>NW_006792210.1:1808930-1813564 GCF_000442215.2 Lipotes vexillifer | reverse complement strand
AACCGAAAAAAAAAAAAAAAAAAAAAATCTATACATGAATGTTAGTAGTAGCCTTATATATAGTCGCCCCAAACCAGACACAATCCAAATATCTATCACTTCTTGTATGGATAAACAATCTTATATGTTACATCCATATAGTGGAATCTTAGCAAAGAAAATGAAATTATTCATACATGCAGAAACGTGGTTGGATTTCAACTGCATTATGCAGTACGAAAGAAGCCAAACTTGAAAGATTACAGACTATATGATTCCACTTATGTAACATTGTAGAAAGGGCACAACTATAGCTACAGAAAACAGATCAGTACTTCCCAGGGGCTGGAGTTTGCAGGGGATCGATTACAAATAGGTATGCACAAGGGAACTACTGGGTTGGCCAAAAAGTTCGTTTGGGTTTTTCATGTTATGGGAAAACCATTACAGCTTGACTATAGTGGTTACCTGACCGTATGTTTGCCAAAACTCACAGAACTGTACACTAACAAGAGTGAATTTTTCTGCATATAAAATATACCTTAATAAACCTCATTATTAACAAAAAGACAGGCCTGAAGTCATCCAGTTTATGGGGTCCTGTCACTCTTGAGATCAGTGATGCTTAAGACATTCTTCATGAAACAAGGACTTCAATTTTTTTCTCCTTGGGACCAACCAGAACTAGATGATTAGCTGAGACCCTCTGGGCATGTATGATGATTGTTCTCTATCTCTTTACTGTTGCCTCAAGGAACGGCTGAAATGATTCAGGGCATCGTCCAAGGCCAAGGCTAGTCTGTGGTTTCAATTATTTTTCAATACAGCAAAACATTTTTGTGTGTTTCAATTCTTTTTCAATACAGCAAAATCTTTTTACTTCCTAAAGGAAATCTTACATAAAACTTCACTATATGAGAAGGTAAATTGTATTCCATTTCACGCCACAGAGTAAGTGGTTATAACTCCGAGATCAAGCAAAAAAAGAGTGCGAGAGCACAGACCTTGGAATCCTACAGGCCAAGGTTTGAATCCAGGTTTCTGCTTCTTAGATATGTGACTTTGGATACATCAGCTAATGTTATAGAGCCTCTAGTTCCTCTTCTATGAACTGATGATAGCACCTGTCTTACGACAAGGCTATTGTGAGATTACTGATGAGGAAGCAGAGGTCCAGCGGAAGTGACTTGCCCAAGATCACAAAAGAAGTTAGTGGTAAAGCCAGCACTGAATACTGTTCCTCTGGGCTTCAACTCCCTCTTATTTATGTGTGCTCCACTGTGTAAAAGTCATTCAACTTTGCCAAATAGATGGAAGCAAAAGTGGTGAGCAGGTGGAAATAGGCCAAGTAGTGAGGTATACCTATTCATTATTCCTCCTTAGATCATGGATTTAAAATCTTTTTGTTGTTGTTTTAACATTTTTTTTTTTACAAGCTTTGGTTTACTTAAAGTCCACTCTTCAGTACTTTTTTCTGATATTTTTTTTTTGATGAGGGACAATATAAATACCGCAAAATGCACAGATCTTAAGTATATATCTGAAATTTATATAAATATATACATCCATGCATTCATCAGCCAAATCAAGATATGGAACACATCCATCACCACAGAAGGTTCCCTTGTGCCTCTTTGCAGTCAGTCCACATCTGTTACCCCCACCAGAGGCAACCACTATTCTGATTTCTATCATCATGGATGTTTTTGCTTGTTTCCAAAATTCACAAATGAAATGACGCTGCATGTACTCTTTTGTGGCTGCTTCTGCTTGACAAAGTATTTGAGGTTCTTCAAGTCACAGCTGTATCAGTAATTTGTTCCTTTTATTTTCTCTATAATATTCTTTTGTGTAAATTGTACCACCATTTTGTTTATCCATTCATCTGCAGATAAACAAGTGCTGTTTTCAGTTTGGGTTTATTATGAAAAAAGCTGCTGTGGACATCTTTGTGCAGGGCTTTTAATTCACATATACACTTATTGATCTTGAGACTGTACCTAAGAGTGGAATTGCTGGTTCGTAAAGTAGGTGATGCTTAACTTTCTTAGACACTGCCACACAGTTTTCCAAAGTGGTTGTACCCTTTTACACTCCCACCAACAGTATATGAATACTTCAACTGCTCCACATTTTTGTCCCAACTTGATACTGTTAGTCTTAATTTTGGACATTCTGGTTCGTATGCAGTAAGATCTCTTTGTGGTTTTGATTTGCATTTTCTTCATGACTAATGGTGCTGGGCACTTTTCATATGCTGACTGGCCATTCGTTTATTTAGGTTTTTCTGTGAGTATCTGTACAAGCCTTTGCTCACTTCAAAAAATTGTGTTTGTCTTCTTGTTATTAATTTATAAGAGCTCTTTGACAAATACATCTATTATGAATATTTTCATCACTGTCCAGCTTGCCATTTCTTTTTATTAATGATAATTTTTCATGAGTAGTTTTAAGCTTTGATAAAATTAAATGTATCTTTCTTTCTTTAAAAAAAAAAATGGCTATTGTGAGATTAAGAGTGATGTATGGAAGGTGCCCAGCACAATATTTTTTTTCTAGCTTTATTAAGATATAATTGACATATAACATTGTGTAAGTGTAAGGTGTACAATGTGTTGATTTGATACACTTATATATTGTGAAATGATGACCACCACAGCCTTAGCTAACACTTCTATCACCTCATGTAACTGCAATATCCTTTTCTGGGGTAAGAACATTTAAGATCTACCTGGCAACTTTCAAGTATATAATACAGTATTTTTAATTATAATCACCATGCGGTACATTAGATCCCCGCAATTTATTCATAACTGAAAGTTGACCAACATCTCCCCATTTCCTCCACTCCCTGTCAACCACCATTCTGCTCTGTTTCTATGAGTTTGGCTTTTTTAGATTCCACAATAAGTGAGATCATACAGTATTTGTCTTTCCTCATCTGACTTATTTCACTCAGCATAATGCCCTCAAGGTCCATCCATGTTACTACAAATAACAGGATTTCCTTCCTTCTTACGGCTGAATGTTTTATTGTATGTGTATGTGTGTGTTTATCATCACGTTTTCTTTATCCCTTCATCCACTGACAGAGACTTAGGTTGTTTACATATCTTACCTATTATAAATAAGGCTGCAAGGAACATGAAAGTGCAGATATTTCTTCAAGAGCCTGTTTTCATTTCTATTGGTTATATACCAAAGGGGAATTGCTGGGTCATATAGTAGTTCCATTTTTAATTTTTCGAGGAACATCCGCACGATTCTCCATAGTGACTGAACAAATTTACATTCCCATCAACAGTGCACAAGGGTTCCCTTCTGTCCGCATCCTCACCAGCATTTGTTATCTCTCATCCTTTTGATGATCAACATTCTAAGAGGTGCTACCAAGCAAAAGGATGTGCATAGAAGCCAATTACTCTAGCACCGGCTTTTGAGAAAAGAAAAGACTTCACTGTGACAGGAGGCAAGGCCCTCAAATCTGTCTCCCTGATCCAGGGTTTGGTCACACTTTTACGAGTTACGGAAGGAGGGTTGGTATGAGGTGGGGGGCACGAGTGGCAGGGCAGGTTTTGATTGGAGGACTTCGGAATTTGGCCATTTATGGTAAGGTATGGTAAAAGGGCTTCAGCACCAGAACTTCCCGGAAAACGGACTCTTCACTAGTGAAAGGGTTCCAGCATTCAGGTTCCGGTCATGTCTTGGTCCTCTGGTTCCATAGGGGAGGAGAAACTTTGGTTCCCTGTGTTATGTGAAATAAAAGTGTTGTCCTCTGCACACGCTTTGGCTGCATGACTTGTGATTTCGTTCTGTTGTCTTGGAAAAACAACTCAGTATCTTCTTAGAAACAGGATGGGGCCAGTTTGGGCCGGTTGTACAGTTAGTACAGTACAGTAAATTCTTTATTTACTATCGAGTTGAATGAGTTTTTTATATATTTTGGATATTAACCCCTTATCAGATATATGATTTTCAAATATTTTCTCCCATTCCATGGGTTACCTTCTCATTCTGTTGATTGTTTCTTTTGCTGCCAGCAGAATATTAAATACATACAGGCTGTCCTTACTGTCTATACCCTCCACCCCTCCCCAACTTTCATCTTATGTTTGTGTCAGTTAGAGCCTGGGTTTCTCCTTCAACAACTTCAATCCAAACAATATCCCACTGGAACTAGTTGAGATCTCTGTGTCTCAGAGAGGCTGTGCTCTCTGACTGGCCCCATCACCTTTGGAGTTAAATTACTCCAACACTCAATTCCAATCCAAAGAAGAACTGCCAACATTCCATATGTCCCATAGCTCTAGGGGACCATTAGCGTATCTAGTGACATCACACGACCAATTTCCGATCCATAAAATGAGCACAAACTCATACACACAAATACATATACACACACCAACAAAAACTCTATAATTGAATATTCAAGAATTAAAGGCAACCATTACTGTCAAAGAAGAATGTCAACCTCACATAGGGTGGCAAGGAGTATCAAGAGTACAGAGAAGGGCTTCCCTGGTGGCGCAGTGGTTGAGAGTCCGCCTGCCGATGCAGGGGACACGGGTTCGTGCCCTGGTCCGGGAGGATCCCGCGTGCTGCGGAGCGGCTGGGCCCGTGAGCCATGGCCGCTGAGCCTGCGCATCCAGAGCCTG
>NW_006792210.1:1796943-1808879 GCF_000442215.2 Lipotes vexillifer | reverse complement strand
AAAAAAAAAAAAAAAAAAAAAAAAAAAAAAAAAAGAGTACAGAGAAGATGACAAAGCAAGCACGCAGGTTGGCTTGCCACTGTTCCATAGGTGCCAAAACCAGACAAGACACATGTCAGAATAAGACAGTTTATTACTCACAGCACAGCAAACAGTAGAAGGGTCAACCTGGTAATTCTGCTTCTCTTGTCGCCAATTTACTTAGCAACCAATACATATCTCTACCCTTAAGTTAAAATCTAGTCCCACATTGCCGTTGTCAGTCATAGACAAACTTTTCCCCATATGCTCATAGTTTTGCATCTGGATATTTATGGTCAGTAAGCCAGAACTGAAACTGGGGTAGTAACATCAGCAAGATGACAGACTAGAGACCTACAGGCCTTCACTGCCCCACAGAAACATTAAATAACAACTAGAGATCGGCTAAAACAATTTTATAGGGCTCTGGAAAACAAACAAAAGATCTATAGCAACCAAGCAAATGCACAATCAAGAAAAAGCCACATTCAAAATAGTAGGAAATTTCAAGGAGTCTTTACTCATACTTGCTCCACCCCTCCCTGTCCTGGAGTGGTACAATTTGGGGTAAGTGGTAGCCTAGTTCTCAATTCCCACCCTTGAACTACAGAACAGAGTGTATGTAATTTGCAAAGTTCTAACCTTTCTGGGGGTGTCCTCAGGGAATGGTGTCTGTGTCCCCTAATTTGGATCTCCAACAGCCCAAAGTGGCACAGGTTGGACCAAACTAGGAAAAGCTGCAGGAAACAGTATGCACAGCTTTTGATAGCTGCAGAGAGACTTCAGACTCACAGATGCCTAGGGTACAAGATTATGGACAGAAAGACAGAACAGAAAGTCCTGAGAGAAAACAGGGGGGCGATTCATAGGGAAATTAAGACATTTAAAAGCAGTTGTGCATAAGAGGGAATTGTAAAAAGCACACACACAGGCCCAGGGAAGACAAATGCTCGGAAAAGAATTGAGAAGACCTTAAGGCTTCATCTAGACTGATCCCAAGGCTCAGAACATGTCCTAATAATTAATGAAAGTCTTCCCCAGAACAGAGCCAATCTTCAAAGACTGGGAGACATGCAAATGTCCAATTTTCAATAAAAGATCACAAGAAGTACAAAGAAACGGGAAAATATGGCTCATTTAAAGGAATAAAATAAATATACAGAAATCATCCTTGAAGAAACAAAGGCATTGAACTTACTAGAAAAAGACTTTAAATAATTGTCTTAAATATGCTCAAAGAGCTAAAGGAAATTAGGAAAACGAGATCTGAAAACATGAGAGTATCAACAAAGATAGATAGTAAAAAGGTATCAAACAGAAATGATAGAACTGAAAGATATGAGAACCAAATGGAAAAATTTACTAGAGGAATTCAACAGCAGACTCAAACAGGCAGAAGAAAGAAACAGGAAACTTGAATCCAAGTCATTTGAAATTATCAAGTCTGAGGAGAAAGAAAGAAAAAAAGAAAAAGAACAAATAAAAGTTAACAGAGCCTAAGAGACTTACTTAGGAGGTACCATCAAGTAGACCAATATATACATTAAGGGAGTCCAAGAAGGAGAAGACAGAAAATTAGAGTGTTTCCTTGAGGAAATAACAGCCAATTTTTTCTCAAATTTAAGGAAAAATTTGGATATACAAACATAAGAAGCTCAGCAAACTCTAAGTAAAATAACCCCCCCAAATCCACTATAAGACACATTATAATCAGGTTGTCAAAAGATAAAGACAAAGAAAAATCTTGAAAGTGACAAGAAAAAAGGGAGTCATCACATACAAAGGATCCTCAACAAGATTATAAGCAGATTTTTGCAGAATTCTCTTGCAGGCCAGAGGCAGAAGGATGATATATATGTGTATATATATATATATATATATATATATGTATATATATATATATACATATACATATATATATACATATATATATATACGCACATCCACACACACACATATATATACACACATACAAATATATATATACACACACGTATATATATATATATATATATATACTTCATATATATATGAAGTGCTAAAAGAGAAATACTGTCAACTGAGAACTCTAACAAAACTGTCCCTCAAAAGTGAGGGAGGGGGCTTCCCTGGTGGCGCAGTGGTTGAGAGTCCGCCTGCCAATGCAGGGGACAGGGGTTCGTGCCCCGGTCCAGGAAGATCCCACATGCCGCGGAGCGGCTGGGCCCGTGAGCCATGGCCGCTGAGCCTGTGCGTCCGGAGCCTGTGCTCCACAACGGGAGAGGCCACAGCAGTGAGAGGCCCGCGTACCACACACACACACACACACAAGAAGTGAGGGAGAAACGAAGACATTGCCAAATCTACAAAAGCTGAAGTTCATTACCATTAAGCCTGCCTTATAAGAAATGATAAAGGGAGTCCTTCAAGTTGAAATTAAAAGGACTTTAGATGTGAACTGGAAGCCATATGAAAATATGAAGTTCTGCAGTCAATGTAAATATACAAAGAAGTGGTATTAAAAAAAACATTTCAAGAAGAATTAACAATGATCCTTCTCAAACTCTCCTAAAAATTTAAAGAGCAGGAAATACATCCTAACTTATTCTGAGGTCAGCATTACTCTGATACTAAAACCAGACAAAGGTACCACAAGAAAAGAAAACTACAGACCAGTATTCCTAATGAATAATTGATGCAAATAATCTTCATCAAAATACTAACTAATCAAATTCAGCAGCATATTAAAAGGATTATAACATGACCAACCAGACTTTATTCCTGGAATGCAAGCATGATTCAACATACAAAAAAAAAAAAAAATCAATGTAATACATCACATCAACAAAAAGGACAAAACCACATGATTGTCTCAATTGCTGCAGAAAAAGAGCATTTCACAAAATTCCACATGCTTTCATGATAAAAATACTCAAAACAAGAAAAGGAATACAGATGTCCCTGAATTTATAATGGGGTTATATATCCCGATAAACCCATCATAAGTTCAAAATATCTTAAGTCAAAAATGCATTTAATACACCTAACCTACCAAACATCATGCCTTAACCTAGCCTACCTTAAACATGCTCAGAACACTTATATTACCCTACAGTTGGGCAGAATCATCTAACACAAAGCCTACTGTATAATAAAGTGTTGAATATCTCATGCAATTTATTGAATACTGTACTGAAAGTGAAAAACAGAATGGTTGTACTGATACAGAATAGGTAGAGTTTATCAATTGTTTACCTTCATGATTGCATGGCTGACTGAGAGCTGTGCCCAGGATTACAAAAGAGTATGTACTATCACAAGATAATATGTACATATTGCTATCCCAGAAGAGACCAAAATTCAAAATTGGAAGTACGTTTTCTACTGAATGCACATTGCTTTCACCGCATTGTAAAGTCAAAAATTCTTAAGTTGTACCATTTTAAGTTGGGGATCATCTGTAGAAGAAAAATACTTCAACATAATAAAGATCAAATATGAAAACCCCACACTAACATCATAGTGGTAAAAGACTGAAAGCTTTCCTCTAAGATCAGAAACAACACAAAGATGCCCATCAAATCTATTCAACATAGTACTGGGAAGTCCTAGCCACAGCAATGAGGCAACTAAAAGAAATACAAGGCATCCAAATTGGAAAGGAAGGAGTAAAACTGTCTCTTTGTAGATGACATGATCTTATATGTAGAAAACCCTAAAGACTCCCCCAATTAACTATTAGAATAAACGAATTCAGTGAAGTTTCAGGATACAAAATCAACATACAAAAATTAGTTGCATTTCTATACACTAACAGTGAACTACCTGTAAGAGAAATAAACAAAACTATTCGATTTACAACTGAATCGTAAACAATAAAATACTTAGGAATGAATTTAACCAAGGAGGTAAAAGATTTATATGCTGAAAACTGTAAGACACTGATGCAAGAAATTGAAGAAGGTACAAATAAATGGAAAGATATTCCGTGTTCATGGATTAGAAGAATTAACATTGTTAAAATGATCATATTACCGAAAGCAATCTATAGATTCAATACAATCAAAATTCCAGTAGCATTTTTCACAAAAATAGAAAAAAGATCCTAAAATTTGTATGGAATCACAAAAGACGCCAAATAGGTAAAGCAATCTTGAGAAAGAACAAAGCTGAAGGCATCACACTTCCTGATTTCAAACTATATTACAAAGCTATAGTAATCAAAACAGTATGGTGCTGGTATAAAAACAGACACATAGACCAATGGAGCAGAATAAAGAGCCCAGAAATAAGCCCATGCATATATGGCTTATTTCTGAAATATGATCACTATGCTGAGAAACTGGTAGATTGCAAAAGTGTCTTCTGTTTGTAAGGACCCAATAGGGGACTTGGAGAATTTCAGTTCTGAGTGACTTCACCTCTATATCTAGAAAGTTGAGTCAGAAACTAAAGAGAGACCCTAGGGTATGAAACATGGAAATACTCTTATCTACTTTTAGTGTAAAGATAATAATTACAAAGAACACAACGTGACTACGTTCAGGACATAAAGGTGAATGTTCCCCAGAGATTTCTCTGGACCCAAAGCATGTTCTCAAAAGGGCTAACCTCCAATCCCAGTAGCTAGCTGGCCACCAACACTCAGGCACTGTTTCTTCTAGGACACTCACTGGGTCACCTGGACCCGAGGTTAGGCCAAGCTCCGAGGTCAATTCACAATCCCCTGTTTCTGCTTCAGGGCTCCCACCATCCTTAGCATTTTATCTGAGCATGAGGGCACACACTTGCCCTTAATCTATAATCTACCATATCTCTCTCCACAACACCCTCACCTACAAAATACTATCATATCAATTTTTCCTGAGTTTCAATGTTTGTGTCTTAAAGCATGGCTTCCTGATCCATGTAAAACTGAAAGCCCAGACAGGCACCACCAGCGTAGACGGTTAAGTCCTGAGTAAGAGGACAAACTCAGATGAATAAGATGAGGCTCTTTGTTTATTTAGGAAGTGCATGAGCATCCACTCCAAAGCCTCTTAATAAACAGACCTCATGTTGGGAAGGTTCTCAACAGCTTTAAAACCACCCACTCTCAGTTTTGCTCCTCACACGTTCCACCACATAAGGATGTACTCATTTTCTCAGTATTTTAGCTAACAGATGATGTCATTTCCAGAGAAGCAGTGACATTTGAACAGAGGAGTTTTTATTTATTTAACTTAATGTTCTTGGCCCCCTAGCAGCTAAAGAAACAGAAGGCTAATTCCTAATGAATTGATGCTATTTCTACCAACCCTAAGCTTTTATTTCTTGGTGCAACATCTGAAAAAGACCAAAAGATTATGGCCTCAGAAAGGAAATTATTCAGCTTTATTTTTTTTTAATGAGTTACGTGAGGGTTTCTCCCATGCCCTTTAGATTCTTCTCCAAGATAAAGGGTCTCATTATTTAGAGCCATATGTTTTGTGAGTCATGTCAATGTCAATGGCTCTTGTTTCTTTCATCTCTTCATATACCCTGCAAGAGACACCCAAAACCAAATGGTTCCTGGGAATGGCTATCCCCAGGCAAAATCATGAAGTAAGGAAAGTTTGTCTACGCTTCTTTCTCTCTCCCTTCACTAAGGTCCCTCATTTCTCATCTTTGAAACCCAAAAGAACCCACTTGCTATTGACTGAATGTCAGTTCCCCAGGCGTGCTATGAAAAAGCTCAAATCATAGCATGCTCCTCTCCTCTGCCTCCTCCTACAAAAGTTCTGGAATGTATCTTCTGAAAAACATGCCAGAAGCAAAATATGCACACTGTGAGCATTTCAGAGGTCTGCAACTTGTAGGGAATGCAATGTGGGAACACACCCGCCTCCCTGCATGGAGACTATAAACGTAAAACAACATCTGTGAGTTGATCCCACTAGCCTGGCCAGTAGCAGCCCTGCTGTTACTGAACTTTAGAGGGGTTCACAATGCCAGAAATGAATGAAGTGAACCACAAAATTATCTTGGAAGCAGGTGTTAATGTGAAAATTGTAGTAACGGAAACAGAAAATAACACAGCCTAGTTGTCAAGAGCACAAGCTTTGGAGCCAGACAGACTGGGTTCAACGGCCAACTCTGCCACTTACCATGTGATCTTCGCTAAATTATCCCAGCTCTCTGAACTCATATTTCCTCATCTATCAAATAAAGATAATACCTATCTACTTCACAGGGCTGTTATGAGAAGTGAGAAAACAGATGTCTATCAAGTGCCTGACAATAAATGGAAACCACACCAGTTTGCAGTGGTAGTATCTAGGTCAAGTCACTTAACCTCTTTGTGTCCATGTTTTTATTTATAAACAGGAATAAATAATAGTTAAGCTGCCTATCATGATTATCATAAATCACCAATGAGGAAATCTGTGTGAAAAGGGTTTGTAAAGGCAAACGCAATCAACAAAGGATGGTTATTAATAATTTAAATTTATAATCTGAAAATGCCAACTATCTAAATAAAGGTCAGGGCCTGATTGGTTTCATGCCCTTGTACATGGCTCCCTAGATTAGGCATAATCTGTCTCCAAATCTAGTCACAAAATCCATCCTAATTAAGTCATTTGCTATTCCCACTCAGTTTGCTCCCTGTCAGTCCGACATTAGGACTGCAGTTTACCCTATTTAGTTTTGGCTTCTGCACAACGTCCTTATGAATTTAGGTACCTATGCCTCCTGACGTTGGCATCTGTATTTTTCACAACACTCGCCTATTTTAAGTGAACAAAACTTACGGCATCTGATTCTGTTTGTACCCATGTTTTCAAACTTTGTCTTCCTTCTTACCATCCCTCCTGGTTCCTGTCTTCCTAAAATGCTATTCATTGGTCTTTGTTGGCGAGAGTTGGGCTGCCCATTTGAACCTAGTATGTGATGACGAACATGTGCTCTGGAAATCTTTTAGAATGAACTTGCATTTATTAACAGCTATGAAACCTTCCCGAGTGTAGTGCATTCTTTTTGGGAAATGATATAAGGCACTGTGTAGCAAGATTTCAGATTCAGTACTGATGAGGTAAGGAACAGCTGGGATCTCAGCTAAAGATACATGCTTAAGATCTACGGAAGACATACTTCTTTGGCCTATTGTCAGGGCTGGAGGTAGACTGAGAAGGCCATCTTGTGTATCTTGTAGTGAAATGGAGAAATGAAAACTATTTTGAGAAGACTATGAAATGAACCCAGTTAGCAGTCAATGTAGTGTTCCATTTCAGGCAGTAGAAAGTTTGAGGTGGATGCAATTAATATAGTCTCTGGCACCTAATGGATAATCAATTACAAGTTTGATAAAGAAATTAATTACCTACTGAGTTTTTAAGGTCATACCTAGAAAAGAATTTCAAAAGGGCAATTTTTGGTTATGCCTTATAAATCACATTATTCTTTTGAATTGTTTCAATAACAAACATCTTGGCAAATTATTTAGGTAGCAGAAGAGATATTGGGATGCTCTGCTTTATTAATAAATCAAAACTGGATTCAGGAGTTAAAAAGAACAATGATGGTGATCGACAGACTGATGGATGATTTTTTAGCCAGAAAATACAGCCCTATTTTCCTAGAGGGAACTGTTAAGTCATGAGAAGCCCTAACTTTCCCTCAGTTAATCATGACATTATTTTGTAAACTGTACGTGATAGCACATCTATGTGGTAAAAGATTATGAGAGCCCCCAGAAGTTGTCATAGAAGTTCCAAGTCTTCACTATTTTTTAAAGTTCAGTGAAAAAAGGAAACAGGCACATCTCACTTGAGTTGTTCCCTGTCAGATTAAAACTCAAGATCCGTTTCTGTCCTTAGGCAGCAGGAAAATATGTTGCCATTATTTAGCATAACACCTGGGCAGTGGCAGGGGAGATGAGCCCAGGGCAGGCTTCTCACCAGAGGCCAGGAATTGCCTTCTAGCTCCTTTTATGATCATTTCCAAAACCCCTCTGTTATTTTCATACAAGTCCCTACCCTTCATTCATCTTTTCCTTTCTTTCTGCTCTATTCCTTGCATTGAACACTGTATTGATGTGGTTTAACAGAAATACTGAGCTATGAACATCTCCTAGAGTGAACCCAATAGAAATTAAAACTATTAATAGTGCCTGTTTCAACCACAGTTACATTAAACTTTTTTCCTTTTTAAAAATAATCTGTGCATTTTCTTCCATAAATCTGGGTTTATAATGACATCACTGGTTAGATGATTTTAAGATAAAGAAAACATGTCTCTAGGAAAAGTTTTAACAAAAGCCAGGGCAACACACACAAAAGGATTTGGAAACAGAAGAGTGAAATGAAATAATGATTAATACCTAGTTTCCAATTAACAAGTTCAATTTTAAAACTGAATATAACACATCTTCATATCTGTGTACAGAGACAGTTAAATTATTAATATGTGATTATCTACTAGTGTTTCTGAGAATGACAGAAACTAGTTTTCGAGCTTTGAGTGATCCTAGAGATATCCTCCAACCCGACTGTGCTTCAAATGAGAAAAATAAGACCCAGAAAGACTTGCCCAAGTCATACAGCTGGTTAGTGACAGAGCAAGATCAAAGTCACTGGTTAGTGACCGAGCTTAACTGAGGGAAAGTTAGGGCTTCTCATGACTTACAGTTCCCTCTAGGAAAATAGGGCTGTATTTTCTGGCTACAAAATCATCCATCAGTCTGTCTATCACCATCACTGTTCTTTTTAACTCCTGAATCCAGTTTTGATTTAGTAATAAAGCCAGAGCATCCCAATATCTCTTCTGCTACCTAATAACTGATTCAAGTTTTCAATGATTTGGTCATCCAACATGACCTAGACTAAAACTTGTAAATCCATAAACATACCCTCGTAAGAAGAAACAAGAAAAGTTTTAGGGCTTCCCTGGTGGCGTAGTGGTTGAGAGTCCGCCTGCCGATGCAGGGGACACGGGTTCATGGCCCGGTCCGGGAAGATCCCACATGCCGCGGAGGGGCTGGGCCCGTGAGCCATCCTCTGAGCCTGCACGTCCGGAGCCTGTGCTCCGCAACGGGAGAGGCCACAACAGTGAGAGGCCCGCGTACAGCAAAAAAAAAAAGAAGAAAGAAAGAAAAAAGAAAAGTTTTAAATCTGTACCTGAACTTACTCTTTCTTTCAACATGTCTTTAAAGAGTCAGAAATGAGTCAGTTAAGAATCCTTGTTATGATAAAGCGATGTAATCATGGTAATAAATAGTCATGACATATTGGGTTGGCCAAAAGGTTCTTTCGGGTTTTTCCGTAAGATGTTATGGAGAAACCTGAACGAACCTTTTGGCCAACCCAATATTTGCCTAAGACTGTGCAGATGACACAGTGAGAGGATGAGAGATAATAAACAGAAAGATTTTATATTCTTATACCAGATTGGGCGCTGGGCCTTGAGAAAATGCATTTCACTTGGATTGTTTTGATGACCTAAATTATCATGGGGTTCCAATAGGAGATTTTCATGTACAAAAAGGGTATGGGGGAGCAGAAGCTATCCAAAAATCTCCACCATGGAAAGTTAAATGATAGTTCTGTTTCCAGTCAAATAAAATTCCCATCCTTAAAATGGCCATCACCTTCCAACTCCAAGAACAGCACAGTACTGTAAAACCTAAAGCATAAATAATTATTAAATTCTAACATTTTCCTTAAATTGAAAATTCTTCAGGAGGAAAAACCGGGTCTCATATTTTATTACTATCCCCGCACAAGGCAATTTATGAGACTTTGTTTAGCTGACCAGCAAATTATCAATTCGCCAGTGAGGAATAAAACAAGATTGTTTTGTCAACCAACTATGGAAACTTCCATTTTAGATTATATCGTTTGAATGGTCAGTGTAACTGAATTTCTTCAGAATACAATTGAGCTACACATCATAAAGACAGCTCTCAAATACTTCCTGAAAATAGCTTAACAACTTTGTGATTAAACCCACAATATAATTGTATGAATAACACACACAGATCTGGAAATTATGCAAATGCACACCTTAGCTTCACTTGTAATAATGCTTTCTCCTAATGAGTTAGTATTAGGAGAGGTTCTGAACAATACACAGAGCCAGAGCGATGCCCAAACACAGCTCTGAAATGTACCAAGATGCCTTCTAACTGCCATACAGTTTTTCCTTTTTCACAAGCAACACCCACTCCAATAATTAATTAATACATTAATTCACACCTAGAGGAGAGGAACGAACAATATGTGTTAAGCAGAGGCCCTTGAAAGCTGTTAAGGGTAATTTTTTTCCATAATGCAACAAATGTTTAAAAGACATAAAACTGTAAAAGAGTCCAAATGTATTTGCAATGTAAAAGCAAAATGCCTGGAGTAGAAAATATATTCTTTAACCTCAAAGGTGAAAATATGCTGAGAGGCAATCAGACCCTTTCTCCTGTAACTTCTCATAATGGGGAAGGAGTGGATAATGCTGTAGAAAATCTCCAGCCTTAATAGTTATTTTAGATCAGCCATTACTCCTCTGAAGGGGATGAACTTGCCACAGTTCTAAAGTTCCCAAGTTTCAGCCAGCACATGGTCCCTCCTAAGCAAGCTATCAGACTTCCTTAGATGACCATGGAGGCTTAGACTTCGTCCTAAAAATGCAACAAAATGCAGATTCTGGAGACACACAGCCTCGGGTTTAAATCCTTGCATCTGCCACTGTATTAGGCAAGATGACGTAGGTAATGCTGCGGTAACAAATTAACTCTCAAATCTTAGTGGTTCAATGCACAAGAGGCTTATTTCTCACTGAAGGTATAAATCCAACACGGGTCACTGGGGGATTCTACCCCTTGTTGTCACTCAGAAATCCAGGCTGGCAGAGGCCCCACCATTTTGTAGCTGTATCCTTCCAGGTCACCAAGACAGGAGAAGAGAGAGCTGAAGGGTTGTACACTAGCCCCTAACTGCTTCAGTGCAGAAATGACAGACAGCACTTCTATCTACAGCCCATCCACCACAATGAACTGCATGGTCTTGCCTAAATGCAAAAGGCCTGGATAATATGGGCGAGCACATGAATATGATGAGCAGTTAATGTCTTGTCCTTGGCCAAGTCACTTGACCTCTCTACACCTTAGTTTCCGTATATATAAGATGAAATATATGATAGTAAGTACCTCGGAGAGCTGATGTAAGGGGTTAAATGAGTTCGTACACAGAAAGCATGCAGTACCGAGCCCAGTACATAGCTCTCATTTCCCTGCCTTCTAGCACGGTGAATTAGTAACAGTGCTGGATATAAGACACTCTAAAAACAGAGTTTTAAGTGGTAAGAGGATGTCCTACTTACTCTCAGGAACTCGCTTAATTTTACATGTCTTGAAGTCAGCAAGACCATATTCAGGGGATCTTGGGGACTATAAGACCAGATAAATAAGCAAGCCACAGTAAGATGGGTGAATAGGATTCTTAGTTTAACTCATTTTCAGTTACAAAGTATGATAACAGAATGAAGAAAAACAACAGGTTGGGAGTCCAATAAACCTGGATTTGAATCCTGGCTCTATTGCCTACAGTTGTGAGATCTTTCACCAGTCCATGACAGGGCCTTTCCAAGACACTTGCCTGTATTTCATTTGAAGGGTTCTACGTCACAGCATGGGTAGAAGGTTACTGTTTCCCTAGAATAGGGACCGAAAGGGCCTAAGTGGAGGAACTTAGGCAGGGTTTTAGCCTAGTGTCTGGTGTTAAGGATTTGTTCCTGGGGGCTAGAACCAGAAACGTGGTACCCTACCCAAGGTATCTGGAATTGGAAGTGCCAGAGGGGAATCAATCCAAAATACTTCAGGTGAGTAGAGCCAAATACTGGGATTTTTTTTTTTTTTTTTTTTTTTGCGGTCCGCGGGCCTCTCACTGTTGTGGCCTCTCCTGTTGCGGAGCACAGGCTCCGGACGTGCA
>NW_006792210.1:1791547-1796900 GCF_000442215.2 Lipotes vexillifer | reverse complement strand
CCCATCCCATTGTGGAGCA
The DNA here is from genome assembly GCF_000442215.2 of Lipotes vexillifer. Lineage (NCBI taxonomy): Eukaryota > Metazoa > Chordata > Mammalia > Artiodactyla > Lipotidae > Lipotes > Lipotes vexillifer. The sequence continues at coordinate 1,796,881 of NW_006792210.1, read as the reverse complement.
CAGGCTCCGGACGTGCAGGCTCAGCGGCCATGGCTCACGGGCCCAGCCGCTCCGCGGCATATGGGATTTTCCCAGACCGGGGCACGAACCCACGTACCCCGCATCGGCAGGCGGACTCCCAACCACTGCGCCACCAGGGAAGCCCCCGAACACTGGGCATTTAAACGCCAAGTCTAAATGGTCAGAGATAGGATTGGTTTTGGAATGAAGTCAAGACTTTAGAATTAAAAGTAGAAAGGCTAAAGGGAGTGCAAGTTTGCAAACGTAAGAAAATTTCATTCAGCACAATTCCTGAATATCATGTTTCGCCTCATCTGTACAAACTGGGGAAAACAATAACTACCTAACAGGGTGGTCAGGAAGAATCAATGAAATAATAAATGTAAAATATATATGGAATCACCAGCTGATTAGAGAAAATAAATGGTCATTCCCTTCTCCTCAAAGGAGATTCAAACCTATTTGGAGGCACACGATGCTATAAAGAGCCACTGACTGCTCCCACAGCCAGATGTAACATGCTGGGAGCCTATATAATGGAAAAACCTTTCAGCCCTAGCAATGGCCAAAACGGTGAGCAGAAAACAATACTGTGAGGCTCTCCAACAGCATCCAGGTTTTTCCCTTCTTCTCTAACTCTGGGGCAAACCTGTATACTCTCTGTACCTTGCTCTCTTCCGGGATGTCATCTGCTTCTCTCATTGTTTACCTATCTCCTTTAGTGAAGCAATGTTTCCCAATGATGCTAAAGGTAAATGACTTCTGAGATAGCCAGGTATGGTCTCCAAAGTTAACAGAGGAAAAAGGTTCTGCCAGAAGGGGAGAAATATTCCATTCCAGATAATGCTGCTCATCTCCGAAGGAATTACTAATGTGAGGTGGTATTTTTAGGTATGAAGAGAGAGAATAAGAGAATGTATTTCAAAGAGTAGACTCATACATCAGCCTTACCTTCATCTAAGAATTTCCAAGTCCATGTACATGGAAGAACTTCCATTTCATGTCCATTTTGGGAGTTAAGAGTCATAAGTACCCACAGAGATCAGCTAATCAAATACTCCATTTTAAAGATAAGGAAACCAAACCAAAGACACTCGGGAACAGGGCTTGTAGTACTAATAGCACGATACACTTTCCACTATACCTGCCTGCCTCACTCTTCCACATGGTATTCTGAAATACAGTAGATGACTTTTAGAGCTGCAGTAGTTTTGTGAGCTTCCTTTCCCAGCTGGGTAAGAAGGCTTTACTATAACTTTGGCAATTTATTTCATTTCAGAATGATTAAAGTTGAAATTTGTTACAGGCTGGTAACAGCAGCCAGTCAGAACAATCACGAATTCTTTTCAAGATCTCATTGAATTTCTCTGGCTCTTGTTGGACCTGTATTTAAGTATTCAAGGGAGAAGAAGCAAATGAAACATCTCAATTTAAGAAGAAACTGGGTTCACACCAACAGTGATTTTTAAAAAGGAAACTTTCCCTGTGGGTTCGTTTGTTTCTATAGTGAATGAATATACTGTAAGTTCAGAAAATACATCTGTGGAGATGGACAGGTCTATTGGGAAGGAAAATGTGTGTGTGTGTGTGTGTGTGTGTGTGTGTGTGTGTGTGTGTGAGATTACATGATTTTATTAATTGATTTGAAAAAAAGGCATATTTTGTTTTTCCAATTAAGTATGTGGGCACCTAATCATTTCCACCTTGCCATAAAGGATCTAAGTGTCTAAGTGAATCACCTTCATAGAGTTCTTTCTAGGTTTGGTAATAATAGAGGAATAAAAGACCCAAATGGCACCCAAGACTGCCATGGTTATAAACTGAAATGTGACCCTCTTTAAAGCAGTGAATTAATGCCCCGAATTCCCAAGTACTAGGAGTAACTTGCATAACTGTTTACATTTACATTACATAATGTAAATTACATTTACATTACCTCATTTACATAAATGATTCTAAACTCAAAATACTAATGAGAAGTTGAATTAGACTTTTGCAAATTGAGAAATTTGCAGGGCGACGGATAGAATAAATGAGCACAGCACGTTACATGCATAAACTAAGGAAAATAATAATTACCTACCAGGGTGATCATGAAGGTTCAATGAAAATCATAAAGTACATAGTGGGATCATTAGCTCTTAATAGGAAATAAATGATCATTTCCTCTTTAAGCATAGTTCAAACCAGTCCTAAACCTTTGACATTGCAAGGAATAAGTTTCTAAGTAATAGCTCAATAATTTAGCAAATGGATACGTTCAGTGTAAACTTGTACTTCTATATGATTGTAACCAGTAACTCAGGAATTCACTCCCATTCCTAAATCCATGCTTTCCAACAAGCTGGATGGGAACAGAGCTGTCCCTTCACCTCCCCTGTCAGCACTCCACTTTTCTACCCAGGTGCCAGTTCTGAACCCTCGTTCCTCTGGCTTTTCTTCTCAGCTAGCTATTATTATTTCCTCAAGATAACAACTAGTACTGAATTCCAGTATTTCTCTCCTGGAGACATTTGCACTTCTTAGAAGACTTTGGATGACCGAAAAGCCATCTGAGAGCCAAATACATCCGTTTTTAAAAGGGGAAACAATATAATTTGTGAGAAGTTTTCTGTGACTTCTCTCATTTCCATCCAAAATCAGGACCAGAAGTAGAATCCTAGATGGGCCAGGGAATGCAAGGGACCCAACAATCTACACTGAAATTCTTTGTATGAGTCAGTGGCCGCCCCCCAGCCAAGACTAGCTCTACCACTGTGTTTGGGGGGCTTGATGTCACAATGAGTTGCATTTTAGCTTCCTTCCTTACCACCTCTTCAAATCCAGCCAGGAAAACTGAATTGGTAAGTGAATTAATATAATGTGTTAGGAAGAAATCAAACCACAATCCATCCAAATAGCATTGGCTGTATTAGGGGTGGCTGAAGAGTCCTGGTTTGTACTTAAAATTTAGAGGGAAGGGGAGGAGGGAATACTACTTAAATGACAACCACGGGCACTCATCTAATAATACTCTAAATATTATGTATGAAAGGACTTGGATCTGTCCTTTCCACTGATACTATCAGTCATCTCTCTATCTCACCTACCTGCTTGCCAGGAGAGGTTATCTCTTCCCCCGAAATGTTTGATATTGTTCCCCAAGGCTTTCTTTGAAAGCGGTCAAAAATTCTACTTCAAAGCAGGATGGGTGGGAAGGGAACTTGTTGAAGGAAGCCACGGCTCTTTGGTTCTGATTCCATGAAACATTATGTGACCTGAGTAAATATGTAAGCCTTGTGTCCCAAGGATCTTCAGCATCTCTCTTTTCTTTGCCTGCCTTTTAAATGATACTGCTTATCTCTTAGCAACACCTTGGAAATAGCATAGTACCCCTTCCATCATGTTTCAGTGTATGAATTCTTCCATCTTTCTCCAAAGACTCAAATCTTATAAACAGCAAGGTACTTTAAGTAAGCAAGGGTGAGTTCTTCAAGAGGCTTAGTGCTCTAAAAGGGGGTCTCAAATGTCATTGCTGCTCAGGTAGCCCATCTCTAATTTAATCAGAGCTGCTTCATTTATATCTATTTTATAAATTGAGGTTCTGAGGAAGTTGTTGTTACCAAAAGTTTTCATAGCGAAAAATCAATTTCTTGAAAAACACCCTGTCTTTAAATATATATATATATATATATATATTTCCCATTCATATTAGGTGTTCGATTTATATTAGGTGATCAAACATATATCTCTTTGATGAAGCTTTCTATTTTGATTGTTTCTCTACCGTATACTAAAGCATGGCATGACAGTTAAACCTAAGTTGACATCTCTTCTCCCCCACATTAAGCTGTCTTTCCCAGGCTACCAGTTAACTTTGATAGGCCCTATCAACCACCTACAGAAATAGTATACACTTTAAAAGAATCTCTAGGTCCTAAAAGTTAATTCTTCAAAGCTCAGGTAATTATTGGCATCAGAATTGTGGGGGACTTGTGAAAAGTGATAGGTGAATAACTATTTTTGCCACATTTAGTTCCATGTCACTGTAGAGAGACTTGGGCAACATGGCCTTTGCTTGGTCTAGTCTGCCTCTTTCAGCCAGGTCTGTGTGAAGTTGTGATGCCTGATAGATGCAAAAGAAGGACAGTTTTACTAATTCTGGACAACTACCAATGCCTAGCATCTTGGGGTACAATAAATACTTGGACGGAAGGGAACACTGAAGACACTGCTGTAAGCAGGTAAATACTGTACAGATGCTTTGCGATAAGAAATTTGAGTTGGAGGGTGTATTAGTTTAGTCTGCCTGTGCTGCCATAACAAAATACCACAGATTGGGTGCCTTAACCAACAGCCATCTGAGAGCCAAATGCATATTTCTCACAGTTCTGGAGGCCAGAAGTCCATGATCAAGGTGACAGTAAATTTTATTTTGGTGAGGGCTCTCTTCCTCGCTTATAGGCAGCTGCCTCCTTGCTGTGCCCTCATTTTTTTCCCTGTGCACTCTGTTTTGTCTCCTCCTCCTTTTATAATGACACCAATCCCATTGGATTAGGGCCCCATGCTTATGACCTCATTTAAACCTAATTATCTCACAAAGTCCACATACACAAATACCATCACACTGGGGATTAAGGCTTCAAAATATGCATTTGGGAGAAACACTGTTCAGTCCATAACAGAGAGTGATGACACTTATGCACGGCTTCTGGCCTGAAATTTTATATTTTCTGTTGTCTTCTTTTAACCATTTGATTGGGCATGTTGCATTTATTGGGGTTAGGCAAGTGTACCATTTGCTGCCGATGTCACCCTCCCTCCCACCAAAACATCACTTGGCTAACCTGATCCGTGGACACTGAATCTGGACACAAGACTCAAAATGTAAGCAGAATTGTAGAATGAGGAGAGGAGAACCCCTTGCTCAAAACCTCTCCTTCGCGGTCTGTTATGACGCTGACCATTTTCCCCTTCTTCCTCCCCAAAATTACCAGTATCAGAATTATCCCTTTGATTCAGGAAGGGGAGAAAGGAATGAAATTAAAAAAAAAAAAAAAAAAAAACCTTTCTCCATAAAGTCATTGGTTAAATGAATTCATACAACAAGGAAGGGAGACGTGACTGACTTCCCACTCTTTCACTTCACAATTCTACTATTGAAAAATTACTGCACATTAATTCCTCAAATTAGCCAGTTGTCAACTTAAGAAGGTAGAGTCTGGTCTTGGAAATATGAGAACCAAGCTTGTATGTTTCAAGGGGATCAGAAGCACGGTAGTAACAAATAGTTACGCAGGTGAGAAGGAAGATCTACCAGAACATTCCCAAATCCAGGGAAGGGGCCTTGAATCT
>NW_006792210.1:1784444-1791537 GCF_000442215.2 Lipotes vexillifer | reverse complement strand
GGGGGGGCGGGGAACGCCCAGCTACCAAGCCAAAATAGAGCAGCCAAAAGGTGGTATCAGAACCCAGTGGTAGGAGAGACACAAAAATCAAACTATCACCATTTTGCTTAAGGAACATTCTGGATACTGAATGAAGAATAGGAGTAGAGCAAGTCAGAATTTCAAATCAAAGTGGCCACTGGAGCCAGGTCAGGTAGCAAAGGTCACCAACTCCAACAGTGAACACCTAGTAGGTGCTCAATACAGGCTTGCTGAATTGAACTGGATCTTGGGCTCACCCTGCCTGCACCCTTGATTTAGATACTTGAAGGCATTTACCTTTACTTCCTGTTGGTCGGTTATCTGTTGTAACAGTGCATCTATTAATTAGCTTGTCCACATGCTTTGCATATCTCGAAAGTAAGGACAAATACAGATAAAACATATATCAAAAATCAGGAGCAATTTTTTTTTTGTTTTAATGGCAGCATGCCATAAACCTTGGCACTGCTGCCTTCATTTTGCCTTTGAGGAGTGATGAAGAAAAACAATAAAACCTTGGCTTTCTATAACACCTTGACCTCACCGAGGATTTTTCATTACTTCTCATGGCTTATTTGTTATAAACACAATTTCAGAACACAGAGGGGTACCAAATCGGGGAGCCCTGATTTCCCCACCCCCTGTCTGAGAGAGGTAGGCACGTAGAGAAAAAGAAAGAACCTGTCATTCACAGCTTCGAGCAGATGGAATACCTCTGGGACTCGAGGTGACCCAGAAGAAAACTAACCAAAGACTCTCTTCATGATCCCCCGCATACCAATTCCCCAGCTGCTCACGGTGCCAAAGTAATTTCAACACCAAAACCCACTCAGCCCTGGAGTATAAGAAACAGCACATGCACTCGAGGCTGTTTGATTTAAGCTCACGGGCTGCCTCTTACAGAGATTCTGCCTTTTAGAAAGCTCAAAGTCCCCTAGGCCAAGTGCGCCTTTGATTACCTGCTCTCCGAGAAGCCCAAGATTGTCTCTTCTCCTTCATCAAAGGCTAGAGAAAAAGGGGGAGGAATTTCGACCCCAGTTGTATTAACACACCACCTCAAACACTTCAGGAGAACTTGAGAAGTGCATGTACAACCTGCTTGTTGAGACATTTGTAAACATCTCTGTATTAAAATACATGATAAAGCTATTCCTTATGTAAGTGATGTGCCACTGGCAGTATGAATAACAAAAGCAGAATTTCAAAATGACAGGGTTGTCTGATATTTCAGCAACAGGTTTTCATAATTAGTCTTTGTATTTTAGAGCAGTTTACAGTTTACTGAAAAATTGAGTGGAACGTCCAGAGTTCCCATGTGCCCGCTTAACACCTCCCGACCCCCTGCACACACACAATTTCCCATTATTAACATCTTGCGTTAGTATGCTAGATTTGTTATAACTGATGATCCAATATTAATACATCATTATTAACTAAAGTCCATAGATTGCATTAGAGTTCACTCTTGGTGTTTTACATTCTATAGGTTTTGACAAATGTAAAGGACATGTGTTCACCATTATAGTGTCATACGGAAAGTTTCACTGCTCTAAACATACCCTGTGCTCCACTTATTAATCCCTCTCTTTCCTCAGCCCCTGGCAACCACTGATCTGTTTACTGTCTCCATAGTTTTCCCTTTTCCAGAATGTCATATAGTTGAAATCACATAGTATGTAGCCTTTTCAGATTGGCTTCTTTCACTTAGCAATATGCATTTAACTTCCTCTGTCTCTTTTTATGGCATAAGATTTCATTTCTTTCTGCATAAGATTTCATTTCTTTTTATCACTGAACATTATTCCGTTTTATGGATGTACCACAATTTATCCATTTGACCTACTGAAGGACATCTTGGTTGCTTCCAAGTTTCGGCAACTGTAACTAAAGCTGCTATAAACATCCACGTGCAGGTTTTCATGTGGATGTGAATTTTCAACTCCTCTGGGTAAATATCCAAGAGTGTGACTAATGGATCTTAAGGCAGGAGTATGTTTAATTTTCTGAGAAATTGCCAAACTGTCACCAAAGTGACTGTACCATTTTGCATTCCCACCAGCAATGAATGAGAATTCCTGTTGCTCCACACTCTCACCGGCGTCGTGTTGTTGGTGTTTGGGATTTTAGCCATTCTAATAGTAAGTAGTAGTATCTCGCTACTGTTTGAATTTACCATTCCCTGATGACACATGATGTTGGGCATCTTTTCATATGCTTATTTGCCATGTGTCCGTCTTCTTCGGTGAGGTGGTTATGCAGATCTTTTGCCCATTTTTTAATTGTGTTGTTTTCTCGTTATTAAGTTTTAAGAGATTTTTGTGTATTTTAGATATCAATATTTTATATGTGCTTAGCAAAGATTTTCTCTCAATCTGTGCCTTTTCTTCTCATACTCTTAACAGTGCCTTTAGCAGTGCAGAAGTCTTTAATTTTAATGAAGTCCAACGTTTCAAATATTTCTTCAATGGATACAGTGCTTTTGGTATATCTAGAAAATCATCAAAGCCAAAGTCCCCTAGATTTTCACCTGTCTTATCTTGTAGGAGTTTCATAGTTCTGCGTTTTACATTTAAGTTGATCATTTGTTTTGAGTTACTTTTTGTGGAAGATGTAAGGCCCATGTCTAGATTGGGCAGGGGGGGTGGGGGGGGATGTAGATGTCCACTTGTTCCAGCACAATTTGTTGAAAAGACATTCCTTTCTCCATTGAATTGCCTTTGCTCCTTTGTCAAAGATCAGTTAATATTTGTGGGGGTCTATTTCTGGGCTCTCTATTCTACCCAACTGATCTATTTGTCTATTCTTTCACCAACACCACATTGCTTACAGTCCTATAGCTTTGTAGTAAGTCTTGAAGTTGAATAGTGTCAGTCCTCCAAATTTTTTCTTCTCCTTATGTATTGTGTTGGCTATTTTGGGTCTTTTGCCTCTCCATATAATCTTTAGAATCAGGTTGTCGACATCCACAAAAAAATTTTCTGGAATTCTGGTTGGATTTGCCTTGAACCTGTAGATCAAGTTGGAAAGAACTAACATCTTAACAAGACTGAGTCTTCCTACCCATGTGCATTAAATATCTCTCCATTTATTTAAATCTTCTTTGATTTCATTCATCAGTTTTGTAGTTGTTCACATATAGATCTTATACATATTGTTATATTTATACCTGATGATTTCATTTTCAGTGCCCATGTAAATAGCATCGTGTTTTAAATGCAAATTCCAATAGTTCATTGCTGGTATATAGGAAAGCAATTTGACTTTTGTATTAACCTTGTATCCGGGAACCTTGTTATAACTGTTTATTAGGTCCAGGAATTTTTTTTTTTAGGATTTTCTACATAGACAGTCATGTCATCTGTGACTGATGACAGGTTTATTCCTTCTTCCCAATATGTATACCTTTTATTTCCTTTTCTTGTCTTACTGAATTAGCTAGGCCTTCCGGTACAATATTGCAAAGGAGTGGTTAGTAGGGAAATCCTTGTCTTGTTCCTGATCACAGCAGGAAGCATCTAGTCTCTTGCCATTAAGTATGATGTTAGCTGTAGGTTTTTTGTAAACGTTCTTCACCAAGTTAAGGAAATTTCTATTTCTAGTTTGCTGAGTTTTTATCATGAATGGATATTAGAGTTTGTCAAATGCTTTTTCTACATCTATTAACATGATTACATGATTTTTCTTCTTTAGCCTACTGATGTGATGGATTACATTAACTGTCAGCAACAATTTTAAAACCTAAGGCTTCCCTGGTGGCGCAGTGGTTAAGAATCTGCCTGCCAATGCAGGGGACACGGGGTTGAGCCCTGGTCCGGGAAGGGAAGCTCCCACATGCTGCGGAGCAACTAAGCCCGTGAGCCACAACTACTGAGCCCACGTGCCACTTCTGAAGCCCGTGTGCATAGATCCCATGCTCAGCCACGAGAAGCCACTTCAATGAGAAGCCCGTGCACCGCAACAAAGAGTAGCCCCCACTCGCCGCAACTAGAGAAAGCCCGCACGCAGCAACAAAGACCCAATGCAGCCAAAAATAAATAAATTAAATAAATAATTTTTTAAAGTTATTTAAAAAAATAAAAATAAAACCTAATGCCCCATAATAATGTCATGTTGATAAAATCCTAGTATATCTTTAGGTTGGAATATTAGGCAGCCACTAATCAGGTTCTCAAAAATACTTAATAATATGAGAAAATGTTACTTATAATAAAAATTGAAAGAGTGGGGTACAATCCCCTGGGCGTGTATATAATACAAGCACATACAATGCTCTATATTTTTATACCCACACACACACACATATGTATCACCAACAAAAATCACAGAAATTTGAACATGGCACTTAATAGACTTCAAAGAGGATTCCTTGTTTACAATATAAAAGCTGAAACAAGAAAGCAGAGTCTCACTTTGTTCAATCTCACCTGGGAATGTGTGTTGGGTGACTCAAATATTTTGCCACTCTGTGAATGTCCATGAATAACTGTGAAAGCACTGTGAGTGTTGATTTTAGGGTCACAAATTTTCATAAGTAGGGGAATTTGCAAATATGGAATCCGTAAATAAGAATCAACTTCATATAAATGTATAGATACATGTATACATATATAATGATGGTTACAAGTTACATAAAAATGGGAAAGGTAGTATATGTAATACTGAAAGGAAATACATTAAATTTATAGTAATGTTTATTGCAGGTGATTCTATTTTGTATTCTTCATACATTTCAGTTTTTCAAATTTTCTTTTTTATGTGGAAAGAAGTTTATCTCAAAGTCAACTACAATGGTGATAAATTTTCCAAACCTAAATGTTTACTGAAAAATAGCTAATTATGGCACTTCCATACTATAAAATACTACTGATTCTTTAAAGATTATATTTAAGAGAATTTTTTGATAAAATAGAATATTTTTACGATATGTTAAACGAAAAAGCTATAAAATACATATATACATTAGGTTCTCAATCCTATCAAGAAATGGCTACCAGGACATAGGTCAAAACGTTAGCAATATTTCTCCCTGGGGCGTGGAATTTTGAGCAATTGTTACCCTTTTTTCCTTAAACTTTCTACATTTTCTAAACCCTTCAAATGAGCACCACATAGCCCTCTTAAAATAGAAAAATATTATTTACTGTGTCTAGTAAGTAATCGAAATCAGAGATCGAGGCCATTTCTCGGGACCATAAGATGACCCCATAAATTCTAAATTCCTTTCCAGGGAAGCTATCCAGAGTCAGGTACATTTTAGGTCTAACATTCTGTTTTCCCACTATTTCTATAATGAACAGGAATGCTTTTATAATAAATCAAAAACAATTAAAAAAAAGAAAATTGTACTGGGAAATGTTACTAAATTGAACTAATCCAGGCAAGCATTTCAAGGTAACGTAAGTTGGAAGAAGAGATTATCCATCTCTCTATTCTCATGGAAGCCAGCAGGGTAAAGAGGAGAAAAACACATGTAAGTAGAGGTCGCACTCAGAGTCGGAGAAGCTGATGGCAAACATTTGCTTCCTTAGGCTCCAGTGCCGCCACACATTGACATAAGATTTCTTACAAATAAATATTGGTTTTGAAAGTATGTATACATTTTATTGAAGCACACTGTATATTTGGGTCTGCTGAAAAACCTGTTTGTAAGGCTATTAAATCACAAAACACATCAAAGACAACACAGCTTCCAAACAGATGTGCGAGCCTTGGTTACGACAAAACCTTTTTCTCGAACCCAGGAGCATACTACCTTTTAGACTGGATTTTGTTCAACGGGATAACTTCCTCATTAAGACTTCCTTGTTAAGAAATTTAATTAAAAAAAAAAAAAAGACTCCCTCGGTTACGGCATAGAAGCTTTCTTCCAAGTCCCCACATAGACTCACACACAGAATAAAGAACATGAGTTGACTTGGAACCTCCTGGGCTTCTAAAAGCTGACGGTAAGAAGCAAATAACATAACATGATCCATGGAAACTTCCTTCTGGAGCTAGGCAGATATCTGCTATGAAAATCTTTCAAAACAAATTTTAAGGTGTAAAAAAGATTGAAAATCGAATTATTAAGTGAAATAACATCAACATGTTACTCCGACTGTTACTGTTGGCATCTGTCACACGTTCTGACAATATACCTGTAGAGGAGATGTCAAGTGCTCTCTCGCTTTCAGTGTCATCTCTTGTTTATAAGAAGTGTGATTATAAAGTTATATGACTATTTTAATCTAACACTCAATATACCATTTGCCTCATAATAAGTGCCTTCACCTTCAAAGGAATCACGTTAACCCTTACATCCTCATTTCATTGCTCAAAACCTGCTTCGAACTCCTTTGAGAAACTACTTTCCGACACATGAGAAAGGCCATCTAAACATTTTATAATCCCGTCTTGATTTTCAGACGCCAGTAGGATGGCAAGACACTGCTTCAAAAGGTTTATACCGTTTCTCAGCCCAATTTACCATCTCCCACCCCAGAAAATAATGATTGACCATTAGTAAGAATATTTAAAATATGCAAACATAAAATCGATAATCTACCTCAGTAGTTTTCAATATAGGAGAGCCTCCTTAAGTTTAAAAAGTCATTTACTAAATGGCGTGTGTGGTGTGATATTTATATATGTGTGTGTATATGTATATTTTTAAGTTTTATTCATATGTTTTTTGAAGCTCCTACCATGTGCCAGACGCTGTTTACTGTTTAAACAATAAACAAAACAATATGTAATTATGAAGCTTAGGTCTATTGGAAGAAACAATTAAAAATAAAACATATATACAGATGGTCATGATGTCATATAAAGATAAGCACTGGGAAGAAAAATAAAGCAAGGAAGGGAACAGACAGTATCAAGAGAGGGTGCTGGGCTTCCCTGGTGGCGCAAGTGGTTGAGAGTCCGCCTGCCGATGCAGGGGACACGGGTTCGTGCCCTGGTCCGGGAGGATCCCACGTGCCGCGGAGCGGCTGGGCCCGTGAGCCATGGCCGCTGGGCCTGCATGTCCGGAGCCTGTGCTCCACAACGGGAGAGGCCACAACAGTGAGAGGCCCGCGTACCGCCAAAAAAA
>NW_006792210.1:1735944-1783977 GCF_000442215.2 Lipotes vexillifer | reverse complement strand
CGTACCCCCAAAAAAAAAAAAAAAAAAAAAAAAGAGGGTGCTATTTGAGATCCAATAGTGGGTGACACACAGAGAGAAAAACCAGCTGAAGTCCCAGAGGCAGAATCATGCTTGGGTTGTTTGAGGAGCAGCAAAGAGGAAGAGTGATACGAGATGAGAACACAGAGGGGACAGGAGCTCAGGGGGCCTAGTTGGCCATGGAAAGGAGGCTGGATTGATTCAAAGTGTGATGGGAAGTCAGTGGAGACTTCTGAGTAAGGGCATGACATGATCTGATGGATGTTAGCTGGAGAATAGATTGTAGACCAGCTAGGAGGTTATTGATATGCCCCAGGCAAGGGATGATGATGGCTTGGGCAAGGGGGGCAAGGTTGAAGGCAGTAAAGACTAGCCAGATTTGACGTATTTTTTGAAGGTAGCACTAATAGAATTGTGTATATGTACTTTGGTACATACGAACACACAATGTTAACAATAGGTATCTATGAACTTTGGAGTTATAAGTGATCTTCACTTTCTTCTTTGTACCTTTCTATGCGAGTTGATGACTTTTTTCCACTGGTTTCAAAAAAAAAAAAAAATGGGGGGATGAGGCAAGATGCATAATCAAAACCCAGCCACTGAAAGTCAATTAGCAAAAATACAGGGCTGAATATTTGCCGTCATGGGGTAGTTGAGGCAGCTGCTGCTAGAATCACAACTGGGGGTGCCCTGGTGATGGGGTGTGGGCTTTGGGCAGTGAGAGTAGCCAGACCAGGGAAAGTCCAGATCTTGAGACTATGCCTGCTTCCTGAGCTATAGCAGACCCCTGGGGACGAACCCAGCAGTAATTGTAGGAAGGAATACTGCTAAGAGGGTGAAACATTCTGGGAGGCTGGCCACGAACAACAAGCAGAGGTTAAAGCCTGAGGCATGAGGAGTACCCAGTGGTAGGCAAGATCTCCTAACAAAAGAGTGGTTCAGCCTTAGATGAACATAGCAGTAGGCAGAGGTCCAAGTAGGCAGGTGGTGGCATAGTGCAACATGGCAGAAACACAAGGAATCAATCTTCACCAAACCCGTGGGAAGTCAGATAACTCTCTGTCCCTAGCCAAGCCACAGATTCCTTGGAAGAGCAATGGTTCCTGGATAGGAGAAAATATAATTTCCTTTATTGACGATCATGACCTACCCTAACGGTTCCATAGGATTTGTTGACCCTTAAAGGCACAAAGAGGCCTGTCTCACTTGCAAGTGGTTATGAGTTTCCCAGAGGGATAAAGAATGGCATTCATTTCAGGTCTTCGTGTGTACAGCATGCTCACCAGCCATCTTTCCTCAGTACATCATAAAACACCAACACAAGCCTACACCATCTATTAGGTCTTACCCTGAAATCTTGATCCTAAGTTCCTTGATAACAGAGGCCTTATTCATCTCCAGATCCTCAGTATGTCCAATGTCTAGTTCATGGTAGGTGTTCCATAAGTACTTGTAGAAAGAAGGAATAAATGAATGAATAAACCTGATATCACCAGAAGTCCTGCTTGGTGACTTTCTGAGGACACTGTATTTATATTATACTCTAACCACATACTGGTATATAAATTGTACATTCATCTGCATGACCTCATCGGCCCAAACTTCTTGTTTAAATTCTGACTTGGAAAGTAGCCTGGAGAAATGTCAACTAATCCAACCAAATTATTTTCTAAGTTCTTCCTACAATTTTATACACCTTGATGCTAATCAGCTTGAGCCAATCCCATGCCCAAACGTTTTTCAGGGCAGACCTGAGTCATCAGATCAGTGGGCTTCTAGAAACATAGGACTGGTTTATCCCTCCATCAGCACAGTGTAGCATTTCCTACCTGAAACAAGTGGATGTGATGGGAACTAATGGACATTTCTCCAACGCTGGTGTTATATCAGAAGGTGCACTGACTGGACAGGACATCTGAGACCTAAGTCAGCCCCGGCTCTATCACTACACAGCACCCTGAGCTCAGACATGTCCCTCACCCTCTCTGTGATATCATTTACCAACCTATAAAATGTCTAGGTAGAACCAGGAACCCCATGAAGTCACTTCAGGCTCTAAGGTTAAGGTCCATGAGGGTAGGGACCCAGAGCTTGGCAACTCATGCGTACTCGACAAAACATTCTAGATGTAGGAGCAAAGGAGCATCAAAATACAATGAAAACTACAGGCAATGTGTCTCTCCACCAAACAGAAGGGGCCTTTGTGAATGAAACATAAGAGAAGGAGTCGGAACATGTTGAAAATTGAAATGCAAGCCCTTGTAGCTGAAAAGGAATTTCTACGGGGACTCGAGCGCTGTCTATCAAAATTCAGTGACACATCCACTACACATGAAAAATAGCTCCCTGACCAGAAGGTGTAACGAGTTAAGGAGAGGAGTCTTCCCTCAAGCATACGGATGAGCCGCTGCCACGTGATTAGGATGAATAGACCTTGTGTAAAATCAGGTGCTTCCTTGGTAACATTTAGTTAACACTTTCAGACCTGGGGGCACCATATAGTTCACAAGAGTAATATTTTCTTTAATCCTATTAAATGTTCCCTCAGGTGCTTCTATTCCTGTGGAATATTTCAATCAGTGTTCAGTATTTTCAGACTTCTTTATAGTCTTTCCAGTTTCTATCATCTAACCCATTTACTTAAACTTCCTTTCCCTCCCTCCAAAAAATATACAGTCAACAACAATAAGCATTTTGATTAATAATCATCATCATCATCATCAGAATTACTATTATAGCTACAATTCACAGAATATTAATCATGTGCCATATACAATTCTGAGCATTTTAGATACATCATTTTATTGAATGATCATCATGACCCTGTGAATTAGCTTATCACTATCACCATTTGACAGATGAGCAAATGCAGCTCAGGAAGGTTAAATAACTTGCCCAAGGTACTCATAGCTTACAAGCAGCAGATCTGGGACATAAATCCCAGCCACTCTGATTGCAAAATCCAAGCTCTTAACCATTATGCAAACTGCTCAATAACACATTGCTGTGGGGCTATTTTTCTTTCCATAGGTATTCATTGAGTACTAAGTGCTCGGCACTGTGCTACAGATGGGAATCAAACAGTGAACAAGACACAGCCAGTCCCTCCTCACTGTGCTTATGCTCTAGCAGAAAAGACAACGAAACAAGTGAGAACAGTGTGATGACTGCTGTGATGGTGAGCGAAGAGGTTGTGGGAGATCACAGAGAAAACATCTCTTTTAAAAGGACACTCGACACCAAAACTCACCCTTTGATAGGATAAACCTGCCTCAATTTTGTATATGCATCCACTTCTGCAGGGGCTGAGTTAAGGAATTAAACTAGTCACACACACACACACTAATGGATTTCCTTAAGTTATCATTTTCATTGCATAATGAACATTTGCCTGCCCCTCAGGATGACGCTGGACCCTACTCTCTTGCTAGACAATTCCTACAACATATAACTTATGAAATGGAGTCTTTGGTCACTATTTCCTCTCTTTGAAAATCCTAGTAACCTTATCTACATAACACCTGTGAAATATGCATGAAAACTTGAACGCACTTATTCTCTAAATTATCAAACCAAATTTCATAAATGTTATCAAAATCATAGGAATCGTCAAAAAGACAAGGGTAATATAGGTAGATGATTGTCTTTGATAATATCTGAAGATCCACTTTAATGGCAAAAGTCCCTTTCCAACTCCATTTAGAGGTCTGAAATGCACACTTCCATTCACATACATGGAGTTATTTGGCTACCTGGCCCTTGGACCTTAAGGGGCAGAATCTACCTTGGAATCTTAATAAAAATTATAATAATGGCTACAATTCTTAAACACAATGCGTGTCAGGCATTGTGCACTGTGCTTCATAAGAATTACCTTATTTACTGCTCACACTTAAGAACTATCATTCCCATTTTGCAGATGAGAAAACTGAAGCTTGGAGAGATTAGATACCTTACCCAGGAATCAGGATCTGAGTCCAATAAGTCAGAATACAGAGCCCAGGGTCTTAGCCAAATAAAGACATTGGCAAGGACTTAGCACACGGCCTGCACTTGGTAATTTGCTGAGGATCATAAACTTCAGAGGAGTTGGCGTTTTGCACACAAAGAAGACTAGACACATAATTGAAAACCTGCTTCAAAACGTGTAAAAGGCAAACTTCAAACTATTTCTCTCTCTTTTCTCTTTTGGTTCATTCCCTTGTAATCCTCATCATACCCCTTCTGGCCCCAACTCTGCGATCCATGTTGTTTTTCCAAGATCCTCTTTCTCACTGAGGCCCCAATTTCCGGGGCTGTCGCTGTGATACAACACCACCCCCACTTATTTAAATAAGGTTGCAAACCCCTAACAAAAACAAAATTCCTCTCAAGAAGAAAACAGAAAATCAGAGGGCAAGTGCTGGGAAATGCTAGTACCACCATCTCCTTCCCACCAAAACCTTCCTTACGGAATTAGATATTTTTTAAAAAAAATTTTGAAGTTTTATTTATTTATGTTTTAATTGAAGTCTAGTTGATTTACAATGTTGTATTCGTTTCTGCTGTACAGCAAAGTGACTCAGTTATACATACATTTTTTTCATATTCTTTTCCATTATGGTTTATCACAGGATACTCAATATAGTTCCCTGTGCTATAGAGTAGGACCTTGTTGTTTTTCCATTCTATATATAATAGTTTGCAACACAATGAGATTCTTTACCCTAAGGGTGCTGTGTGGAATACATAAATGTGTATTTATGACAGCCTGCATTTGGGGGGTTTGGTGGTAAAGTACATAGCTTTTATCAGATTCAAAAAGGAATCTGTGACATGAAGAGAAAAGCAACTTCTTAAAGGAACGTTTGAATCTTTTCTAGAAATCTGGAGAATTCTTGTCATGTGTGCAGCATCACCCTATTACATCTTCTGCTTCGGTCACAACCAACATTCTGGTCCAACTCCAAAAGCACTCCCCACTCACCCCGCCCAACCCTGAGACGGCCCTTTTTCTGACTCTTGTCTTGTCTACTTCCCCGCCAGAACTCTCTGATAACTCCCCCTACTGTGGTAATCAAAGGGACAGAGGCAAAGGGCTGAATTCACAATCCTCCAGCCCCACGTGGCAGGCCAGCTGCAGTCTGGGCAGACCTATTACAGTACAAGCTGTGTTATCTGGCATTTCCTCAACAGGAAAGAACTAGAAACCAGCGTTTCTAAAATGCCCTAATACAGATCTCCAATCTAGTAACTGAAATGGATGCCACTGAAATGCACCCACAGTGACACAACACTTTGAAAGAGGCCTGATCAAAATGCAAAGCTAAAAGTTGTCCCTGAGCTAGGCAGCTTCAACCCAGCAGGCAGAACAAAATCCATCCCCTCACATTTTGTACAGATACAAACAAATGGAAAAGAGAATTGAGGTAGTTGCAAGACCTTGAAAACTACTACTTTACAGTGATTATGATGGCAATGCAGAAATATAGGAACGTGTAACAGCGAATGTTAAGTGAAAAAACAGGGCATAAGATCCTTATGATCACAACCATAAAAAATGCATATACATGTGGGAAACAGTGAGAAAGCGTTTACGAGGAAAAAATTGTTCTTTTTCTTATTCTTTTTTTGCTACTTGTCAGCCAGTTTCTTTTTTTATTGAACATATTTGATCTATAACATTTTGTATATTTAAGATATACATGTTAATTTGCTGCATTTCTATATTGTAATATGATTGCCACTGTAGTGATATTTAGCACACCTATCACATTACGTAATTGTCCTTTCTTTTTAGGGGTTGGAATAATTAAGTTCTACTCCCTTAGCAAGTTTGATAATTATGCTTCGGTATTCTTTTTCATATTCACGACAATGTTTTCATATTCACTACACGTAGCTCTCTAAGGCTTCTTTAATACCGGTTGCAAGTTTACCCTTAAACAACATCTGTCCTGTGTCCCCAGCCCCTGGTAACCACCAATTTACACTGCTTTTATGAGTTTGGCTTTTCTCAATTCCACACATAAAACTATTCTTAATTTTAAGGTGCTGGGATTCAGGAGGAATTTTTCCCTTTTTCAAATTTACATGTCATTAGTGAAGTATATTTACTAGTTACAGGAGGGAAGGGGGTACTATGCCCTACTAAAAAATAAGTAGTAAAAGTGCTTGGTAAAGTCATCAAGCTCAGAGAAGAGGTTTAGAGAAAAGTACGGCCAGAGGAGATTTGTTAAAGATGGCAGAGTAGAAGAACCTGCTCTCACTCCCTCCTGAAAGAACACCAGAATCACAGCTAACTGCTGAACAGTCATCGACAGGAAGACACTGGAACTCACCAAAACAGATACGCCACATCCAAAGACAAAGGAGAAGCCACAGTGAGACGGTAGGAGGGGCACAATCACAATAAAATCAAATCCCATAACTGCTGGGTGGGTGACTCACAAACTGCAGAACTCTTATACCACAGAAGTCCACCCACTGGAGTGAAGGTTCTGAGCCCCACGTCAGGCTTCCCAACCTGGGGGTCGGGCAACGAGAGGAGGAATTCCTAGAGAATCAGACTTTGAAGACTAGCAGGATTTGATTGCAGGACTTCAACAGGACTGGGGGAAACAGAGACTCCACTCTTGGAGGGCACACACAAAGCAGTGTGCTCATCGGGACCCAGGGGAAGGAGCGGTGACCCCATAGGAGACTGAACCAGACCTACCTGCTAGTGTTGGAGGGTCTCCTGCAGAGTGGGGGGAGGCTCTGTCTCAATGTGAGGACAAGGAAACTGTCAGCAGAAGTTCTGGGAAGTACTCCTAGGTGTGAGCCCCCCAAGAGTCAGCCATTAGCCCCACCAAAGAGCCCCTGTAGTCTCCAGGGTTAGGGCACCTCAGGCCAAACAACCAGCAGGGAGGGAACCCAGCCCCACCCATCAGCATTCAACTGGATTAAAGTTTTATTGAGCTCTGCCCACCAGAGCAACAGCCAGCTCTATCCACAACAAGTCCCTCCCATCAGGACACCTGCACAAGCCTCTCAGATAGACTCATCCACCAGAGGGCAGACGGCAGAAGCAAGAACTAAAATCCTGCAGCCTGTGGAACAAAAACCACATTCACAGAAAGATAGACAAGATGAAAAGGCAGAGGGCTATGTACCAGATGAAGAAACAAAATAAAACCCCAGAAAAATAACTAAATAGTGGAGATAGGCAACCTTCCAGAAAAAGAATTCAGAATAATGATAATGAATATGATCCAGGACCTCGGAAAAAGAATGGAGGCAAAGATGGAGAAGATGCAGCAAATTAAACAAAGACCTAGGAGAATTAAAAAACAAACAAACAGAGTTGAACAATACAATAACTGAAATGAAAAATACACTAGAAGGAATCAATAGCAGAATAACTGAGGCAGAAGAACGGATAAGTGACCTGCAAGACAGAACGGTGGAATTCACCGCTGTGGAACAGAATAAAGAAAAAAGAATGAAAAGAAATGAAGACAGCCTAAGAGACCTCTGGGGCAACATTAAATGCAACAACATTCACATTATAGGGGTCCCAGAAGGAGAAGAGAGAGAGGAAGGACCCGAGAAAATATCTGAAGAGGTTAGAGTCGAAAACTTCCCTAACTTGGGAAAAGAAATAGCCACTCGAGGCAAGGAAGCGCAGAGTCCCATACAGGATAAACCCAAGGAGAAGCACTCTGAGACACACAGTAATCCAATTGGCAAAAATTAAAGACAAAGAAAAACTATTGAAAGCAGCAAGGGAAAAACGACAAATAACATACAAGGGAACTCCCATAAGGTTAACAGCTGATTTCTCAGCAGAAACTCTACAAGCCAGAGGGCAGTGCCATGATATATTTAAAGTGATGAAAGAGAAGAACCTACAACCAAGATTACTCTACCCGGCAAGGATCTCATTCAGATTCGATGGAGAAATCAGAAGCTTTACAGACAAGCAAAAGCTAAGAGAATTCAGCACCAACAAACCAGCTCGACAACAAATGCTAAAGGAAATTCTCTAAGTGGAAACACAAGAGAAGAAAAGGACCTACAAAAACAAACCCAAAACAATTAAGAAAATGGTCATAGGAACATACATATCGATAATCACCTTAAAGGTGAATGGAATAAATGCTCCAACCAAAAGACACAGGCTTGCTGAATGGATACAAAAACAAGACCCATATATATGATGTCTACAAGAGACCCACTTCAGACCTAGCGACACATACAGACTGAAAGTGAGGGGATGGAAAAAGATATTCCATGCAAATGGAAATCAAAAGACAGCTGGAGTAGCAGTACTCATATGAGATAAAACAGACTTTAAAATAAAGAATGTTACAAGAGACAAGGAAGGACACTATATAATGATCAAGGGATCAATCCAAGAAGAAGGTATAACAATTATAAATATATATGCACCCAACATAGGAGCACCTCAATACATAAGGCAACTGCTAACAGCTCTAAAAGAGGAAATCAAGAGTAACACAACAATAGTGGGGGACTTTAACACCTCACTTACACCAATGGACAGATCATTCAAAATGAAAATAAATAAGGAAACAGAAGCTTTAAATGGTACAATAGACCAGACAGATTTAATCGATATTTACAGGACATTCCATCCAAAAACAGCAGATTACACTTTCTTCTCAAGTGCACACGGAACATTCTCCAGGATAGATCACATCTTGGGTCACAAATCAAGCCTCAGTAAACTTAAGAAAACCGAAATCATGTAAAGAATCTTTTCTGACCACAATGCTATGAGATTAGAAATCAATTACAGGGGAAAAAAGCCGTAAAAAACACAAATACGCGGAGGCTCAACAATACGTTACTAAATAACCAAGAGATCACTGAAGAAATCAAAGAGGAAATCAAAAAATACCTAGAGACAAATGACAATGAAAACATGACGATCCAAAACCTATGGGATGCAACAAAAGCAGTTCTAAGAGGGAAGTTTATAGCTATACAAGCCTACCTCAATAAAGAAAAAAGATTTCAAATAAACAATCTAACCTCACACCTAAAGGATCTAGAGAAAGAAGGACAAACAAAATCCAAAGTTAGCAGAAGGAAAGAAAGCATAAAGATGAGAGCAGAAATAAATGAAAAGAAACAAAGAAAAGAATAGCAAAGATCAAAAAAACTAAAGCTGGTTCTTTGAGAAGATTAAAAAAGACTGATAAACCATTACCCAGACTCATCAAGAAAAAGAGGGAGAGGACTCAAATCATTAAAATTAGAAATGAAAGAGGAGAAATCACAACACACTGCAGAAATACAAAGAATTATAAGAGATTGCTACAAACAACTATATGCCAATAAAATGGACAACCTGGAAGAAATGGACAAATTCTTAAAAAGGTATAACCTTCCAAGACTGAACCAGGAAGGAATAGAAAATATGAACAGACCAATCACAAGTAATGAAATTGAAACTGTCATTAAAAATCTTCCAACAAACAAAAGTCCAGGACCAGATGGCTTCAGAGGTGAATTCTATCAAACATTTAGAGAAGAGCTAACACCCGTCACCTCAAACTCTTCCAAAAAACAGCAGAGGAAGGAACACTCCCAAACTCATTCTACGAGGCCACCATCACCCTGATAACAAAACCAGACAAAATACTGTAAAAAAAAGAAAATTACAGACCAATATCACGGATGAATATAGATGCAAAAATCCTCAACAAAGTACTAGCAAACAGAATCCAACAACATATTAAAAGGATCATACAGCATGATCAATTGGAATTTATCCCAGGGATGCAAGGATTCTTCAATATATGCAAATCAATCAATGTGATACACCATATTAACAAATTGAAGAATAAAAACCATATGATCATCTCAGTCGATGCAGAAAAAGCTTTTGACAAAATTCAACACCCATTTAGGATAAAAACTCTCCAGAAAGTGGGCACAGAGGGAACCTACCTCAACATCATAAAGGCCATATACGACAAACCCACAGCAAACATCATTCTCAATGGTGAAAAACTGAAAGCATTTCCCCTAAGATCAGGAACAAGACAAGGTTGCCCACTCTCACCACTCTTATTCAACACAGTCTTGGAAGTCCTAGCCACGGCAATCAGAGAAGAAAAGGAAATAAAAGGAATACAAATTGGAAGAGAAGAAGTAAAGCTGTCACTGTTTGCAGATGACATGATGCTATGCATAGAGAATCCTAAAGATGCCACCAGAAAACTGCTAGACCTAATCAATGAATTTGGTAAAGTTGCAGGATACAAAATTAAGGCAGAGAAATCTCTTGCATTCCTATATACTAATGATGAAAAATCTGAAAGAGAAATTAAGGAAACACTCCCATTTACCATTGCAAGAAAAAGAAAATACCTAGGAATAAACCTACCTAGGAAGACAAAAGACCTGTATGCCGGAAATTATAAGACACTGATGAAAGAAATTAAAGATGATACCAACAGATGGAGAGATATTCCATGTTCTTGGACTGGAAGAATCAATATTATGAAAATGACTATACTACCCAAAGCAATCTACAGATTCAATGCAATCCCTACCAAATTGCCAATGGCATTTTTTACAGAACTAGAACAAAAACCTTAAAATCTGTATGGAGACACAGAAGACCCCGAATAGCCAAAGCAGTGCTGAGGGAAATAAGTGGAGCTGGAGGAATCAGACTCCCTGACTTCAGACTATACTACAAAGCTACAGTAATCAAGACAATAGGGTACTGGCACAGAAACAGAAATATAGATCAATGGAACAAGATAGAAAGACCAGAGATAAACCCACACACCTATGGTCAACTAGCCTATGACAAAGGAGGCAAGGATATACAGTGGAGAAAAGACAGTGTCTTCAATAAGTGATGTTGGCAAAACTGGACAGCTACATGTAAAAGAAAGAAATTAGAATACTCCCTAACATCATACACAAAAAGAAACTCAAAATGGATTCGAGACCTAAATGTAAGACTGGACACTACAAAACTCTTAGAGGAAAACATAGGAAGAACACTCTGACATAAATCACAGAAAGATCTTTTTTGATCCACCTCCTAGAGTAATGGAAATAAAACCAAAAATAAACACATGGGAGCTAATGAATCTTAAAAGCTTTTGCACAGCAAAGGAAACCATAAACAAAACGAAAAGACAACCTTCAGAATGGGAGAAAATATCTGCAAACAAATCAATGGACAAAGGATTAATCTCCAAAATATATAAACAGGTCATGCAGCTCTACATTAAAGAAACAAACGACCCAGTCCATAAATGGGCAGAAGACCTAAATAGACATTTCTCCAAAGAAGACATACAGATGGCCAAGAAGCACATGAAAAGCTGCTCACCATCACTAATTATTAGAGAAGTGTAAATCATAACTACAGTGAGGTATCACCTCACACCATTTAGAATGGGCATCATCAGAAAATCTACAAACAACAATTGCTGGAGAGGGTGTGGAGAAAAGGGAACCCTCTTGCACTGTTGGTGGGAATGTAAATTGATACAGTCACTATAGAGAACAGTATGGAGGTTCCTTTAAAAACTAAAAATAGAATTACCATATGACCCAGCAATCCCACTACTGGGCATATACCCAGAGAAAACCATAATTCAAACACACATGCACCCCGATGTTCACTGAGGCACTATTTACAATAGCCAGGTCATGGAAGCAACCTAAATGTCCATCGACAGACGAATGGATAAAGAAGATGTGGTACATATATACAATGGAATATTACTCAGCCATAAAAAGGAACGAAATAGAGTCATTTGTTGATACGTGGATTGATCTAGAGACTGTCATACAGAGTGAAGTAAGTCAGAAAGAGAAAAACAAATATCGTATATTAACGCATGTATGTGGAACCTAGAAAAATGGTACAGATGTACCGGTTAGCAGGGCAGAAATTGAGACACAGATGTAGAGAACAAACATATGGACACCAAGGGGGGAAAGGGGTGGGGGTGGGGGTGGTGGTGTGCTGAATTGAGGGATTGGGATTGACATATATACACTGATGTGTATAAAATCGATGACTAATAAGAACCTGCTGTATAAAAACATAAATAAAAGAAAATAAAAAGTATGGCCAAAGTTGCTTCTAAATCATTAAGCTGACTGTATCTAAAGACTAAATCTATTTTCTTCCTATCAAAACTGCAGCAGTTAAAATATTGAAAGCACAGAAGTAAAAAGAAGTTTGCCAAGTTCTCGGGAAATGTAACCCAATTAAAAGCATTCATGGGACTCAAACTATACGCTTAGCTGTGGGAAATGACAGAGAAATAGATTTAAGTGTCAATATTTGCCGGCCCACCGCCCACCCCCTCCAGGGCCCATCTTGGGTGTCTCCCTGGTTACTGCCTCCCTCCAGACTCCCTTCCGGTGCTGCATAGGTTTTGCGACCAGAGCATCAACCTGCCGTTTGCAACGTGGCAATTCTTTGGCAAATTCAAGTAGCAATCAGTGGGATTTTTTTTTTTTTTTTTTTTTTTTTTTACAACTTAGCGACAACCACATCCCCACACTCATTCTGCCTATTTTATTAGCCTTCCGGCTCAGTGCCAGGTGCAGTGGAAAGAGAATCTATTGCTTAGCAGGTGTAGGGTATCAAAGTTCAATGCTTTCACCCTCTGTATTTCCCACTAGGCTCTATGCATGCACTTCAGGTCCTGACCAGGAGGTTGCCCTGGCTTATTTATGGTCAAGGCTCTGCATAGGCGAGAGGAATGAGCCTCAGGCTGCAATCTACTCATGGTTTTTCACGTGGGCAATATAACAAGTTAACTGTTGTACTTTGATACAGTAACAAACTCCAGGGAATATACCCAGTGGTAACTTTTGAGCAACTTTTCAAGAAATATACATGTTTCATGTAGGCCGTGATGGATATCACTCTGACATTATTAAACCAATTATTCTCGAATCTTAGTCATTTGAAATTCACTTTCTCTGACCTTCAACTACCTCACCTGTAAAAATAGAAATGCTGTTACCTGTCCCAAAGGAAGTACATGGAACCAGATGATGAGGTCCCTTCCAGCCCTGAAGCATAAGACAGAACATGACGAGGTTTGAAGAGAGTTCTCTCTCACCTGATGACTGGGGTTATCTTCTGATGCATTTCCTGCCATCCACACCCTTCAGGTCTCCTTTTAAACTGCTCTCTGAGTTTTATTTTTCTAATGCAGACCTGATTCTGTCTGTCTCCTGATTAAAACCCCTGACGGGTAGCTACAGCCAGCTACATTTGGATAGAATAAAATTTAAACCCCTCAGCACGGCAAACCTATGTGTCAGGCATGACTTTCAACAGTCTTCATTCTCAGGTCTGTAAAAACGTAAAATTGTTGTTTTATAACACAGCGGCATCACCATTTTGAGGCCACATTCCATCAGAAAGCAGAAAACTCAATTTAGCCAATTTCAGGCAAGTTTAATTACTTATGGATTTTTCTCAGCCATTTTAGGTTTAAACACAATTCAGGATTTTCCCTCTCTATGCTCCTCCACATTGTTCTAAGACTGATCTTATTCCAAGGGGCTCACATATCTTGGTGACATGGGACCCAAGAGGACATGAGCTACATGGTATATAGCCCTCTTGTATCGAACACTGGCCTCTGCAGGGTGTACAAGCCTATTCAAGCTCTCGACTGTCATCCCCCACTTTACGCTAGCATCTGCTGACTTAGACATCTTTCCATCTGGCCTCGAGGTATGTGGTTCATGCCTCTTTCCTCCTCAGTGTCCCTGCACCATGACTGACAGGCCCCTCCAGGTCTGCAGGCTCTCAGTGGCCTGTAGGAAAACCTCCAGCTGCTTCCCACCCCAGGTCCTATTTTTAAACACTTGCTCTGCGTCTTAAACCATTTGTTTAGTGTCTGTCTCCCGACTCCGAGCACAGGGATAAGAGAAGGGATCGTGTCTTTTTTAATTCACCGATACACTGTATATCCTTTTGTGCCGTGCTCAAAAACTGGTTGCTGAATGAATAAAAGCTGCTTCACAACCTGCCTCACTCTGACCCTTCTGGCTTCACGTACATACACACACACACGCATGTACGTGCACATGCACACGTGCACATCAGGATGCTGTGGAATTACATAGTAAGGAACAGTAACTTAATCTGAGTTTGTCAGGGCTGAGCTATCTAAAGAGACAATGTTTGAGTCCTGTAAATATGGCCCAATATGCCAACCCCTATGCCTCCCGCCTTCCAAACAAACTCATATGTGTGTTAATACATAGGTAAACACACATACTGCACAGCAGTACCTTCCAAATATCTTTAAAGTCCTAGGATACTTCAGAAGTGCCCCCAAGGGAAACTATGAGAAACGAAGGGGCCTTTAAGAGGCAGAGGCTGGGTTCCTAGTAGGCAGTATAATGGTCCCCAAAGATGCCCACATTTGAATTCTCAGAACCCAAGAATATGTTTCCTTACATGGTCAAAAGGACTTTGCAGATGTAAGATTAAGGTTAAAGATCGTGAGATAAACAGTTTATCCTGAATTTTCCAGGAGGGCTCAATCAAAACACAGGTGCCCTTAAAAGTGCAGAAGTTATATCCCCAGCTATGTGGTCAGAGAGAAACGTGACGAAGGGGCCAAGAGACGGGATGCTGCCAGCTTGGAATATCAAGCAAGGGGGCCATGAACTGAGGAAGGTGGGCAGCTTCTAGAATCTGGAAAAGGCAAGGAACCAGGTTCTCCCTCAGAGCCTCCAGAAAGGACCACAGCCCTGCTGACCGCTGGATTTTGGTCCAGTGACCTTCGGAGCTTGAGATCCTAAAGTGGAGCTGCTTTAAGCCACCACAGAGCTTTTGGTCATTTATGACGGCAGCCATAGAAAGAACTACTCCAATTTCCCTGTTACTGACTCGCTCTGGGGCTTCAAAGAGAGCAGCTCCACCCTGATCCAGCCCCCAGAGTACTGGGGCCCTGCAGCCAAGTTCACTCGAGGTCACGGTTCCCGCCTCGTTCCCGCAAACATGTCTCTTGCTGCTGCCTCCATCTAGACCCCCCTAGCCCGGGCCCGACATGTTCACCTAGCATTCGCTCAGTTATCCTTCAAGGATGCCGCCCTTTCTCTGTCTCTGATGTCCCTCCCCTACTCTACTCCAGGCAGAATCAATTTTTCCTTCCTCTCGGCTTCCATCATGCTTCATACGTGCTTTTCTTACTGAACTTATTATAAACTGACAAATCGTCAGGGCCAAGGACCATCTCTCACCCACATCTCTTTGATCAAGCATCTAGCGGCATATTTGATACATATAGACATTCTTCTGACCACTGTGTCTAAGTGAGCGTCTGCTTACTGTATTTTCACAGTCCCTGTGTATTTCTTTCATAGCACTTAACGACTTGTAATTTTATATTTATTTCTCTATTTACTGTCTGTCTTCCCCACTAAACTAAGTTTGATGAGGACGTGCCAGCGCTGTTTACCATGGTACGTGGAGCATCTACCAAAGTGCGGGCTCTCAAGAAGTACTGGGGGTATAAATTGCTAACTGTGTGTTTATTTCATTTAATTCACGTCTGGGAGGATGGGATCCATTGGCAAGATTAACCGTAAGCATAGCTGTTGGGAAGTGCAGAGAGAGTTTCAGCACAGGGGCCCAGAGGTCCTGTGGGCTGCCCTCTCTTGAACCCACAGGACCCAGTCCCACTGTTGCTAATAGGAACAGCCAGGCCTCCTCCCACTGAAGCAGCTGCTCACTCCCGAGAGTGAATAAATGGAGTCCTGGCACCCAGCTCTGAAAGGTTGCCAACCTCCAATACCACCTGTCCCTGTGTACTGGAGACATTTACTTGAGAATAATTAGTAGCCCTTCTGTGCATCAAAAGTGACCATATCTGTAGCATCTCTATTGAGATCGATGACTTTGTTTTCCAAAACTCTTCAGAGAAGACGGTTTCCATTTCAGCGGTACAGTTGGGACGCTGAGCGCACACCTACACTGCATGCCGGGTGATTGCCAATGGAGTAGAGGCTGGTCCGGTAACTAATGGGTTGCCACAGATAAAGCGTTCACACCCACTAATGAGGGAATTCTAAGTCAGAAATGTGCTGCCTTTAAAGCTGTTTCATGGTGCAAACACACCTAAGGGGAGAACGTGTTTTAGGCAGATAGCTATTCTGGGTTTGTTTTTCCTCAACGAAGGCCAGCCAAACAAAGAGGCAAGATGCTAGCAACTGAAGGAACATCATGAAGACACGTCCTCAAAGATCTCTCTCCCACTGTTGGTACCAGCTGCAAGTTCACTATTTAACCATCATTCCCCTAGCTTACAGTGAGCGTCACCCTCTCCTATTAATATTCAAAAATGTGGGAAAGGAGGCACTAATCCCTAACTGTGAACAAGGGACTATGATTCCGGAGCTGGAACAGACTTTATACGGAAGAAGGAAAAGAAAACATAAGAGAGTCAGGAACATGTGTGGGCTTTTGTATGTTGTAGGGGTGGGGATGAGTTCGAGTTATGCACAACAGCCAAAGAAAGGAAGCAAGTGCGAGTGCGGCAGGGACGGGGAAAGTTCAGCGGGGATGGGGCATTGCTGCAGGTTAATTTGCCTCATCTGAACTGGCCCTAGCAACAGCCAGGCTTGGACACTTCCTCTTGTGTATATGTTTGTCACACGGCCAGTGTCTTCTCTGGGAAAAAGGCAAATCTCTTCCTGAAATGGGCCTCCCATGCTTGACAGGGCTTAGGCCAAGGTCAGCACTCAGACAAGTTGTAAAGGTGATCATGTGTTCTTTGGTTTCCCCAGCAGCATTTTCCTGGGCCCTCTGTCCTACACAGGGCTCTGTGCCCTCCCCTTACTCGAACCCTTAAATAAGGATTTCAAGGCTCTAAAATCAGTCATTTACTTGGTTTTATATCTGATTATAGAATTAAATAACTTGATGCCTATTAAAGAGATATAAGGCACTGGAGAACAGGTGGGAGGGGAACTGGGGATCGCAAGAAGGATTCAGATAGTTAGAAAGCTTGCCCCAAATTCCTGATATTAGGCAATCACCTTAATCTAGTGTTCAATCTTAGCATCACTAATGATGGGACAATTTCCTAATTAATGTGATGCAACACAGAGTACCTGGCATTGCCTATGGTATAATCTTGTCAAAAATGTTTGACTGGAATCTAAGCAAGACTTTATATCCAATTTTCAGTTTAAGAGATAAGGGAGACAGAGAGATCAGCTGAACAGCACCTCAAGGAAGTCTAGGAAACAACAGGCCTGGTCTCTTCAGAAAGTTTTTGTAATGGAAGAAGGAACTGCTCTAGATTAAAAGACAATTATAACAATCAGATGCAACACATGGTCCTAGATTGAATCCTGGTTTGACCACAGGTGGTAAACAGCATTTTAGGAACCATTGAAGACACCTGAATATGCACTGGGTATTAAATAATATTAAAGAATTGTTAGATTTTTTTAGGTACGCTGATGTAATTTTTACTCTGAAGGAAAAAATATTTATGGTGTCATAGTGTCTACAATGTACTTCATCATAAAACAAAATCATGAACTTACACCATACTAATTATTCTCTCTGTACGCAAAGTCAATAAAAAAGGTAAAAACCTTTAATCAGATATTTCCAATATAGACAAGGGATAATGACTTCAGCTTTGCTATGCAAACAGCCCTTAGCACACTCCTAAAATACACTGAAGGAAATAAGGGTAGGATAATGGTTTTGAATCAGTTTGCAAGAAACATTCTACCATTTGTATTTCTCTGCAGATATTCTATATCGTGAAAAATGGGACATTCTGTTTATCTAATAGTAGTTTAACTAGACCAGTGGTGTGTTCAGCTATACTGACAATCAATAGAACTAAAAGGACAGAATCTTAAAACTCAGAGTCCATGAGCAACTACTTAAAGAAGGTTTCTTCTGAAAACAAAAAGCAGAAAGATTGACGGTCAATGCTACTAAAGCACAAAGAGCCAATCAGAAATAAGCTTGTAAGACTCACTGGAGGCTGAATGGTATAAATGTTAAGGTTACAGGCTCCAGAGCCTACCAGCGAGTGTTTGAATCTCAGTTCTACCACCTCTGAGCTGTAAAATAATAAGTGTACTTGCCCCATAGGGTCACTGCGTGGATTAAATGAGATAATGCATATCAAGTGTTTAGCGTAGTGCCTGGTACACAGTCAGCACGCAATAGACGGAAGCCATTTTTTTTCTTATCTCTAAGTCAATGGCTTTTGGTCACTGGTTCATGAAGGGCTTTGGGGAGTCCATGATCCCCATAAAATTGGATGTAAAATTTGGGGATTCTCATTTTCTGGAAAGACGGTACTAAGCTGTTATCAAATTTTAAGAGGTCTACGACCACCTCAAAAGTGTAAGACTCACTGCTCAAGAGGCATTTTCTTAATAAATTCCAGATATGGGATATGACTATTGATTACGGAGACCGCCAAAAATTATATGTATCCTGTCCAAACGTAGGCACCTCTCCCAACAACATGGGGTTTTACTGAGCATCTGCAGGCAAGAGAAAACAAAGAGACCGATGAAAGGCCAGAGAGGCCTGTTCTTGGGAGCAGGGCCAGAATGACTGTGCACAAAGGGCAGTGACATCTTTTCTTCCTGTCTAATCCTTGTTGGCTCTGGAAAGGGTGGCCCTGATTACTGCCTTGTTATAGCATTTGTAAAGGTCAGCTTATGTAATGGAGGTACTATGGCCTAGCTAGGACATTAGAGAGCCCACCCTTGGCAAGGAAAATAGCATAATACTTCTCTGGAATTCACACATTACCCAGAAGCCTTTGGCTTCCTGAACATCTTACTAAAAATTTTAAGTCTCTTGGCAATAATTTTCAAGCAGCACAATTTTAATCTGGCCCTGCTTCTGTAGTGCTGCTGCTAAAATCTCCTCCAGGAAAATGCCTGCAGAGGCTGAAAATTTGTCAGAAGAAGACATGCCTATAATCAACGATTAATCCTATTGACCATGATTAACACTTCCATACGCTAGCCTATCAGCTCTGAATGCTATGTCATGATTCCACGTGTCCCAACGTATCCCTCACAGGATTACAGGCTCTTTCAAATCTCCTTTCGGAAGAAGCTTTAAGAATCTGACATATAGGTCACATCCACTTTAAAGATATTACATTTCTCCTCTCAGCCAAAGCTTTTTCATCTATGATGTGATCCTACTTTCTATTTGCAATGGCCCAGTTTCATATAATTCCATGTGGACACACACATAGAAACTTGGTGGTCAGATGATTTGTCCCCATGGTAACTGAACAAAACATCAAAAACAATCCATCCCTGAGTATGCACAGGGTGTGACCTTGGCCAAGACATGTCACCCGTACATTGGACAAGTATTTTTATGTACCTACCAAGTTCCAATCATTGTACTAAGTTCAGGGGATGCATACTAAAGATGCATTTCCTGCCCTCAAGGAACTTACAGTCTAGAGAGGAGACAGACATGTAAACAGGGAATTTCAACACAGTATAATAGAAAAGAGTTACAATAGGAAAAGTTATAGGATACTACGGAAATAGTCAGGGAAGGCTTCTCAAAAGAGGGGCCATCTAAACTAGAAGTATCTAGGTGCATGTGTGCATACTACAATGTTCCAAAGGAAATAGCATGTGCAAAGGCTCAGAGGTAAGAGACAGCAGGACGCATTCATGGAACAGCAAGTAGTTTCATGGCTAGCCAGTGGAGGTCAAGAGGAAAAATGCAAGTGTTGTGGTTAAAGACAGCAGTCAGACCTTGAGGGACCTTGGAAGCCATACTATCGAAGGCATGAGGAGCCAGCTAAAGAGTTGTAAGCCCCACATCAAATTAATGCTTCTGCATAGTGAAGGAAACCACTGCCAAAATGAAAAGGCAGCCTACTGAGCTGAAGAAGATATCTGTAAATCACATACCGTCATCACTCAAAGTTCAAGGGGGATTTGATCGAGGACCCCCCCTCAGATACCAAAATCCACAGGCTAGAGTCTCTTATAGAAAATGGAATAGTATTTGCATAAAACTCATGCACATCCTCCTATATACAGTAAAATCATCTCTAGATTACTTATAATTCCTTATACTATGTAAATAGTTGTAAATACAATGTAAATGCTATGTAGATACTTCAAGTTTTGCTTTGGAGAATTTCCTGGAATTTTTTTGATTATTTTTTATCCATGGTTGGTTGAATACACAGATGCATAACCCATGGATATGGAGGACTGAATGTATCCAATAAGGGGTTGATATCCAATATACGTAAGGAATTCAAATAACTCAATAACAAAAAGCAAACAACCCAATTAAAAACTGGTGACAGGATCTGAATAGACATTTTTCCAAAGAAGACAAGCAGATGGCCAAGAGGAAGATGAAAATATGTCCAACATCACTAATTACTATAGAAATTCAAATCCAAACAACAATGAGATGTTCCCTTACGTCTGCAGAATAGCTAGTATGGGAGATTGGTTCAAGATGGTGGAGTAGAAGGACGTGCTCTCACTCCCTCTTACAAGAACACCAGAATCACAACTAACTGCTGAACAATCATAGACAGGAAGACACTGGAACTCACCAAAAATGATACCCCACATCCAAAGACAAAGGAGAAGCCACAATGAGACGGTAGGAGGGGCGCAATCACAATAAAATCAAAGCCCATAACTGCTGGGTGGGTGACTCACAAACTGGAGAACTCTTATACCACAGAAGTCCACCCACTGGAGCGAAGGTTCTGAGCCCCACGTCAGGCTTCCCAATCTGAGGGTCCAGCAACGGAAGGAGAAATTCCTGGAGAATCAGACTTTGAAGCCTAGCGAGATTTAACTGCAGGAATTTGACAGGACTGGGGGAAACAGAGACTTCACTCTTGGAGGGCACACAAAAAGCAGTGTGCTCATCAGTACCCAGAGGAAGGAGCAGTGACACCATAGGAGACTGAACCAGAGCTACATCCTAGCGTTGGAGGGTCTCCTACAGAGGCAGGGGGTGGCTATGGCTCACCGTGAGAACAAGGACACTGTCAGCAGAAGTTCTGGGAAATACACCTTGGCGTGACCCTCCCAGAGTCGGCCATTTGCCCCACCAAAGAGCCTGGGTAGGCTCCAGTATTGGGTCGCCTCAGGCCAAACAACCAACAGGGAAGGAACCCACCTCCACCCACCAGCACACAAGTGGATTAAAGTTTTACTGAGCTCTGCCCACCAAAGCAACAGCCAGCTCTACCCACCACCAGTCGCTCCCATCAGGAAATTTGCACAAGCCTCTTAGATAGACTCATCCACCAGAGGGCAGACAGCAGAAGCAAGAAGAACTACAATCCTGCAGGCTGTAGAACAAAAACCGCATTCACAGAAAGACAGACAAGATGAAAAGGCAGAGGGTTACGTACCAGATGAAGGAACAAGATAAAACCCCAGGAAAACAACTAAATGAAGTGGAGATAGGCAACCTTCCAGAAAAAGAATTCAGAATAATGATAGTGAAGATGATCCAGGACCTCAGGAAAAGAATGGAGGGAAAGATGGAGAAGATGCAAGAAATGTTCAACAAAGACCTAGAAGAATTAAAGAACAAACAAACAGAGATGAACAATACAATAACTGAAAAGAAAACTACACTAGAAGGAATCAATAGCACAATAACTGAGGCAGAAGAACAGATAAGTGACATGGAAGACAGAACGGTGGAATTCACTGCTGTGGAACAGGATAAAGAAAAAACAATGAAAAGAAATGACGACAGCCTAAGAGACCTCTGGGAAAACATTAAACGCAACAATATTCACATTATAGGGGTCCCAGAAGGACAAGAGAGAGAGGAAGGACCCGAGAAAATATTTGAAGAGATTATAGTTGAAAACTTCCCTATCAAGGGAAAGGAAAGAGCCACCCAAGGCAAGGAAGCGCAGAGAATCCCATACAGGATAAACCCAAAGAGAAACATGCTGAGACACATAGTAATCCAATTGGCAAAAATTAAAGACAAAGAAAAATTATTGAAAGCAGCAAGGGAAAAATGACAAATAACATACAAGGGAACTCCCATAAGGTTAACAGCTGATTTCTCAGCAGAAACTCTACAAGCCAGAAGGGACTGCCACAATATATTTAAAGTGATGAAAGGGAAAACGTAAAACCAAGATTACTCTACCTGGCAAGGATCTCATTCAGATTCGATGGAGAAATCAAAAGCTTTACAGACAAGCAAAAGCAAAGTGAATTCAGCACCACAAAACCAGCTCTACAACAAATGCTAAAGGAACTTCTGTAAGTGGGAAACACAAGAGAAGAAAAGAAGCTACAAAAAGAAACCCAAAACAATTAAGAAAATGGTCATAGAAACATACATATCGATAATTACCTTAAACTTGAATGGATTAAATGCCCCAACCAAAAGACACAAGCTTGTTGAATGGATACAAAAACAAGACCCATGTATATGGGGTCTACAAGAGACCCACTTCAGACCTAGCGACACATACAGACTGAAAGTGAGGGGATGGAAAAAGATATTCCATGCAAATGGAAATCAAAAGAAAGCTGGAGTAGCAATACTCATATCAGATAAAATAGACGTTAAAATAAAGAATGTTACAAGAGACAAGGAAGGACACTACATAATGATCAAGGGATCAATCCAAAAAGAAGGTATAACAATTATAAATATATATGCACCCAACATAGGAGCACCTCAATACATAAGGCAACTGCTAACAGCTATAAAAGAGGAAATCGACAGTAACACAATAGTAGTGGGGGACTTTAACACGTCACTTACACCAATGGACAGATCACCCAAACAGAAAATTAATAAGGAAACACAAGCTTTAAATGACACAATAGATCAGATAGATTTAATTGATATTTATAGGACATTCCATCCAAACACCACAGATTACACTTTCTTCTCAAGGGCACATGGAACATTCTCCAGGATAGATCACATCTTGGGTCACAAGTCAAGCCCCAGTAAATTTAAGAAAATTGAAGTCCTATCAATCAACTTTTCTGACCACAATGCTATGAGATTAGAAATCAACTATAAGGAAAAGAACGTGAAAAGCACATACATATGGAGGCTAAACAATATGTTAATAAACAACTAAGAGATCACTGAAGAAATCAAAGGGGAAATGAAAAAATATCTAGAGACAGATGACAATGAAAACATGACGATCCAAAACCTATGCAATGCAGCAAAAGCAGTTCTAAGAGGGAAGTTTATAGCTATACAAGCCTACCTCAAGAAACAAGAAAAATCTCAAGTAAACAATCTAACGTTACACCTAAAGGAACTAGAGAAAGAAGAACAAGCAAAACCCAAAGTTAGCAGAAGGAAAGAAATCATAAAGATCAGAGCAGAAATAAATGAAATAGAAACAAAGAAAACAATAGCAAAGATGAATGAAACTAAAAGCTGGTTCATTGAGAAGATAGACAAAATTGATAAACCATTACCCAGACTCATCATCAAGAAAAAGAGGGAGAGGACTCAAATCAATAAAATTAGAAATGAAAGAGAAGAAATCACAACACACTGCAAAAATACAAAGAATTATAAAAGATTGCTACAAACAACTATATGCCAATAAAATGGACAACCTGGAAGAAATAGACAAATTCTTGGAAAGGTATAACCTTCCAAGACTGAACCAGGAAGAAATAGAAAATATGAACAGACCAATCACAAGTAATGAAATTGAAACTGTCATTAAAAATCTTCCAACAAACAAAAGTCCAGGACCAGATGGCTTCACAGGTGAATTCTGTCAAACAGTTAGAGAAGAGCTAACACCCAACCTTCTCAAACTCTTCCAAAAAATTGCAGAGGAAGGAAAATCTCCAAACTCATTCTATGAGGCCACCATCACCCTGATACCCAAACCAGACAAAGATACTACAAAAAAAGAAAATTACAGACCAATATCACTGATGAATATAGATGCAAAAATCCACAATGATGTACTAACAAACAGAATCCAACAACATATAAAAAGGATCATACAAGATGATTAAATGGGATTGATACCAGGGATGAAAGGATTCTTCAATATATGCAAATCAATCAATGTGATACATTATATTAACAAATTGAAGAATAAAAACCATATGATCATCTCAATAGATGCAGAAAAATCTTCTGACAAAATTCAACACCCATTTAGGATAAAAACTCTCCAGAAAGTGGGCACAGAGGGAACCTACCTCAACATTATAAAGGCCACATATGACAAACCCACAGCAAACATCATTCTCAATGGTGAAAAACTGAAAGCATTTCCTCTAAGTTCAGTAACAAGACAGGGATGTCCACTCTCGCCACTATTATTCAACATAGTTCTGGAAGTCCTAGCCACAGCAATCAGAGAAGAAAAAGAAATAAAAGGAATACACATTGGAAAAGAAGAAGTAAAACTGTCACTCTTTGCAGATGACATGATACCATACATAGAGAATCCTAAAGATGCCACCAGAAAATTGCTAAACCTAATCAATGAATTTGGTAAAGTTGCAGGACAAAAAATTAATGCACAGAAATCTCTTGCATTCGTATACACTAATGATGAAAACTCTGAAAGAGAAATTAAGGAAACATTCCCATTTACCATTGCAACAAAAAGAATAAAATACCTAGGAATAAACATACCTAGGGAGACAAAAGACCTGTATGCAGAAAACTATAAGACACTGTTGAAAGAAATTAAAGATGATACCAACAGATGGAGAGATACTCCATGTTCTTGGATTGGAAGAATCAATACTGTGAAAATGACTATACTACCCAATGCAGTCTATAGATTTAGTGGAATCCCTATCAAATTTCCTATGGCATTTTTTTCAGAACTAGAACAAAAAAACCTTAAAATTTGTATGGAGACATAAATGACCCCAAATAGCCAAAGCAGTCTTGAGGGAAGAAAATGGAGCTGGAGGAATCAGACTCCCTGACTTCAGACTATACTACAAAGCTACAGTCATCAAGACAGTAAGGTACTGGCACAAAAACAGAGATATAGATCAATGGAACAGGATACAAAGCCCAGAGATAATCCCATGCACCTGTGGTCAACTAGTCTGTGACAAAGGAGGCAAAGATATACAATGGAGAAAAGACAGTCTCTTCAATAAGTGGTGCTGGGAAAACTGGACAGCTACATGTAAAAGAATGAAATCAGAACACTACTAACACCATACACAAAAATAAACCCAAAATGGATTTATTTTGGGTTTATTTTTGTGTATGAGATCTAAATGTAAGACCAGACACTATAAAACTCTTAGAGATCTAAATGTAAGACCAGACACTATAAAACTCTTAGAGGAAAACATAGGAAGGACACTCTTTGACGTAAATCACAGCAAGATCTTTTTTGATCCACCTCCTAGAGTAATGCAAATAAAAACAAAAATAAACAAATGGGACCTAATGAAACTTAAAAGCTTTTGCAAAGCAAAGGAAACTACAAAAAAGACAACCCTCAGAATGGGAGAAAATATTTGCAGACGAAGCAACGGACAAAGGATTAATCTCCAAAATATATAAACAGCTCATGCAGCTCAATATTAAAACAACAAACCACCTAATCAAAAAATGGGCAGAAGACCTAAATAGACATCTCTCCAAAATGGACATACAGATGGCCAAGAAGCACATGAAGAGCTGCTCAACATCGCTAATTATTAGAGAAATGCAAATCAAAACTACAGTGAGGTATCACCTCACACCAGTTAGAATGGGCATCATCAGAAAATCTACAAACAACAATTGCTGAAGAGGGCGTGGAGAAAAGGAAACCCTCTTGCACTGTTGGTGGGAATGTAAATTGATACAGTCACTACAGAGAACAGTATGGGGGGGGGGTCCTTAAAAAACTAAAAAAAAACTACCATACGACACAGCAATCCCACTACTGGGCATATACCCAGAGAAAACCATAATTCAAAAAGACATATGCACCCCAATGTTCACTGAGGCACTATTTACAATACCCAGGGCACGGAAGCAAGCTAAATGTCCATCAACGGATGAATGGATAAAATAGATACGTCGCCCTTCTACGTTATTTCGAAGCAGATCGCAGCTATCAGTTCATTTGTAAATATTTTAGTTCAGGATCTTTTGTTAAGTTAACCATTCTCACGCCTGAAAAAATTAACAGTAGATGATAATAGGAATTATTGAGAATTTCCTGGGTGTGATAATGATATTAAAAAAAAAAAAAAAAAAAAAAAAAGATATTGTACATATATGCAATGGAATATTACTCAGCCATAAAAAGGAACGAAACTGTGCCATTTGTAGAGATGTGGATGAATCTAGAGACTGTCATACAGTGTGAAGTAAGTCAGAAAGAGCAAAACAAATATCAAATATTAACGCATATATGTGGAACCTAGAAAAATGGTACAGCTGAACCGGTTTGCAGGGCAGAAATAGAGACACACGTGTAGAGAACAAACATATGAACACCAAGGGGGGAATGTGGCGGGGGTGGGGGTGGGATGAACTGGGAGATTGGGATTGACATGTATACACTAATATGTATAAAATGGATGACTAATAAGAACCTGCTGTATAAAAAAATAAATTAAATTCAAGACAAAAAACAAAAGAATGGCTAGTATCAAAAAATGATAAGAAATAACAAATGTTGGAGAGTATGTGGAGAAAAGGGAACCCTCATTCACTGTTGGTGGGACTGTAGATTGATACAGCCATTCTTAAAAACAGTATGGAGATTCCTCCAGAAAGTAAGAATAGAACTACTATATGACCCGGCTATTTCACTTCAAAGTATTTATCCAAAGAACACAAAAACACTAAATTGAAAAGATATGCGCACCCCTATGTTCATTGTAGCATTATTGCGAAAAGCCAAGATATGAAAGCAACATTAGTGTCCACTGGTGGATGAATGGATAAAGAAGATGGGGTATATATATGCAATGGGATACTACTGAGCCACAAGAAAGAATGAAATCCTGCCATTTGAGACAACAGGGATGGACCTTGAGGGTATTATGCTAAGTGAAATAAGTTAGATGAAGAAAGACAAATTCTGTATGATTTCACTCATGTGGAGCCTAAAGAAACAAAAATGAACAAACAAAATAAAATGAACTTAGATACAGAGAACAGATGAGTGGTTG
This sequence comes from Lipotes vexillifer, assembly GCF_000442215.2. Taxonomy (NCBI): domain Eukaryota; kingdom Metazoa; phylum Chordata; class Mammalia; order Artiodactyla; family Lipotidae; genus Lipotes; species Lipotes vexillifer. Next base: position 1,756,782 of record NW_006792210.1, on the reverse strand, counting down.
CCAGAGGGGAAGGGGATTGGGGGGTGGGTGGAATGGTGAAGGGGGTTAACTGTATGGTGATGGATGGTAACCGGACTTGTGGCAGTGATCACTTTGTAGTGTGTACAGATGTCAAATTATAATGCTGTACGTCTGAAACTTATATGATACAAAATTAATTAATTTTAAAAATAGTTGGTAGCCATAGCAACATGACAAGAACTGAGTTTTAGAACGATAACACTGGCTACAGTGTAGAAAAGGAAACCAGTTTGAAGGCCATTGCCGTGATCTAGCTGAGAGATGATGGTGGTCCAAATGAAACTCTGTTGCTGTAGTAGATGCTGTGCTGAGTCATCCAGGACCGCCTTCTGCACCAAGGCACTCATTTCCCCAGTTGCCAGGAGTGTTGGCTGCTGATGGCTCACAGGTGAATCAGTCTCCAGAAACTGCCCTCAGCCAAAGGGATATTACGTCTGATGTTATGGCTCCTTTCCATCTAATCATCAGGCAGTGCAGGTTTTCAAAGCCCCATCCCCCCCTTGCCTCAAGTGGAGATCACTCTAAAGGAACATCTCAGCTTGTGAGCAACTTGCTGTAACCACATCACAGTTCAGCAAATCCTTTTGCCCAATCCTCCTTCATTCACTTCCTTAGAGCCTTTTTCCTGAGAGTGCTCCCCAGGAAATTTCCTGCACACAAAACTCTGTTCAGCCTGTTTCCAAAGGACCAGATCTAAGACAGAACGAACCTCAGTAGTTCTCATCTAGAAAATGAGAGGGTGGATTGGATCCTTGCTAAAAATACTTCCTTTGCTCCACAGTTCCACGGACTTTGGAATCCTTTGACAATTCTTGCCGCTGTTTCAAAACACCAGGAAATGGATATGACAGACACTTCATTTTAGCAACCCCAGCAGGACTCATCACAGTAATTAGAAATGTTTCACAAACAGACCACCCACCAATCCTGCACCCAGTTGGGGTTGACACTGTCTACTTTTACTGATATAAAATTCTTTATGGCTTCCATGCCAAAGCCGGCTTCTTATAAAAAAAAATACTGCTTCTCCCTGTGGACCAGCAGGAAACAGTGCTGTTATCTTTTGCTGATACCAGAACTAAAAGCAGTTAAGCCCAGCACTCTTCTAAGTGTACTGCAAAACTGAATGTATGATTAATATTATCAAGCTGGATATTGCCACTGTGACTCTCTCCTCCCCTTTTCAAAAAAGTTCCTCAGCAAAATAAAACGGAAATGCAGGATTCTTTGGTGAGCTATTACAGCTAAATCTCCCTGCTATCAATGGCAATCCCTTCCTAAATTCTAAATCATGTGATTCTGACCATCTCAGCACAGTGGTTTCATGTGCACTTTCCACGATTTATGGGGCCATTTTCCTATAAAGAACTTTTTGAAAGCATGTATTTACAAAGTGCAGTACCAATCTTAGAGTCTGAGAGCTACAAAGAACCTTCTAACATGGAGACCTGGAGTTTTTTGTTTGCTTGTTTTTTTGGGGTTTTTTTGCGGTATGCGGGCCTCTCACTGAGGTGGCCTCTCCCGCTGCGGAGCACAGGCTCCGGACGCACAGGCTCAGCGGCCATGGCTCACGGGCCCAGCCGCTCCGCGGCATGTGGGATCTTCCCGGACCGGGGCACGAACCCGTGTCCCCTGCATCGGCAGGCGGACTCTCAACCACTGCACCACCAGGGAAGCCCGAGACCTGGAGTTTTTAACCTCAGGTCTGTTGAACCATGGTTGGGCTGCAGGGGGTCTGTGAAACCCTCAAGTTGGAAACAAAGTTTGTGGTGAGATGCCAGAGCCTGTTATTAGAGTCCACAAGCCGATGGACAGGAGGTTCATGCCCCTGAAAAATTGAGAACCACTGTCTACACCAATTGTCTTGCTTCTTACTTAATGAAACTGAGGTTCAGGGAAGTTAGATAACTTAGCCAAGATTGATCGGTTATTAGTAGCTCAACTGGCACTAGAACCCAGGTCGGCTTCCTTTCAGTCCAGTGAGCTTTCTGCTACTCTAAGTGTTTCAAACCAAGGCATCATGCCTACTATACTGGAACTTCCTATCACCAGACCAAAACTTTCCTACTGCCAAGAATATTCTTCCTCAGAGGAAACCAAAGCCTTCTGTCAGGCTCAGAAACTTTTATAATACCTCCCATTTATCTGGCATTTTATAGTTTGCAAAGCACTTTCACACATATGATTACATTTGATTTGAGCCTTGAAACCCCTTCAATATATAAAACTAGGAGTTAAAAGCATAGGCTCTGGAACTGGTCTACCTGAGTTGGAATCCTACCTCTGCTATTACTAGCTGGGTCACCCTGACCAAGTTATAACCTAGCTTTCTGTGCCTCAGCTGCCTCATCTGTAAAATGAGGATGCATTGAACATTAGCTAGCACCATCATCCCTATTTTATAACTACCAATGAGGGGACTGAGAAACAATATTATGTGGCATTCTCAAATGCGCCCTGTAATTAGTGAATCTAGGTAAAAAAATAAATAAACAGGGCCTGAAACTCCAAGTTAAAAACGCTTCAATGTAGAACATGGAGAACTCTGAGTATAAATATAAAAACCATGAAGCAATCAACCTCCCAATCATTAAAACAGCTGTTCATTTATTTCTGTCTATTGATAAGCTAGATACCATCATTGGGTACCCAAATATGAAATTCTAAATCTGTTCTGAGAATCCCCTCTTATTTCCTGTTTTTAAATGCATGGAAAATCACAATCAAATCAAATCTGAGTACGTTATGTCTGAGCTTCTTTTTAAGCCACAGGAGACATGTCCCTTGAAAAGTTTTGAATTAAGATGACATGCTGGGCATAGTCAATTATTTAGGGAAATTTTTTTTTAATGAAATGAAACACAATATTAAATACCCTAGCCAATAAGAAGGCATGTGACCTTAGAAATGCTTTTCATAAGCTCAAACTTGCCCAGATCGTATCCCCAAGTAGTCATTAAGGCCTGTGCTCATGGTGTGTTCAAAATGAGCAAGGCCTCAGACAACAGCTAGCCAAGAGCATGAGTGCTCGCCTCTGGGCTAAAAAAACCAAGGAGGCCTCATTCACCTTCCTTTAGCTTGTGCAGTGGCCACTTCAGCAGCGCTAACTAGGAGCTCCCAAATGCGCTTGAGCTGAAGGAGCCTTTAAATGAGTTTTTCAATTACCACAAAACATATTATAAACTTTTCTACCCAAGTCCCTTTATGCATTGTTGGCTGAGTGGATTGGATTGTGTGAAAAGCATCCCGTTTTTGCATCCCTGATAGCAATAGGCATGCTCTTTGGTGACGGATAAGTAGGCAAGTTATAACATGCAAGGCTAAGGAAGCAGCCCCTTTCTTTGAACAGATTCACCCATTCTCTTGCCTTGCATCTTTCCATTTCTAATTTTTTTTTTTTTTTTTTTTTACCACCTACTCTTGGTCCCAATCAGCTGAGGCCTTATCTAAAGTGACAAGAAGAATAGCATTATGAATGTGAGAAGACCTTTTTAACCTTAATTTTCCTCCCCTGTGAAATCATCGTTTTCTCCAGTGTCATGGAAACCTGTGATATCTATTAGTTGCTTTCAGTAGTGGCTTTGTGCTTTCCTATAACGGAGCATTCCAAGTGAAGTTATTTTTAGCAGACAAGAATCTACTCCCAGCTCGCCTTTTATTTAAGTTCAGAGCAACATACGTCAATGTCATAAAGCTGATATAGAGACTATGCTTGTACTACTAGTATCTGGAAAAACAGGATGCTGTAGGGGGGGCCAGATCCTGGAGCTAAGATTGCACTAAGACCCACAGACATGGAAGACAGACTTACGGTTACCAAAGGGGAAAGGGGCGTGAGGGGTGGAATAAATTAGGACTTTGGGATTAACATATACACACTGATACATATAAAATAAATAACCAACAAGGACCTACTGTATAGCACAGGGAACTATACTCAATATTTGTAATAACCTATAAGGGAAAAGAATCTGAAAAAGAATACATATATGTATGTGTGTGTGTGTGTGTGTGTATATATATATATATATATATATGCAAAACTGAATCACATTGCTGTACACCTAAAACACATTATAAATCAACTATACTTCAATTAAAAAAATAGTAAGATAATAATTTTTAATTTAATTTTATTTTTATTTTAAGATTGCACTAAGAGACCATGGTTGGGCTCTAAGCCTGCCAGCAACCCTTTGAGTCATCAGCTAGGTTAACTTCACCTTCTACAGTCAGCTGCAAACCACACTGCAAGACCTGCCCTAGCTCAAGTCAGCAGGGCAGTGTGAGGAAAAGAACACCAAGTAGATGAGGCATCTAGAAACCCGTCCTAGGACCAAGTTCTATTGCAAGTTCTATTCTCCAGGCATGTTTCCTCTTCTCTAACATGAGAGGGAGTAGAGATATGATCATTTTTGCCAATTATTACATCCTATGAACCCTAAACCAGTAACTTAGCATCTAGTTTGTTATATTCTTGATTCCATTATTACTGTGAGACCCCAATGTCCCAGTGACCGTGTCTGTGTCTTGTTTCTCTGTGCAGAAGTCCTCACCTGGAACTCCAATTCTCCCAATGACTTAATATGTGGCCTCCTGATACCCAGTCTTCATGACTGAGTCCTCAGTTTTTATGCTGACTACTCCAATTGCCATCCCTCTAACTTTCCCACGTGGGGTACTAGCCACCCCAGTCCCCATTACCCAGCACACATCAGCCTGGGTAGACAGTATGTTTGTTGGTTGGTTTTGCCTGACAATGCTTGTGAATCTGCTCACTTGATACCCTAGAATGATGACATCCTGCATTCAGACCTTACTCAGAGAAATGCTTACCCGTCTGCCTCAAAGACTAGCTCCCATTATGGTTACCAGGGGGGGAAGGGTCAGGGGAAGGGATAGCTAGGGAGTTTGGGATTGACATGTACATGCTGCTATATTTAAAACGGATAACCAACAAGGACCTACTGTATAGCACAGGGAACTCTGCTCAATATTATGTAACAACCTAAATGGGAAAAGAATTTGAAAAAGAATGGATACATGTATAAGTATAACTGAATCACTTTGCTATACGCCGGAAACTAACACAACATTGTTAATCTACTATACTCTGATATAAAATAAAAGGTTTAAAACAAAAACTAGTTCCCATATTCCTATCTCTTGACTCTGTGGGTCAGTCTGGACTCCTGATCCCAGCTTCCACCATCACACCACTACCCAGGCTTCCATTCCTACACATTTTCAGACTTTTCTAATCCCTGCGTGGAGAATGGCCTCCTCTTTCTGGGTAGTACCCTGATGCGTAAAAGCTCTTCACTCTGAGGCTGGGCCTTAAGTGGGCAAGAAGGACCGGGCTTGGAGTCCCCTTCATAGTAGGGCCATGGTCCCAACAGCAAGGATGGTGAAAATCATGTTATCTTGGACCCATAAACTGTGATACAGTAGGTATGCACCAATGTGGAGTACTGGCCAGGATGCATTGTGATTGGTTGATGACCATGCCGTGGCGGTTGTTAAATATTGTAAATGTCATCTCGACATAAGGCCTTTCTTCTAAGGATCTCTTTCTTCCCCTTTGTAGTTCCAGATTTCCCTCTCCTGATCAATGTGAAATAGTGAGTGGGCAACAGTTCCACATTTTTACTCCTCTTTCTTCCCCATTAACAATTGGATGGTTCTCTAAGGCTCTTGAGATTTACTGCCCCACCATCCCTTTCTAAGATCAGGACACATTTCTAAGATTCCAGGTGTGATAGGCAGAATCATAAAGATATCCTTCCTCCCTCTCTCTCCAAGATCCCCATCCCATGGTTATACTATCCAACACTAATCTGGGTTCTTCTCTGAAGCGACTTTGCAGATATAATTAAGGTATGATACTTAAGGCACAGGGGTTGTCCTGGATAATCCAGGCAAGCCCAATCTAATCACATGAGCTCTTAAAGCAGAGAAGCTTTCCTACTTGAAGCCAGAAGAGGCAAGAACAAACAAAAGGGGAAGTCAGGGGGATTCGAAGCATGAGAAGGACTCAATTTGCCATCGCTGGCTTTGAATGGGAACAGAAGTCAGGCAATGAGGGCAGCATCTAGAAGCTGAGAACAACCCCCAGCCCACAGCAAGTAAGGACACAGGGATGATGTCAGTCCTAGAACCGCAAGGAACTGAATTAAGCCAACAAGCTGAACGAGCCTAGTGCATTCTCCACTTATGCCCCCCTAAAAGGAACAGTCTGGCAGACTCTTTGACTTTGGCCTTGTGAGACCCTAAGCAGAAGAACCGTTGAACTATGTTGTACCCAGACTTCTGGCCTACAGAACCAGGAGCTAATAAATTTGTGTCGTTTTTGTCCAGTTTATGGCGATTTGTTAATGACAGCGTTAGAAAACGAATACTCCAGGAGAAGTATTTCTGAATGCTCAGCGTTTTTTCTCATTACATCTCAATACTTTAATCTTTGAATAGACCTCTCTCCATTAAACTAGAATCTCTGTCTTTACAGCTTTTGGTTTTTGATTTTGGGTCCCACCCTTCTGCCAAACCTTCATTTCATAGCCCCTCCTCCATAGTTCCATCCAGGCAAAAATATACCATGGTGAGGAGGGATGAATTAGAATCTTGGGATTAACATACACACACTACTATATAAAAAATAGATAACCAACAAGGATCGACTGTACAGCCCAGGGAACTACACTCAATACTCTATAATAACCTATATGGAAAAAGAAATGTGAAAAAGAATAGCTATATGAATATGTACAACTAAATCACTTTGCTGTACACCTGAAACTAACATAACATTGTAAATCAACTACAGTCCAATATAAAATTAAAAATTAAAAATAAATAAATAGCATTGGAAACAGCCTCAGCCTCCCTCAGCTACCTCACATATTTAGCTGCAAACTCCACGTTAAAAAAAACAACCTTGGTCTTGCTGAGAATTTCTGGACGTTTTAGTGCCTAGACGTCAAGTTACCTCCCAGCCTCATGAATCCCCGTTTGTTCCGGCATCCCTAAACCCTGAGACACACCAGGCCCTTCTGGCACCCCTGGACCTCCCAAACACTGATTCAGTACCTCTGGTACCTTCCTTTCAGGCAGCAAAGAGGAAATATTGTGCCTGAGTCCCTCAATGTCATCTGACCACTGGTGTATCGTGCTATTCATAAGTAGGAGTTAGAAATTAAAATGAGTTATATAGATATGGTTTTGTATATAAGTAATCAACGGAATGTGTGCCATGTACTTAGGCCCCTCAGTCTTTCACATCTGAAGGCAGGCAAACGACAATAGACATGCACTCAAATACGCATCATTGGTCCCCCGGTGGCAACTCCCCAGAGTTCATCATGGCTCCAGAAAGCAATGAAGTCAACATTCTGTGTTTAAACTTGCCATTCCTGACCCTTTAAAGTGACCCTGAACAGTCAGAGGTGTTGTCACTGGATCATTCTCAAAGTACAAGAAGATATAGGAGAGGATAAAGGGATACGAATACGGTCTGGTGCCCCTCTAGGTCTCCATGCTGGAATGCAGCTTGACAAAAACAAGTCTAATGTCTACTCACAAAGAAGCCCCTTTCTTGCCTGGAATAACGTGAAAACTCATTCCTGTGGTTGGCTGCAAATCCCAACCACTATCCCAGTTGTAGAGATGGGAAGGGGAGAAGGGGAGAGACAGAGTTTAAAAGTATGTAAGTATGAGAAGCAGATCTTTCCACAGGGTAGCTTAAAAACCAGGGACATCAATAGCCCCAAGGCTGCAGTTCAGAATTGGAAATAAGAAAACTTTAATACAAATAGGAGCCACTCCACCAACTTGTAACGCGGCCTCTGGCAAGTCAGTGATATTTCCCCTGTGCCCGTGTTTCCTAGCTCGTGTCTGCACTGAAGCTGCCTGTCTCTCCTCAGCAGCCTCACACTTGCCGCACATCTCATTCAGAATGTCTTATTTGAGAAACTTTCACCTGGGTCGTTGGTGATGCTCCAGAATAGCTGCAGACTGAAGCATATCGCTGCCTCCAATCCCACTGCTGGGACTCACGCAGTTCCATGGCTCAGTGGGTGGATATTAAAGAAATGACAGTCTCTCCAGCAGCCCTGCTTAACAGACTATTCCCTCGCATCTCTGTCTTACTAGTTCAGGAAAACAAGGTTTCCCAACGTTTCACAGAATCTACGATGGTGAAAGGGCTAAAGATTTTAAAAGTGGCAGAGAAGACAAATGTAAGGAAAGCGGTTTGAAGTTAAAAGTAATACCCCAGGGCTTCCCTGGTGGCACAGTGGTTGAGAGTCTGCCTGCCGATGCAGGGGACGCGGGTTTGTGCCCCGGTCCGGGAGGATCCCACATGCCGCGGAGCGGCTGGGCCCGTGAGCCATGGCCGCTGGGCCTGTGAGTCCGGAGCCTGTGCCCCGCAACGGGAGAGGCCGCAACAGTGGGAGGCCCGCGTACCGCAAAAAAAAAAAAAAAAGTAATACCCCAAATTTTATCTATCAACTTGGCTGTTTTCAAGATACCAAACTTACTCAAGGAACAAAAAAAAAACAGAAAACCGACTTTGTGCTAGTAAACAGTGATACCAATGCTACCTGCTGGGAAAAAAAATTAAGTAGTTCCTCATTTTCCCTCTACCTTCTAACTCCAGGCCACATACAGGAATTACTCTAGAGCAAAATTGTAGCTATATGTTTTCCAATCTGTCCCAGTGCCGTCTCCAAGTCTCTTACTCCAAAAGGTCCATGGACCAACACAATGCCCCCATATGTTTCTAAGCCCATGTCCCATTCCCTCCTAAGATTATTTTTCCAGCCATGCAAATCGCCTGAAGAACTTGTTAAAAATAAAGATTCCCAAGTCTACCTCCTGGAGATTCTGATTTTGAATGTTTAACCAGCATCCCAAGAGATTCTTTGATCAGGTAAGGTGGGCAACCCTGCCCTGAGGTCTTCTAAGTCCTTGCTACTCAAAGTATACATAGCATTGGCATCACCTAAACTTGTTAGAAATGCAGATTTTCAGGTCTTGTCCAGCCCTAGAATCTGTCTTTTAAGAAGACCCCTAGGTGATCATTATCTACATTAATGTTTGAGAAGTACTGTTTTAAATGGTTGAGCCATCTGATAACCTAATAGTCCCCATTAATACTACTGTGAATTAGGTTAATAGATAATTCCTCCAATTCACTTTTTATTCAACGAACATTTGGGGATCTACTAAGTGGTTGAGCACTGTGCTGGGCCCCAAGATTTGTATTTTGTAGAGAAGGCCTTAAACTAGAGGAAGCCATCTTTAACAGTGGTATATCAGGCACTAGGACAGTCTCACGAGGAGGATATTTTGAGAGTATGGTGGAGCAAGACCATGTCCAAATCATTACCACGTGATTGTCCACCTAGTCTATCTACGCGTAAGGCTGGTTTGGGCTATGCAATCCAATCTCTGATCACAGTAAATTCTACCCCTACCATCCCAACTCTCTCAATGCTCCACCCCTCAAAGAAGGCGGGGGGGGGGGGGTATGGTTTTGAGCACAGGTGTGTGCACAGCATTGATGAAGAGCCTCGCATCCACTCAAACATGCTCCCTTGGAGAAAAGAACTGTCCTAGGTCAGTGACTGCAGCCTGAACATTGGCAGGAACAGCAAATCAGGTGCAAGAAAGCAGGGGAGCACTCCAGATAGGTCAGGGGCGTTGGTCCTGCAGAAGATCGCTGAGCTTGAAGCTAGGCAGCAATGGTGTCATGGCTTTGGTCCAAACAGCTCCTACAAACAACTCAGGCCTCGGCTACTGGCTATTTTGAGACCAGTGCAGCCCACAGGTGCAGGAACATTTCATTCCTTTCTTAGATCACAACAGACTCGGGCTTACCCCCAAATCTAACCCACTGACATTTCTCTTGGGTAGTGGGGCATATGAGGACAAATATATAACAGGTTCTGCTGATGGAATCATTCCTAGCTAAAGACTATAGGCAACAAAGATCCTAATCTAAACACACTGCCGGATAATCATAGTCAAATATTAGACTTCTGCTTCGTGATTTCGAGTAAGTTAACAGGAAAAACAAAGACTTGAGTCATCCTGGATTTCAATATTTGTAGCCAAACTGATATCTCATAGCTGAGAAAACCAAGTGATCCTATGAGGCTCCATGAATAAATTATGAGATGTCTGTGAGGGTTTTCATCCAAGTTTATACCAAGGTATCCAAAAAGTGTTTGAAAAATTTCCAGCACAAGAAAAAACTGCCAACTTAAGTTAGTTTAAGGCTTTTAGAAGCAACTATAGAAAACCTCCCCACTTATCTCACCCCTTTTACGTACAGAACTTCAGACAACGGTTTCATTACATACATTTGCTTTATCATAGACAAAAATCAATTGTTTGAATGTTTAAGGATACGTTCCTTTCCATCTGGTTTCTCATTCTCGTCAATCCACATGGACCGGAAAATTAAAGACTTAATGGCTACCAAATTGGTTCATACTCTTCCACCTTTGATTGTCATTACATCCATTGTTCAGGAAATTTCCTTCTTAAATGCAATGTCTAAAAAATAAATATTGTGTGTTTCTGTGATGTTTGCCATCTCATTGTAGGTTTGAGCTTGCAGTGCTGACAGGCAGGAGGCTTCCGCTTTCTTCCAAGATACGAGGTATACAAACCAGGAGTGCTGCCATCAGTTGGACAGGCTGGCTAGGTTACGGCCTCATGATACCAGCAATAAAGGATTCTGTCAGGGTCTGCTCCGGCTTCAGGAATGGCCTAGGCAGCAAACTGGGACAGTACAGCTGCATGCCAGCCTCTAGCCCTGGCCACCCCCTGGGAATCCAGTTGTCCTGTGCTATGGCCTAAAAAGTATAAAAGGCCACCTGACTCAGGCAGGTTTGGTCTGTCTCTCAAAGACTCCTGATCTCTGCAGCAATACGTCTGCCTCTGCTCTCCCTACTATTCCCTTGACATTGACTTTTGTTCTCTCTGACTTCTGTCTTCCCTCATTCAAGACCACGAACTCAGATTAATCCTGTGCTCCATTTATACCACATCTTTAGCCTTCTAAACCCTAGGAATGAGCCCTACGGTATTGATGAACTCCCCACAATTAAGCGGGTCAAATACGTAACAGGTTCTGCTGATGAAATCACTCCCAGCTGAAGACAATAGGCAACAAAGATTTTAATCTAGACACACCATTATACCTAACAACTAGTGCACATTTGTCTGCATTACACACACAGAGACATTTAAGCTTTATTACAAATATAACTCTACAAATAAAACTATTGAAAAACAATAAAAATAATTTCTAACTACAACATAAGAAAATGTGATACATAATCTATACTAAGACTTTAACACTAGTTAAAATGAGGTAGCCCTGAGGAACCAATAGCCACTGTTGTTTAGTCTAATTCTAGGTGTTCATCTCACATCTAAGTAAACAATAACTCTATAACTCACCCTTAATATTTTTTGAGAGTCAGAAATTTGTAGGAAGATAAATAGGTATATGTGTGTGTGTGTGTGTCTGTATATATATATATAGCTCCCGTATATGGTTCCTGCACTTACAGCTTTGGAAGAGCTTATCATAGAAAGCTCTTTCAAATGGCTTTCATTCAATTGTTGATACCCCGCCACTAGCAGGTCAGACCTAGAATCAGCAATTTACAACCCTTCTAAAAAAGTCCTATTTTCCTTTCCAAGTTTCTAGCCTCTAAAAATTCTCGTTCCTTGTTAGCAGTAAAAAAAGAGAGACGGCGGAGAAAAGAAGATTACGGTCATACCCTGCACATGTTCACAGCATGCTTGCCGTGACTTTTAGTTGGCATTAGCACACAGTCGGTTTCCTTAGAAATTTATGTAACAGACTTCAAGCCTCTTCCAAACCCACTTAATTTTTTTAAGGGGCCATGTCCTTTTTGCTCTGAACAAAGTTAAAAATATTTAAAACAGTATACTGTGGCTTTTCAATAGCAGGAAATCTCTAAGTGGCTTCTTTACAACTACATTTAGAGATTTATAACAAGATGCACTTTCAAAGATGTGTTTATGTGTGCATATAAATAGGTAAACACAAAAGCATACACATGTGGGAAAAAATCATAACACAAACCATTTTTTCTGATTCTTTGATTAGGCTCAAGATGAAAATTATATCACAGATAAAAAGAGAAATGTTATAACATGCTTATTGCCATGGGGTTATAAATAGGACTGGGATGAAACCATTCCTCACAGGTAAATCCTGGGGTCTTTAGTTCTAAACAGTACCTGAATCTGTTGGCCAACCATCTTCTCCTGAAACAACCCTTTCTTCCTTAAAATCTCTCCACCTTTTTGTGATACTACAATGTCTTCATTATCCTATTGCTTGGACTTCATCTTTTATATTTACTTTCATAGGTTGTGCTTTCTCTTTCTACCCCATTCAAGGCTAAATCTTAAATCGATTCTACTGTTCTTACTTTATACTCTCTACCCCCGTGACATAGCTTCAATCATCACCTTATTGCCAACAATTGCGTAGTTTATTCATCCAGCCCTGACCTTTCTCCAGAGCTTTAGTCCCACATACCCAGCCAAAACACTCAACAAGCAAGGCCTTCTGCCACCTCCAACAAAATATAGCCGAAATCAAACTCATATTTTTCCCCACAAACTAGCCCCCTTTCTAGCCTCCCCCCGCCTTGTCTATCATCATCATTCTCCCAGGCTCAAAACTTTGGTTCATTATTTTTTACTTCATTCTCCTCTTCTTCCATCATGAGCTATAAATCATGAAGCATTCAACAAATATTTATTGAGTGCCAAACATTTGAAGCCACTAGGCTATGCATTAGATAAATAGCTGGGTTGTTTCCATTTTTTTCCCATTTATAAACAATGTGAAAATCTTCAGTTCCCAATAATATAGTGGACCCCCAAAACCTTCCTGCTGTAAAATATCTAGAAATGCAGAATTTTATTTAAAAGTCAGACTTTTAAATGCTTAGCTGAACACTCATAAAAGTAAAAGAAACCACCAGACAGCAAAAATGAAGAGAAACCTGAAAACCAGGGCACTGAGCATATGACCTAATATTAGAACAGCCTTGGGATATCTGTGGGTCTCCTTTAACTAGAATCTTGAATTTTAATGGTCATGTATGTAGAGAAGAGAAGGTCATGGCTCATACAAAACAAGGAGTTGGAAATAAGACCTCAGGATAAACCTGGCACCATTAAAAGTCTATGCTTTCATTAAAAGGGTACACAAGATAAAAAAAATCTGCATACAAGCACAGAATGACTGAAATAGTTTGTGAAAAAAACTTAAAGTTCATATTAAAGTAGAAATAGATGGCAACTTCCTTAGCCTGATAAAGGATGTCTACCACAAACCAAGAGTAAACACCACATTTAGTATAACAACATAAGAAGCATTCATTTTAAAGTTAGAAATAAGACATAGATGTCCTCTATGCTTCTGTTCAGAATTTTGCAGGAGGATCCCAGTAATGCAATAAGACAAGAAAATTTAAAAATTTAAAAGTTGGAAAAGCAGCAAAACTATTTATATTTGCATACTTTCTACATCAAGAGAAGCTACAGACAGACTAACATAAGCATTCTGTAAAACTGATATGGAAAGGCAAAGTACCTAGAATAGTAAACAAATAATCTTTAAAAAGAAGAACAGGGCTTCCCTGGTGGCGCAGTGCTTGAGAGTCCGCCTGCCGATGCAGGAGACGCGGGTTCGTGCCCCGTTTCGGGAAGATCCCACATGCCGCGGAGCGGCTGGGCCCGTGAGCCATGGCCACTGAGCCTGCGCGTCCGGAGCCTGTGCTCCGCAAATGGGAGAGGCCACAACAGTGAGAGGCCCGCATAACGCAAGGAAAAAAAAAAAAAAAAAAAAGAGAAGAACAATGTTGGAAGGCTCACATATAAGACACTATAAATCTACAGAAATCAAGACAGCATGGTATTACAGAAAGACACATAAATTAATGGAAAAAAATTGAGAGTGCAAAAAGAGTTCTATGCTGGGACAACTGAATATGTGCATGCAAAATGATACACTTGGACCTCTACCTCCTATCATACTGAAAAATTAATTCAAAATGGACCACAAAACTAAATATAAGAGTTCAAGTATAAAAGTCTTAGAAGAAAACAGGAGTAAACCTTCATGACCTTGGGTTGGGCAACATTTTTTTTAGATGTGACAGATATTGCACAAATGATAAAAGAAGAAAACAGACAAACTGAATTTCATCAATATTTTATTTTATTATTATTATTATTTTTAGCCACACTGCACAGCATGTGGAATCTTAGTTCCCTGACCAGGGATCGAACCTGTGCCCCCCTGCATTGGAAGCGTGGAGTCTTAACCACTGGAACACCAGGGAAGTCCTTCATCAAAATTTTAAAAATTTTGTTTTTCAGAGGATACCTTTGAAGAAGTGATGTCTCAACAGACTGGGAATATTTACAAGCCATATCTCGAGTAAAGGACTTGCCCCCAGAATATATAAAGAATTCTTACAATTAAATAAGACAAATAACCCAGTTAAAAATGGATAAAGGGTTTGAATAGATACATGAAAGACCAAGAAGCCCTTGGAAAGATGTTCACCATGATTAGTCATTAGGGAAATGCAAATCAAAACTTCAATGAGATATCACTTCATAAGCACCAAAATGTCATCGATGAAAAGCCAGACAATAAGAAGAACTGGTGAGGATGTGGAGAGACTGGAATCCTCTTACACTGCTGGTGGGAATGTAAAATGGTACAGCCACTTTGGAAAACAGTTTGGAAATTCCTTAAAAAGTTAAACACAGAGTTACCACATGACCCAGCCATTCCTATCTTAGGTATATATCCAAGAGGAATGAAAATATATCGTACATATACCTGTACATGTACGTTCATAACAGCATTATTTAGAAGAGCCAAACCATGGAAACAACCCAACTGTCCATCAACGGATGAATGGATAAACCAAGTGTGACATGTACATATAACAGAATACTATTCTCTGGTAAAAAGAATGAAGTTATGATACGTACTGCTACATGGATGAACCTTGACAACATTCTGCTACGTGGAAAAAAAAACAGTAACAAAAGACTACATATTATATGATTACAATTATGAGAAATATCCCGAATACAGTAAGTCCCCTACATACAAATGAGTTCCGTTCCGTCAGCGCGTTCTAAGTCCAGTTTGTTCATAAGTCCAACAAAGTTAGCCTAGGTACCCAACTAGTGCTATCGGCTATATAGTACTGTACTGTAATAGGTTTATAATACTTTTCACACAAACAATACATTAAAAAAAACACAAAAAACATGTTTAATCTTACAGTGCAGTACAGTAGTACAATAGCTGGCGCTTCTTAGCAGTACCAGCTACATCACCGCTGCTTTTACACTTGCTTCTGGACATCTGGGCTTGAAATAAAGACACTGTACTACTGTACTCTATACAGTACTGTAAAGTACACAAAAGCACAACCACTTGTAGAGGATGTGCACACACATGACAATGTATGTCAGACATGTGAACTAACTTACGTGAATGGACATGTGAACACACGTTCACATCTTTGAAAGTTCGCAACTTGAAGGTTCACGTGTAAGGGACTTACTGTAGGCAAATTCAGAGAGACAGAAGGTAGATCAGTAATTGCCTAGGACTTGGACAGGGGGGGCACCAATGAAGGTGATCTACTGCCAATGGGCAAAAGGCTTCTTTTGGGGGTAATGGAAATATTCCAAAATTATATTGTGGAGATGGTTGCTCAACCCTATAAATATAAAAACCACTGAAGTGTTCACTTAAAATATATGTTTTGGGGTATATAAGTTACATCTCTTTAATAAAAAAAAATACAAAATACTCCCATACATAGTCAATTGACTGTTGACAATGGTGCAAAGGCAGAGATAGATAATAGTCATGCCAACAAATGATATTGGAAAATTTGGACATCCATGTGCCAAAAAGGGAATGTAAAGCCATACCTTGCACTCTATTCCAAAATTAACTCAAAATGAGTCACGCACCTAAATGTAAAACAAAGCCATAAAACTTATAGAAGAAAACATGGGAGAAAAGTTTCGTGATCTGGGGTTGAGCAAAGAACCCTTAGTCATGATACCAAGAGGAAAACCTATAAAAGAAAAAATTGATAAACTGAACTCCATCAAAATTTGCAATTTTTCCTCTATGTAAGACAATGATCAAAGAATAACAAAAAAAAAGCTGCAGACTAGGAGAGAATATTTGCAAACCACATATCTGACAAAGGACTTGTATCCAGAACACCTAAAGAACTCTCAAAGCTCAACAATAAGAAAACAACCTAATCTTTTTTAATGGGCACAATATTTTAACAGACACTTTACCAAAGAAGATATACAAATGGCAAATAACTATACAAAAAAGATGTTTATCACCACTGGTCATTAAGGAAATGTTAATTTAAAGCACAATGATATATTTCTACACACCTATTAGAATGGCCAGAGAACAAAACAAAGAAAAATAAAAACTAGGACAATACCAAGTGCTGACAAGGATGTGGAGCAACTGGAATTATTACATATCACTGATAGGACTGCAAAATGGTATAGTCACTTTAGTAAATAGTTTAACAGTTTCTTATAAAGTTAAACATACTTATTTTGAGTCCTAGATATTTATCCAAGAGAAATGAAAACAAATTCCCACAAAATATTGTATGTGAATGTTTCTGGCAGCTTTATTCATAATCACCAAAACCTGGAAACAACTCAAATGTCTTTCATCTGGTGAATGAATAAATTATAGTACTTCTGCACAATGGAAACCTACTCAGCAATAAAAAGTAATGAACTACCAACATATGCAACAACATGGATAAATTATATTACTAAGTTAAAGAACTCAGATTCCAAAGGATAAATACAATGTGATTCCAGTTATATGATATTTTGTGAATGGCAAAACTAGAGAGACAAAACAGATAAGTGATTTCCAGAGGATGGACATGAAGAAAAGGGTTGAAGAAAGTGGCAATATGAGGGAATTTGGGGGGGGTGATAAAACTGTTCTATATCCTGGATGTAGTGGTGGTTCCACAAACGTATGCATTTGCCTCACTTCACAGAACTCTATACCAAAGAAAAGTGAATTTGGGGAATTCCCTGGTGGTCCAGTTGTTAAAGACTCTGCACTTCCACTGTCAGGGGCATGGGTTCAATCGCTGGTCAGGGAACTAAGATCCCACATGCCACACAGCAAAAAAAAAAAAAAAAAGTGAATTTTACACTACGTAAATTTTTAAATAGGATTCACCAAGACTGAAAGAGTTACAAAGATACGAAAAACAAAAATATTAATCACATTCTTAAACATTAGCAAGCAAAAATTAGAAAATAAATTTTTGAAAGATATTATTTGCAATAGTAATAAAAACCTATAAGGTATCTAGACATAAGATATACATCATACCTTTCTGGAGGAAATTATAAAATTTCACTGACAGTAAATAATACTTTCATAGAACCTTAAATTCAATACAAGTCTGATCAAAATCCAAAAATGAGTTTTCATGAACCTTTATGAGCTGATCCTAACATTCATATTACGGCCAAGAAAATTTTAAAGGAACACAAGTGGGGAGACTCACCCTAACAAATACCATACATATTTTTAAAAGCTTTAGTAATTAAAACACTGTGATATTGGCACAGTGGTACACCAAAGGACCAACAGACCAAAATATGAAGCATAGAAACAAATCTACTCTATGGAAACTTGATGTGTAAGAGAGGTACCATGACAAATAAATGGAACGTAGTGGACTATTCAGTAAATGGTTCTGGGACAACTGGTTCACTATGTGGAAAACAACTTTTTTCCATAAGATTCCCACCTGACAACATTGATAAAAATTAATTCCCATTGGATTAAAATCTTCAAGGTTAAAAGAAAAACGAAAAACTTGGCAAGGAATATTCTGCAGAACATTTTTATGATCGTGGGGTAAGAAGGCTTTCTTAAACAAGACACAAAAGCACAAATCATAAAGGAAATGACTGTAAATGTAACTACATTAAAAGTAAAAAGTTGGTACAATATAAATCAACATATACAAAGTGAAAAGACAAGTTACAGAGTGGTGAAATTATTTTGCAACTTGTATATCCAAGAAGCACTGGGCACTAAATCTGTACTTTCCAATGTGGTAGCCACTAACCACATGTAACTACTGAGCATTTGAAAATGTGGCTGATCAGAGTTAAGGTGTATGATAAGTGTGAAATACTCACCAGATATTTAAGACATTATGCAAAAAATAATTTTAAATATCTAATTTACAATGTTTATATAGATTAAATATTTTTAAATGATAATATTTTGGATGTACTGGGTTACTAAAATTAATTTCACCTGCTTCTTTTTACTTTCTTTAATGTGGCTTCCAGATAATTTTAAATTACACTATGGGGCCCACATTATGTTTCTACTGACAACGTGGATCTAAAACAATGCAAATTGTATATAAACTCAAATGGCCAATAAAACACCTGAAAAGATATTCAGCTTCCCAATGAATAAGGAAACATAAATGCAAACAATAACAGAATATGCATCAGATTGCCAAAGTTTAAAAATCTGACCTTAGTTTTTGCAAGGATGTGTCACAACCGGAAATCTGACACATGGGCATGTGTATGGGGCGGAAAGGAGTAAAACTTAGTGCAACCAATTTGAAGAATGATTTGGTAAAATTTCATAAAGTTGAAGATAAGTATTCCCTACCATCCAGGAATATCTCCTATGTACACAGACGATAGAAACTCACACAAGGGTGCAAGGAGACATAAACAAACAAACTGTGCTCACTACAACATTGATTAGAATTGTGAAAAACTGGAAACAATGTCCATCAACAAGAGAATACGTAAATACATTGTGGCACATTCAGACAATGGAATATTTATTATTCTTTAGGGACTAGAGCAGTGATTCTCAAAATATGGTCCCTGAAATGTGTCAGCAATGTAGATTCCTGGTTCCAACCCAAACTCACTGCAGCAGAAACTCTGGGAGGGGGAGGGCAACAAGGTGTGGTTTAACAAGCCCTCAGGTGACCCTGGCGCATGCTGAAGTTTGTCAACTGCTCAACAACAGCTGCGTATATTGCCTGGATGAATTTCAAAAACAATGTTGTTGCAGAAGGATATGTATAGTATGATACCATTCCTCTCAAGTTTAAAAACTGGCAAATAGCACTTCATACTGTTCGTGGATGCACTGTGGTCATAAAAATATAAAAACGTGCGTGGAGATGATTGACACCGAATCCATGGCGACACAGAGTAAGGAAAGGGGCAAATGGGATATGGGAGAGGAGGGGTTAAAACCAGAGATTTCAACCACATTTGTGATGTTTCATTTATTTAAAGAATGTTTGAGATGCTGGGATAAACATCTCTGTGCACACATCTTGACACCATTGTCTGATTCCTTAGAATAAAGTTGGGGAGGTGGAACTGAACTACTTGCAATTGTTCACTACTGATAACTCTTCTCGAACACGTACCCAAGCAACACAGCATACATACTGACATCTCCAGCTTCTAAAAACATTGCTTTGTACACGTCTCCCTCTTTGGACAATTTTGGTGGTACTTCAAACTGCCCACCTGATATTCAAGTTCCTACAAAATAACGTTCCTGTCTGCTGCCTCAACTATACACCAGCTACGCGCACCATCCTATAAAAAAAAAAATCTCTCCTTCGGTTAAAGTAGTCTATGCTCCCTAAACACACCCCACACATTTCTGCCTCCTTGCCTTTGCCATTACTCATAATCTCCTTGTTCCCTAACATCCAAGTACTGCTAGCATGATAAAATCTGGCCCATGTTCCAGGCACTGGCCCTGCCCCCGATCATTCTGGAATCAATTAGATCATAAATCGCCCTCACTGATCATCTTTTCCTTTGAACTCTTCTAGCATAATGTGTCACTCACATGGTGCTCAGCCACACCATACTGTATCGTTTATTTTTATGTGCCTATGCCTGCTCAACCCAGCTAGACTGTATTATTATTTTTCTAGTTAAATTTTGTCTTGCTCCAGAAAGAATTTAAGGTGGTTCAACTAGACTGTAAACATCCCAAGGCCACAGTGTATGTTTCCCTAGTACCAAGCATAGTACCCTACAAATGACCTAAATTACAAGCTCAGTCAGAGTAAGAACCATGACTGTTTTGTTCGTAACTGTGTATCTAGTACCCGGTGAATTCTGTAGGACTTAATAGGCACCCAATGACCATTTGTTGTTGAAGAAATGAATGGACATTATAACTGTATGATGGTGATTGCTGCTTCCAGGTATAAAATACTATTTGAGACCTGGAGAATGAACAAGGAGGAAGACATACACAACAGAGGCTCCACAGTCCACACCATTAGCTCCCCAAAGATTGTCATTCCCAGTTGCACACCGTCCTCATAAACCTGCTGTGCACCTCTTGTTTCAAAGCAAGATCAATAGCTAACATCGATTGAGTGCTCGATTTGAACAGGTGTCGCGCTAAGTATGTTGCTTGCATGATTTAATCTTCATGACAGTTCTGTGGGGCAGGCACTAGGAGTCTTATAAATTACAGATGAGGAAACTGAGAGGTTATGTAACCTGACCTACAAGCCAGTTAATTACACTTGGAAGCAGGACATCAAAAGCTTACGCTCTCGGGGCTTCCCTGGTGGCGCAGTGGTTGGGAGTCCACCTGCCGATGCAGGGGACACGGGTTCG
>NW_006792210.1:1721739-1735293 GCF_000442215.2 Lipotes vexillifer | reverse complement strand
AAGGGGGAGGCCCACCGACAAAAAAAAAAAAAAAAAAAAAAAAAAAAAAAAAGCTTACGCTCTTAACTACATTCTGACCATATGGAAAAGATAATGATGGATTCAAACAGGTAAATTTAATTAAGGTCAGTATCTGGTTCTAAGTCATCAATCAAGTTAATGCATTCAATCACTTGTTTGCAAATTGCTTTGCATTTATAGAAGGAAAGCAAACATTGACTGTGTTTCTACTGTGCCTCAGGTGCTTTCAAGCTCCTTATTTGATTTGTTTCCATCCCCAGCATCAGCTGTGAGAGGGAGGCGTCACAGTTATCCCCATTTTGCAGGCGAGAAAATTGAAAACCAGAGAGATGAAGTACCTTGCTCAAGGTCACACAGCTAGCAACGGGCAGAGCTTGGTTTTGACTCCAAGTCCAGATGTTTTACCCTGTAATACAGCCGCTCACCTCAGACGCATTTAGAGGTTATAAAGGCTCCCATATACCATATGACAGAAATTCTCATAACAGTTATTATTGCAGTGTATTATCTAATACCCCAGCAACCGAAACAAGGTGAAAGCAGTTCTATACCGTTTAATATCAAGAGACTATAACATATGTTTAGATGTCTAGTCAATGTTTACTATAATTCAGTTAACTTTCAGTACCATAAAACATCAAGTTTCCCATAGACCCCAGCGTTGGCCAACTTACAAAGTAATTGTCCAGAACGTATCATTAGCTGGCAGACCTCTTTAGACCAACTGAGAAAAAGGTGGCACCACGAAGACCATATTTCTATTAACTATATATTTTCCAGAGACAATCAAAGTGGTGGTTATAGTCTGGGACAGCTTATAGATTTCTTGAAATACTGACTTTTAGTAAAATTCTTTGTGGCTCACTGACTTCTCTTAATATACCTATTAAGGTATCCGGAGAACTATAATTATAGCCACTATATCTTGTTTATGCAATATTCAACTACTAACATGACATGCCATTTATCTCAATAATTATCTCAATAATTATTCTATTAAATCTAAATGAGTGTCCTTAAATCAATCTATATGCTGAAAGTTTCCACCCCGCTGCACCTTCATGCTGGTGTCCAGCATCTGTTTATGGAAGTATCTCCCCTGGAGACTGTAGCACGCAGGAAACCTGAGGGTAACGGAAAGGAGAACCAAGTCTTTGTGGATCTTTGACCTTGTTTATGCAAGACAATTGGCAAGATGCTTCACATACCAAAAATCACTAAATCTATTCAGGTACTCACTACCCACCCCCACACACAAACTCCCAAGAGATACTTAGACAGAACATACTTTGTCGTTGCCAGGACAGTAAAGGATTAAATAAAGGACCTGGTGCCGCTGGCCACTCATGGAAACAGAGGGAGAAAAATGGTTAGTCCTCCTCTTCTCCTGATCCGCTGACTTGTTCCATCCTGTTTATTCTCATCTCTGTCTCTTTCTTACTCCCGCCCACGCCCAAGCTCTCATTGCCCAGTGCAATCCAGGCTTGTGGGAAGAAATGGGCTCGAAGATATTTTAGCTGCTCTAACTTTCTTATTCTGGACTAATGGTGCTTCAGTCCCAAATCTTCTATTTATGGGGAAAGGAAATTGTAGATGTAAACTGCACATTTCATTCCCTCACAAATCATTTTCTGTGGCATATCCACTCCAAGCATTCTGAACTCAAGGAATCCGAGACAGCACACTATCATGAACCTAAACGACGATGCATTTGCCCTCTGATTGCCATGTCATGATCCTCCATGACATGGAAGGGTGATGTGCAGGAATTCAGGTAGTTTACTGAGGGTGGTGAAAAAGCGAGGGCTCCCACACCATCACCCCCTCCCATGCATTTCCCCTAGAAACATGACGGGGGAGAGAGAAGTTCAGATTAGTACACACACTCACCAGTTTCCCTTGTTTCAGTTCCTAATGTAATTCTTTAGCGTCCTAATGGGTGGGCTCTTCCTGCTGCCCAAGAATTAGCTAATTTGAAAGTTAGCGCTTGAGGGTAACCAGGAGATCCATGGGGGTCTAAGCAACAGGGGGAGAGCCTTGGGGTAAAGGTACTGTCCTCTTTTAATAGGGTCACAACAGCTGGGGAAAGAGGGAGGGCAGCTAGAATGTCTGAAGGAAGAAAGAAGCTGCTGCCAGTCAAACCCACACCAAGAGAACAGGTGTGGGCTATCGGTACATGTGCGCTATACACACACAGGACACCTCTTCTGCTATGTGCCTCACAGTCATTAAGAAACTGGAGAAGATATATTAAGTACCAGTAATAGTCATTTCTTTAATGCCAGCAGTAATGGCCAGACCATGAGACTGTACAGCTCTTTCAAGTATCATAAAAAGGGTATTAAATTTACAGCCAAGTACAAATTAGGAAAGACTTTAGGCAGCCTGGCTCAGAGCCCACCTCAGATGGAAGAATCTTTCACAGCATCCCCAGAATGGGTACCTTTAACCAACAGGTCACTCTCCCGAGTCTCAGTTTCCACATCTCTACAAAACTATCGTTGGACTAGGCCAGTGTTTCTCAGAGTGTGTTGCATGAAACACCTCTATCAAAATCACTCAGGTGGGAGCTTATTGAAATTAAGATCCACAAGTCCCTTGTGAGACCTACAGAAGAAAAACTCTGAGGCTAAGGCCCTGAAATCTGCATTTTGAACCCATCTCTTCCCCTTCTGACCCCACATGGTTCTGATATATATTCGGTGAGTTGGAAAGACGCTACACTTCCTGTGATTATGTTCACATTGTTACTTTTTCTAGACAGCACTCCCCCTCCAACTTTATCTGTAGATGTCTTGCCTGTGTTCCTGGCTCAGCTCAAATGCAGCCTCCTCTCTGAAACTCTCCTTTATCCACGTCTCTGACAGATGCCAGCTCCCCTGTTTCTATGGGGCAGGATATGGGGAGGCACCGATGCTGGGACAGAGGTAGGTGTTGTGTGCATTGGTATGGAGCTCAGGGAAGAGCTCTGAAGTTTGCACTGATGTTTGGTGCCTGAGTTTCTTCATTTGAGTTTCAGTTGCTCTAAGAGCCTTAAACCGTTTATACCAATAACTAGGACACCTACTATCTTAGTCCATTTGGGCTGCTATAACCAAATACTATAGACTGGGTGGCTTACCAACAACAGAAATTCACGTTTCACAGTTCTGGAGGCTGGAATTCTGAGATCAGGGTGCCAGCATGGTCAGGTGAGGGCCCTTTTCTAGGACTTCTTATTGTATCCTCACATAGTGGAAGGGGTGAGGGAGCTCTGTGGGGTCTCTTTTATAAGGGCACTAATCCCATTCATGAGGGCTCCACCCTCATGACCCAATCACCTCCCAAAGGCCCCATATGTTTTAATACCATCACCTTGGGGTTTAGAATTTCAACACATGAATTTTGGGGGAGACATAAACATTCACCGTATCACCTATATTGAGCCTCTGATTGGTTAGAACAGCGAATTACAGCTCTTTAACAACAATAGCTGGGAAGGAATTTTAGCATCCACTTGAGGATGGAAAAACAGGAATCAAAAGGAGATCAAAAGGCTGCCGAGGGCTTCCCTGGTGGCGCAGTGCTTGAGAGTCCGCCTGCCGATGCAGGGGATACGGGTTCGTGCCCCGGTCTGGGAAGATCCCACATGCCGTGGAGCGGCTGGGCCCGTGAGCCATGGCCGCTGAGCCTGCTCGTCCGGAGCCTGTGCTCCACAATGGGAGAGGCCACAACAGTGAGAGGCCCACATACCGCAAAAAAAAAAAAAAAAAAAAAAAAAAAGGCTGCCGAATAGACAAATGCACGTGTGTAGTAAGAAACAGAGGAAATGCCCAATAAGGGGCCTTCTCTTGCCCAGTGGCAAATAATAGCTAACTCCCTAGTGGACCTTATGCAGTTGGAAGACAGGAGAGCAAGATGGAGGCTGGGGAGAAGTGTGAGGTTTGGGTTACACTCAAGTTTTATAACTTCAGTAGGTGAAAGACACTACATCAGTGTTTCTCAAAGTATAGATCAAACGTCTGCATCAGAAACACATGAGGAGCTTATTAGAAATGCATCTCTCTACCAATCGGGATCTCTCGTGTCCAGGGGCCAGCCTTTGGGATCACCGCCACCACCAGATCACCCCTTGAGTCTTAACACTTCGTTCTTCTAGTTTCTCCTTAAATAAGTTTCTAGGGGCTTTGAGAGAACTATAAGAATAACAAGCCATAAGAATTCTTGACCAGGAAATGCCTGAGGCCCACGGGAGAATTCACATCTCTCTACTTGGTTAGAGAGACTCAGGTAAACCCAATCATCAGGGACCACCACATTTTCAGGCCCTTTCCCGCTTAACTGTTAATATCTTCCCTCTCTCTCTCTCTCTCTCACTCACTCACTCACACTCACACACACACACACACACACACACACACACACACACAGAAATCGATACAAACCTTGCCTCAGTCAAGGATATTCTGCCTCTGTTAATTCTGCAGGAACAGCACACTGCTATTGCTTATTTTTCCAGAGACCCTCGATTATTTTCTTAATAACCTCCCATGAACAATAAAATAGTCAAGCCCAGGCTCCTCCATGGGCTTTGCTAATTTATGCCAGTAGACTCACCATCTGCACCCACAGGTTTGCATTCAAACTATCTCCCTAACTCTGGTTCATTATCAGTTATCAAGCCAAGTGTCTACTGCTTCCAATGCCTCCCAGAGCCTGTTTACTGGAACTTCAACACTCTAAATCTGTATCTACATACAGAGTGAGGCAGACAACATATGAAATTATCTGGGCGATGCAAATAGATCTACCTCACAGAGGCACATGGGTGGCTGCCTAATACGAAGCATATTTTTAGGTGTCCGCTGCAGCCTCTCGAGAGAAATGCTATGCAGGAGGATAGCTCATTAGGATTCTTTCCAGTTAGAGATGTAATCCATTCTATGAGCTATTACCATGTAATCTGCAGGCAGTTCCATACCGTGGGGGGAATACCACTCCCAGCCATCATGACAATCCCAAAAGCCAGAGTCAAGACCTTTGCCATCTCTCTTCAACCATCTATCCATTCAACAACTAACTATTCTACTAGCCCCCAAGTCCTGTTCTAGTTGCTGTGATTCAGCAGTGAGCCAAACAGATTCAAGTGGCTGCCCTCCTGGGGCTTCTATTCTAGTGGGAGAAATTGACAATAAAGTCAAAGAAAATAATGTCATGTAGCAACAAATGCTACGAAGAAAATAAAACACAGCAACTAGGAGAGGGGAAAACTATATTAGGTCATTGAGAAAGGCCTCTCTAAGCAGGTAATACTTTCACTGAAACCTGGGTGACAAGAAGGAGCCACCAACGGGCAGATCTGGAGACACAAGAGAGAGAGGGAACAGCAAATGCAAAGACCCTGAAGCAGGAAAGAGCTGGGTCTGGCTGAGGAATAACAAGGAGCCCAATATGGCTGTGAGGCAGAGAGTGGCTGGAGATAAGGTCAGTCAAGTAGGCAAAGCCATATTGTGTAGGACTCTGTAGGCGTGGAGATTTCTAGAGTGTATTCTAAGTACAAGAGGAAGGCAAGGAGCCTGTGTGGACTGATGGAAACATGATACCTGAAGAAATATTTGCCTTCTTACTGGTAGCAAGAGTTACCGTGTATACTACCATGGGCTGAGATGCTTTAGAAAACACCATCAAGTAGAAACCTCTCAACAAACCTGTCAAGTGTCACTGTTCCCAGATGAGGCAACAGAAACTTTGAGTTCACCCAAGGTCACAAAGCTCATAAGTGGTGAAGCCAGGAGTCAAACCTACCTCTGTCCGACACCAAAGTCAAAAGCTATTAATCACTATACAAAATAAGATACTTTGTTCACTGAAAGTCTACCCAAGTAGGAGTAGCCAGGTAAGTTACCATTTATGAAGACCTCACTATATGCCAGGAACTGAACCCAGTTCTTCCTCACTATTACCCTGTGAGATGGCTATTATGATATCGTTATGTCATTTTGCAGATGCGGCCACTGTGGCTAAGACAGGCTAAGTACCTATGGTAACAGGTGACAAATTCAAACCCAGATCCACGTCACTCCAAAGCACATACCGATAGTAATTCCCCACGATGCCTAATGTCACTTCTTTTGTGCTTAGGATTATCTTAATTCAAATGTTACCCTACTTTAGAAATGTGTCGCTACCCTGCTCCTTTATGCACAGTCAGCAAGAGCTCTGAAAGCGCAACAAATGTCCTATAATCGGAATTGAGATGGAATAGAAGGCAAGGTAACGCGCAAGCTAGCCCTCTCCTCTGGCTCCTTGCAGGCGGAGGACACTGCCCATCTGTATGAGGATGGGAAGCTGCAAGATTTTTTTGTATGTCTGTGCCTGGGAGACAATGACTCTTCTGTCTCAGCTCTGAATAGGAAAGACACTATCAGGTTGGTCTGAAATTTCCGTTAACTGTACACGTATGCTAAGATGCCAGCATCCGATGGTGACGTGCCCTGAACAACCTCTGGAATCCACCCCTCCCCACATGCCCCGGGACTCCAGAAAACCCTCTCTATTAGGGAAGGGGAAGAGAAGGAACAGCTACCCTGAGGCTGTCGAATAAGCTGGAGGTTTAAGATGGCTATTATTTAAACATCGGAAAGCACTCGACAATGAAATATTATTCAACCGTAAAAAGGAAGTTCTAATACCAGCTACAGCAATGAGTGAACCTTGAAAACATCATGCTAAGTGAAATGTCAGACACAAAATGCCGCAGGTTACGTGATCCCACTTAAATGAACTGTCCAGAATAGGCAATGTCATAGAGACAGAAAGATTCGTGGTGGCCTAGGGCTGGAGCGGTTAGGTGAATGGGGAGTGACTGCTAATGAGTTCGAGTTTCTTGGGGGATGGGAGGGACATGATAGAAATACTCTGAAATTAGTGGTAATGGTGGCACAACATTGTGAATATACTAAAGACCATTGAATGTTCTACTCAAAAAGGTGAATTCTGTGGTTTGTGAATTATATACCTCAACAGAGTTGTTATCAAAATTACACATGTAGGCAAATTCCCTGGCGGTCCCGTGGTTAGGACTCCATGCTTTCACTGCTGAGGGCCCGGGTTCGATCCCTGGCTGGGGAACTAAGATTCTGCAAGCCACGAGGTGCAGCCAAAAACAAAATTATTACATTTGGGGAGATAATACTAACTATATATATTATGTATATGTATATATATAAATGTATTCAACATCCATAAAAATCTCGGAACTGTCTAAACCAAAGCAATGATCGCTCGTAGGACCCAGGCCACGCACAAACTTCCTCCTGATGATTTCTTTTCCTCTCTGTGCTTCGCTTTTCCTTTAGTGTCCTAACAAAGAATCTTCTTTCAATGGCCCAAGAATGCAAGCAATGCAGAGCTTCAACATACAAGGCAAAACTCCTAGTATTAATGATGATGATGATCTCACTGGTGATAATAACTAAAACAGCAGCCAATAGTTTGAGCGCTCATTATGTGTCAGGCACTACATCAACCGCTTTATGTATATTACCTCATTTATTCTTCCCAACTACCCTGTGAGAGAGCTAACTCCTAGCCAGCCCATTTGACAGATGAGGAAAATGAGACACTGAAAGGCTGAACGACTTACCCATGTCAGGAAATTGGTAAATGGT
Source organism: Lipotes vexillifer (assembly GCF_000442215.2). NCBI lineage: Eukaryota > Metazoa > Chordata > Mammalia > Artiodactyla > Lipotidae > Lipotes > Lipotes vexillifer. The sequence continues at coordinate 1,727,623 of NW_006792210.1, read as the reverse complement.
GGGTCCAGAAAGAAGTCCAGTTATTCTGATACCTGATCTGTGTTTTTAGCCACCACACTGTATTCTACCTCCCAGTAGCCATGGGAATAATAATTGGAGTGGTATCAGCTAAAATCTATTGAGCATCTGCTATTCGCCAGGTGTTCTACCTATGAGGTACATGATATTATTGATCTATCATTTTATAGGTGAGGAAACGGAAACACAGAGAGGCTTGATAACCTACCGAGGGTGTAGGGGTGAGCAACCACCCTAGAGAGTACTAGAGGATGGGATCAAATCCAGGCAGTCACTCAGCTCTGCCACCTCCCTTTATGACATTCTGGTCTTAACCTCAACACATGGGCAGATTCAGCACCTGCCTGACCTCCGAGAGCCAACCCTGTGAAAGCAGCCACCGAGGGTGCCTGGCGGTCTCTCTCATCGCCCCCTGCACGCCCACGGCTGCTCTAGCACCACCCTAGTCCTTCTGGCCTGTGTGAAGGAGAGAGTGATTTTTCTCCCAGACATAAATCATGCAGCAGTAAGTACCTTGGCCAGACCTGAGTTGTACAAAGGCAGCTCTGGCTTTTTCTCTTTTCATGTATTTTGCACAACAGAGAGCCACTGGGGCAGGCAAATCCCCACTGCCTGGAAGCTGCAGCAGGAGTTTTACGGGGGCTCCTAATTAAGAAAAGGGTTGAGTTTTCAGGGTCTGAAAAATCCCTTTGACCTGAAATAGATCCATTTTATTAGTTGAAAAAAGCTTCCTAAAATGGGGCATTAAATAAAAGCGCTGATTGAATTTATCACCCTAAGTAATTAGAAAATAAGAGTGAATCTAATCATAGATTTTAAAAGGATACTACCCTTCACACACAATAAATTTCTTTGATTTTTCCCCCTCATATACATTCAGATCTGTATAACCTACTCTAAAGCAAATACTTTCTTAATGTGAATGTTACAATATCTCGTCAGATGTAAATCTAAAATATGTTCTGACATTAGGATAGAGGCCGTGCCTAAGTCAGGATTCTAAGGACCATGAAGAAAAGGCCAAAGTCAACAAAAGCAAATCAAAATTCAGAGATCTAGAAGGTCAACACGGAGGGAACAGCTACGTCTCTATAGCCTGGATTTTACGAGGTCTGAGGGGGGAAAATACCAGTAATCAGGTTGTCAACATGAGCCCAATACTGGGATAGAGTTCCATTGCCACAGATGTCTTTTACTTAATCATATACCCACACACACACACACACACACACACACACACACACACACACACACACACATATACACACGCTGACCGGCCAGGAAATGGTCTCAATAGGTGAGTGGAACTGGACTTGAAAGGGTCAGAAAAGTTGCAGCCACTGGCAGTGGAAAAAGCAAGAAATCAATAGCTGTGGCTGGGTTCTGATCGATGTCAAAAAGTCCTTTATTAAGGCAGTGCTGTTTTCAATTATGAATATGCATGGACTGGGCTGGTAGGCATGAATGGCGCTTTCAACAGGGACCCAATATCATTCTGGAGTCCCTGAGCCAGAGATGCCACACAGGAATGCTGTTTTCAACAGCACCTGCTCTAGACTCTTCCCTCTTGTCACTACATACTTCAGATGGTGGTCTTCAAAAGGCCAGACCGCATTCAGCACGTCTTATACAACGTGGAATGCCTTCATTCTAAAGCCCCCAATTGAAGGGAAAATGTTACTTCTGTGTCCCTCCAAAGAAATCTTGTATTATTTAAAGGAATGGACATAGAAAAGTTGGCACCACACTGGTGGCCCTGGACAATCCTTTCAGGAGACCTGACCAGCCCAGTGGGGGTGACCTAAAACCCCCGACAGTCACTCAGTTGGGAATGTTTCATTTTAGAAGGACGACTCTATCTGTATTGTGGTGTCACTACATCACATTTTTGTAATATCCCCTGTAGGAAATGCGTTAGAAACTCTACTGACATGACGCTGGAGGGAGGGAGGGAGGGTGGGGAGTGGGTGACTGTTTAATGGGAATACGGGGATGTGATTTCTTTTCGGGGTGATGAAAATGGTTTGGAACTGAACAGACACTGTAACACTGTAAATGCACTAAATACCATCAAAGTATACACTTCAAAAAGGTTATGTTATGTTAATTTTACCTCAGTTTTTTTTTTTTTTTTTTAAATATCGCATCAAATAAACCCTTACTTGATACCTGCTTTGTAACAGTTATGGTGCTCGATTCTTTTTTTTTTTGTATAGTGATTCGCCATTTTTTTTAACGTCTTTATTGGAGTATAATTGCTTTACAATGTTGTGTTAGTTTCTACTGTATAACAAAGTGAATCAGCTATATGTATACATATATCCCCATATCCCCTCCCTCTTGTGTCTCCCTCCCACCCTCCCTATCCCACCCCTCTAGGTGGTCACAAAGCACCGAGCTGATCTCCCTGTTGGTGCTCTATTCTTGCTGAACAGATCATCACAGTTAATATTTGTTAAGTCCTTACAAGATTCCAGGAAGCATTCTAAGCACTGCACATGTGTTAACTAATTTCTTCATCTCAGCAATCCTCTGAGGAAGGTACTATTGTTCCCATTTTACAGATGAGGAAACTGAGGCACAGGGAGGCCAAGGAATTGCCCAAGATAGCATAATTAGTAAGTGGTACAGCCAGGATTTAGACGCCATCAGTTCAGCTCCAGAGACTGTGCCTTTCAGAACTGTGACACATGGCCTCAGATGCAGACACTGGCCTCAAGAATGTCACGGTCAATTGATGGTGAAGGCACCGAAGGAAGGGCCAAGATCAGGGAAGTAGCCAGGAAGGGCTGGCATGTGAGTTGAATCATAAATGAGTGATCGGAATTAAGCACATGAGTGTTTCAGAGAGAGGGGGAGCTCCTGATGCGATAAGCACTTGGGTGTAACTAGAGTATGAAGCGGAAGCTGCGGGGTGGCAGGCTTCGGAGCTGAAAAAGGGGACAGCTCATGGAGGCTTTCTACTTTATCTTGTAGGCAGAGGAGAGCTATGGATGCGTTTTAATCAGGCGTTGACACAGAGTTGTGTTTGACAAATATCATTCTGGTAGCTCCCTGGTGGCTGGAATGTATAGGAAAAAAGACTGCAGGTGGGGTTGGGGGAGACCTGTGAGGAAGCTGTTTGACTAATCCAGGAAATAATCAACCACGGGCCAAACTACAGAAATGGTCACTGGCATGGAGAAGAATGGATGGAATGAATAAATATTTGGAAATTCAAATCAGCAAGACTCATAATGTCAGTTAGAGTCTCAGAAACTCAGAGCTGCCAGAAAGATCAAAAACAAACCATTTCCCTTGATAAGTGTCACTTTTCTATTGTTCTTTAAGAAGTGTTAAACATCATCATTTCTAAGCAGAATTCAGGAATAGCTAGTCTGTTCTTCATTTTGAAAAGCTATCCCATTGAAATTCTAAATGCAAACAGTCTTTATGAAGCAGCGTTCAAGAATACCAAATTTCTTTAGGGAAGAAACATCGAGATTCCGTGCATAAACAGAATTCATGCATTCCCTGAGACTTGAAAAGAGAATGGTTTGAAATGGATCTAAGAAATTCCCGATGCAGCATGTGGTTGTTTGGATTGCTTTGTCATCCTGACTGCATGTGGTTTCAAGATAGCAGGAATTAAAACACCATGCCAGGAGAGTTAGACTTCATTGGGAAATGATCTTGGCATCAGAAAGAAGATACTGAAAGTGGGAAAAAAATTTTTGATTTTATTTTTTTGGTTAGATTAACAAGTGGTGAATTGTTAATCAGTTGCCAAAAAAAAAAAAAAAAAAGTTTCCCATCTCAGATCCCTTTTCTTTGACAAGTCTCCATCGCTTTCACATTCAAATACCCCTTCGTCCTCCCAATGTGCTTGAGTATTTGGAGGCCATGGAAAGAGATTTATTATAGTCTCCCAGTTTCAATGGATCTACGGTGTCCCCAAGGAATTGAGACATGTTCAAATGAAGCAACCAGAAAGTGATAGGACGTTAAATCTGAGTAAGGGTCATCGCGAGTATTACTGGGAATAGGAGTATTGTCAAGTCAACGAGAGGAGGGTCCTCGTGGAGCTGGAGGGATCTCTGTGAGGTTCACTGCAGAGGTGCCATATAAACCACAAGTAGTGTGAGGAGACTGGGAAAATAAGAGAAAGAAGGGTGTACAGAGGAGAGGCAGCAGCAAGAATTCCGGAGGCAGAAGGCCAGCCAGCTGAATCGGAGAGGTGCAAGGACACAAAGGCACCTTTGGATGGGGAACGTGGGACCAGATTACAGGTGGCTTTAAACACTAGGTAAGGGGCTTCCCTGGTGGTCCAGTGGCTAAGACTCCGTGCTCCCAACGCAGGGGGGCCGGGATCGATCCCTGGTCAGGGAACTAGATCCCACATGCCGCAACGAAGAGTTTGCATGCCACAACTAAAGGTCTCGCATGTCGCAACTAAAAAAAGATCACACGTGCTGCAACTAAAGATCCTCAAGTGGCGACGAAGATGCCGCATGCAGCATCTAAGACCCGGCGCAGCCAAACCAACAAACAAATAAATAAATATCAAAAACAAAAAACACTAGGTAAGCATCCCGGGTCGAGGTTTTCTGACGGGTGCAGGACCATCTCTCTCACACGCTTTCTATCTTGATGCGACACCTATCTAAAAACACTTTTCTGACAGTGGACTTACTTGTATGGAGGGGCAATCAAAACCAGAGAAGTTGCCAAATGATTCCCAAGCTCCCTCCACCCCACAAGACAGACGTGGACTGTTTGTTCCATGGTCTTAATTTTAGATTCAGCAGAAGCTGGTTGCTACCAGCAGTCCGTGGTTCCGTGTGAATCTGAAAATGCTAGCTCAGTTTTGATCAATACCTCATTAACCCAGTGGTTTCCCTAGGCAACGATGGGAGAAGCAGGTTGTTTGAAGTCTAAGGAAGGTCAGACTTCAGGGTAAAAATGAGAGGAGGGGGTGGGGAGCGGTCTGTCCGTACGTTCAGGCGCATTGTTCATATGTTGAGACATCATGCCCAGAGAAGACTCTAGCATCTGTCATTTGTCAGTGCTTCACTCTGGGATAGAACTGATGATCTAAGTCTCTGACCTCATTCAGGCTATAGAAACCTCTGTAGTCCCGAGGCAGGCTGGCTCTGACAGGGATGGCAGAAGGGCACAGCCAAGGACAGGTCACCTCTGATCTCAGAGGAGCGCTCACTCGCCCTGCTCCCACCACTGCTCTGCTGCGCCTATGTAGGGCTACTGTACCTCTCCACCCATCAACTGTCTACACTTGGGACACATGTCCCATCCCACCTACTTGTGTGGGTTGCAGGGCTAGTCCAGCCTTATCCTTCTTACCAACCGTCTTCCTGAAATCCAAGGTTGGCTTTACGATAGACCAGAGAGATCATCAGTGAGAACTCCAGTGCCCCTCTATTAGAAGGCTACAGATAAATCCTGTCCAAGAGTAAGATTCCATGAGAAGAGAACCAAGGCAGGTTTTTCCTCCGCTACACCAGAGCGCGTGCTTTTTTCCCCAGCCCAGATCTGAAGGGGTAACCCGAGGCGTTGAATTCCTACAGTTATCCAGCTAATCATGCTGTAGATTTGTGCCTATGATAAGTCAAAGCAAATCCCGTCTGCTAAAAACAGCTCCATTTAGTAAGAGTTTAATATTAGCCTATAAGAACCCATAATCCCAAGAAGTGGCCTGCCTCAAATTGGGGTGAAAAATAAATGTGCGAAAAGGCTTAAAAAGTAAATGTGAAGCCTTTGGTATTTCGATGCAAAAAGGGAGAGGATGCTGAGGCTTCTTCTCAGGGCAAGATGGGTCATTTAATGTGCATAGTAAGGTTCATTGTGAAGGGATGTGATCATCATAGCT
>NW_006792210.1:1713614-1721723 GCF_000442215.2 Lipotes vexillifer | reverse complement strand
TAGCTCAACCGCAACAGCCCGACAAACTGGACCTGGGAAAATAACTCCAGGAGAGAATGTGCTAGAGAAGGCTGAGGGGCCCCTGAGTGAAACGGCATTTAAGAAATGAGATAGCATCCCTGGAGAAGCCTACTTATACCCCCTTCCAACTCTTAGCTTCTGGAGTTAAAGTTAAAATAGCAGTGAAAGCTCATTTGGGGAAGTTTGAGGGACTTTTAGGGAATCAGGGCTGCCTTAGAGCTCTATTTTACTGCAGCTTATGACATCACTATTTTAAAAACCTTCCCCAATACATAGGGTCTTCCCCTCCTCCGTCTCCCAAGTGATTTCATAAGAGTTGTTTGCAATATCCAAAAGATGCAGCTATATCACCAGTGAAATTGCCGGAGCTCTTTGCTTTGCTGATTCAGCAGATGTGCTTAAGATCTATAAAAATATAATGATCTTCTGTAAATAGTCAGGCTGGCAGTTCCAAAAGAAATAAAAATGAAGGTATAATCATTAATCATTTTCATATGCAGTACTTGGCAGGGGTTGGAAATGAGCTGATAAATTACCACAGGCAAACTGCTATGCTGAGAAACTAAACTAAATACCTGTTATCCTGTTATATTTGAAAGAAATGCTTGCATTACCGGTGTCCCAGGGATCCTCCCTAATAAGAAGAGAATACCCCCCCATGAGGTAGCCCCCCAAGTGATGCACTGCTGGGACAACTGACAATTCTTTTTATGAGGAAAATAAGGAGACTTTTGGCTAAGAGTGTGAATTTCCTTGGTGTCTAACGCTAGGTCCACCAAATCAAAAAGAGTTTGTCTACTTTAGCAGTTTTAACCGGCTCTATAAAAAATATATCAAAATCTTGATTTTTAAAAATTGCTGGTAACTGTTTATGGCTGCTTTTTTTCTGTCCTTGGAACGTGTGGCTCCAAAAGAGAGGATCAAACTAAATACATAAGACCCCATTTTCACCAAGTGCTAATGATAAACTCTTTAGCATTTCCTCACGGTGAAAATCATCTCTAATCATCTTTCCTATTAAAGACGTATGAATGGAGAATTAAATTGCCAACGCCGATGGATGTGAACGCCTCAACAGAGGACTCAATTCCACTTTCACATGTAAGTAGAAAAATGCCATCTTGTGCAGTTTTTTCATGAGAGTGAGAAAGAGACTGATTTTGTTTTCTATCCCCACCCAAGCCACACAGGCAGAGACCCATGAGACCGTAAGTCAGTCACCAGCAACTTTGATTCTAAAAGCACAGCTAACTGCTCTTAGAAGTGTGTAGCACTGAGGCTGTGTTATCAGAGCTGTCAGGGCCTGAAAACATACTCCAGGATGGCCTTCATCTTCTGCTTGTAAATCAGAAGGAGAGTATTTTAATGTGCATGCGAATTACTCACCAAATTTTAAAAAAAAATACACACTAGAGTTTTGGCAATATCATTAAGAAAATGTCACCTAGCCAAATATCAGACTACGCTGTAGAAAACAATGTTAATTTGGATCATAATGTGCTACATCAGTTAAGCAAGAAGAATGGAAACAAGCACAATAAAGAACAACATCTGATTTAAGGTTTATGCACAATTTAAATTAGCTCCATTTTTTTTTCAGATAAACAGGACTAAACCCATGAAAAGGAAATTTTAAAGAGGAGAAATGTGTAATCATTCCAGCTTTAAGAGAAGTTACCCCAACACTGATGATCCTATCAGCCTCTGACCCTGTAAGGTACCCAGTGCATGTGGTTTGCATCCCAGCCTAGCAGTTGCACACACCTTGTCTTGCTCGAGGAGATAACGCACTGAAGCTCTGAGCAGGGCCAGGAATGGGATTCAGAGATTCTGTCACATCCTCAAGGAAAATGGTTTTCTTCACTTCATTAGGAAACAAGTTTCCATGAAATAAAGAAGGGAGGAAAATTAGGAGAATTCTCAGGAGAAACAAAATTAATGTAAACACTGTATGTTTTTACTCTCTCCTAATCATTGCAAATGTCTTTTCCTTGTCAAGGTATCTATTGTCTTTGGATGACAAGATGAAAAAAATGGATGCCTCCTTGTTAGCTGTGCAGTGTATAATTTTTAAAGCCTATATCCTGCCTAGATCACACAGAGAAACGAAGAATCCTATTCTTTACTTCACTGTTTCTTCCCTACAACATTTGAGTTAGGATTTTTGATTTAAAAACAGCATCAGGGATTTGTGTACCCCACCCCAAACCAAACCTCATAGGGATTTGTTTGTTTGTTTGTTTGCTTTGTTTGCTTTGTTTTTTGCAGACCTTTCCAAACAGACGATCTGCATCTGTATCACCAGTAAACTTCTAAAGTCAGGGCATTTGTGGCTGAATAACTATCGCCTGGGTACAAGTATATTCCGGGTAACATTAACCCTTTCATACGATTAAATCAGTCTCGTTGGTCTCCCTGACCGCTTTATCTAACAAGAGACATTAACTTGGACACTGAACGGGACCCTTTACTTCCACGTTGTTTGAGTACTGTATATCATTCCTCCTAAAATGAGTTCTTTTGTGAGAAACACTCTCTCCTCAACTGCCTGTATGTTCTACACAGTTTTCTTTCTTTAATGAAGTCTACAAAATCAGACATACCTATTGAGGGAGCACAAAAACATCTACATGGAAAAAAAAATTTAGACTCTCCCTTCATACCACATACAGAATTTAAGTCAAAATGGATCAAAGATCTATATACGAGAGCCAAAACTATAAAATTCTTAGAAGAAAACATAGAAGTAAATATTCATGACCTTGGATTTCGGAACATTTCCTTAGATATGACACCAATAACACAAGCAATGAAAAAGAAAATAGACAAATTTGATTTCTTCCACGTGCATCACATGACACCATCATGAAAAGACAGCCAAGAGAATAGGAGAAAATATTTGCAAATCACATACTTGATAAGTGACTTATATTAGAATATACAAAGAACCATTACAGCTCAATAATAAAAAGATTAATATCACAACTAAAAAATGGGTAAACTATCTGAATAGAGATTTCTTCAAAGAAGGCATAAAAATGGCCAATAAGGACATGAAAATATGCTCTACGTCATGAGTCATTAGGAAAATGTAAATCAAAACCACTATGAGATAACAATCGACACCCACCAGAATGGCTAAACTCTAAAGTACAGACAACGGTAAGTGTTGGTGAGGATTTGGAGAAATTGGAAGCTGCATACATTGCTGATGGAAGTGTAAAATGGTACAGCATCTGTAGAAAAGAATTTGGCACTCTCTCCAAAAATTAAACAGAGTTATCACATGACCGAGAAACTCCACTCTTAGGTATATACCCAAGAGAAATGAAATACGTCCACACACAAACTTGTACAGGAATATTTATAGCAGCACTATTCACAATAGCCAAAAAGTAGAAGCAACCCAAATGTCCATTACCTGATGAATGGATAAACAAAATGTACACTAGAATACTGATGAAAGTGTTCTGGAATTAGATGGTAGTGATGGTTGCATAGCTATGTGAATATACTAAAAACCATTTAATTATAATACTTTAAATGGTGGGACTCTCCTGGCAGTCCAGTGGTTAAGACTTCACCGTCCAATGCAGGGGGTGAGGGTTCGATCCCTGGTCAGGGAGCTAAGATCCCACATGTCTCAGGGCCAAAAAATACAAAACATAAAACAGAAGCAGGGGCTTCCCTGCTGGTGCAGTTGTTAAGAATCCGCCTGCCAATGCAGGGGACACGGGTTTGAGCCCTGGTCCGGGAAGATCCCACCTGCCACGGAGCAGCTAGGCCTGTGCGCCACAACTACTGAGCCTGCGCTGTAGAGCCCACGAACCACAACTACTGAGCCTGTATGCCACAACTACTGAAGCCCACATGCCTAGAGCCCGTGATCCACGACAAGAGAAGCCACTGCAATGGGAAGCCCGCGCGCCGCAACGAAGAGTAGTCCCTGCTCGCCGCAACTAGAGAAAGCCCACGCGCAGCAACGAAGACCCAACGCAACCAAAAATAAATTTTAAAAATAACAGCAAATAAAACAGAAGCAACATTGTAACAAATTCAATAAAGACTTTAAAAAATGGTCCACACCAAAAAACCTTTTAAAAAATAAATGGATAAACTGTATAACATATGAATTATATATATCAATAAAGCATATACACACACACATTTTTTCCATGTCAGAAACATTTGCTTCAGTGGAACTCAAGTGTCTCACATAGAAACGTTTTATGATAGGACAACAGTATTTTGGGCTTAATGTGATTACTGAATACACAGAGTCAATGAGAGCAGGAATGGACAGTAAGAGAAAGATTTGAGGGAGAAGAAAGAGATTGAAGTCATTGTCTATCCTCCTTCTACCTTTTACTACTTTTCAAAGTGAGTTATTTCTCCATGATAAATATGCCCCCTCCTCAATTGTATGAGAATTATTATACTTTCCTTTCCCCTACAGACAATGCTATCTTAATGTTCTACACAAAATGAAATATAAGACGGAAAGATAAACCATGCTTCAAAAGTCACTGCTTCTAAATAGCATCTCCTTTTCACCTGTGATCACACCATAGCTTCCAGGTCTCTACCTCTCCATAATCTATACTACCTTCTCGACTGAGCCCTTCCTTTAGGACAGAGAACAAGCATCATTTACTCATGGTGCTTTCCTGGGGGCTCCCGACAGGCATCCACTACTGGAAATGAAGAGAAAATATCTCCCAGGCGGAAGTGGCAGAAGAAAGGACACCATCTTCACTCCTTCACAATTGTGAAAGAAACACAGGATTATTTTCTCTTCACCCATCCAGATATACGTACTCTCCACCCTTCTCTACCTTCATCTTTGTCAACAGGCTGACCTTCATGGATTACACCCAATGAGCCCCCTGGCCCTCTGGCTTCCTGTTGAGTATGGCCAATGGGAAGCCCCACAGGAGACAGGAGATTTAGCTCTCTTCCCGCCCAGCGGTGGGGTAGCAGTGCCTATGTTCCTCTGTCAGAGGCCACAACTCCCATCAGGTGGCCCTCTCCTACAGTTAGAGGCCTTGTTGACTTCCGCAGGGATTCCCTCCCCCAAGGCCCTTGAGGACCACAAGTGGCAGCGGTTCCTTGGGGATTCTTCACCATCCCTTATTTGTTTCCATTAACCCTGCCCACACAGCTGCAATAAGGCCTTTCATCCAATTCCCTTCAAGCACCTCCCTTTTGAATGTCTCACCTACTTCCTACTTCCTGCTGGGATCCTGAAGGATCCTGGCGGGGGCTTTTCCTTCTGTGGGTGGAGAACAGTCTGTCAAGTCAGAGAGATCTCAGTAAAGGGAGGTGGAAGAACTTTGTACACATTTCTCACAACTTTTTTCCAGCAACTGCGTCAAACTTGGCTGTCACAGGTGAAACCTGTAATTTGCGTGGAGCAATGCAGGCCAGGTCGGGCCATTTAAGTAGTAGGTTCCCTGTCATCTTAAAGACCAAACAATGCCCTCTTTAAAGGGCTCTGGTTAAATGCTCCTGCAGAATGAAAGCCCACCTCAATCTGAAAATGGCTGTTTAGAAAGCCAAATGCCCACTTGAGTTTTAACTAATCACTGCTCTTAGGGAACAATTACACAATTGCTAAGGCAGGCACTTTTCTGCTGTCTTTGCATAATTCCTTGTATGAATTTGGCATGCACTCTTTCTTCAGGCACAAAAACTAGGCTCTTGTGCCACCCATCCCCAAGCGCCTGTCCTTCCAGTATCTATTTTGGTCTCAAGTTTGCAACTTGGATTTTAGGAATCTATTTATTGAGTGATTTTATCAGCGTACCTTAGCAACGCTACTCCAGGCATAATGATGTCCTGTTAATTTAGATTTCCACCTGTCTTGTGCTTGTTTATAAAACCTTCCACGGAAGTTATAAGTAACCACCATTCTTAACAGGATGATTCAAACCAAGAAATTGCATGATTCCCCAGCACATTTTAGAACCTTTTCTCACCTCTAAAAATTTCAATCAGGCCTTCATTTTGCAAATTAGTTGTCCCTGCACTTAAGGCTATAAAGAGAGCAGAAATGTGAACATGAAAGTTGGTATTTCGGCCTTTTCTCCCTAAGAAGACACACTACAGAAGAGAAGGTTTTGCAGTCCTATCTGACACTTCCATTCATCTGGCTCCCAAGTAAGCCCTAAACTTACACCCTTCCTCTCAATCTCTTCTACCTGCCCCATCTTTCTCCTTGCCCATTTCTCTTATTATATCAGAATATAACCTACTTCACTAGGCTTCCAACAAATTTGAAAGACAATTTTAGTGGGCAGGCCCTTTGAGTCCGGCACAAACATCATGTAGGACAGGGAGCTTGTCTTCAATGCCTCCAAACTTCTCATCAGTCACCCCTCCTCCATCTGCCCCAAAAGTACCCAATGTGTTTGCATGCTTAGGTACCCTCTACTGCTCACACGGAAAAGGGGTCCAATAAACCAGTAGATGTCAGAGGTCACAAGTGTCATCTTCCAGGAGGATCATTTCATTTTAAAAAATGACCACAAGAAAAGTGCCATATTTAACTAAAAGAACTGAGAATGGTAGAATTTCAAGCATCTACAAGAGCAATATTTCTGCAGAAAGGACCTTCTAGTGTTGTTTTGGTTCTGGTTTTTAGCATTTTTAGAAACATCTTTATCACAAGTGTTCTTAAAGGCTTCTCTACATGCATTGTAGGATGGGTATAACTCCCATTCACTGGTCTAACACTGTTCTCAATGCAGCATGTAAGTAGGGTTCTTAGAAACATCTATATTACAAGTGTTCTTCTTTTTACTGAAATATATTTGACATATAATATAGTGTAAATTTCAGGCGTTCAACATGCTGATTTGATACATTTATATACTTTAATAAGATTGCCATTGTAGCAATGATTAGCACCTCTATCACGCCACATAATCATTTCCTTTTAGTGATTGGAATAATGAAGATCTAGTCTCTTAAGTTTGATTTTAATACAGTATTGTTGCCTATGTTTATTATAATGTGCATTCTTGAAATCACATAGCATGTAGGTAGAGCTCACCTGGAGTACTGATTAGCTGGCTATCTTAGTAGCATAGAGGAACAGAAGAGAGGCATAGAGGATGATTCATTTCTGAATACCCTTTCAATTCAATTAATTTCAAAGACAAATAGAACAGTGATTTTTTTTCCCCCATTAAAAAAGTTTTTATCTCTTTTTGGCTGCGTTGGGTCTTTGTTGCTGTGCACGGGCTTTCTCTACTTGCGGCGAGGGGGGTCTACTCTTCCTTGCGGTGCACAGGCTTCTCATTGCAGTGGCTTTTGTTGCAGAGCACAGGCTCTAGGCATGTGGGCTTGAGTAGTTGTGGTACATGGGCTCAGTAGTTGTGGCTTATGGGCTCTAGAGCGCAGGCTCAGTGATTGCAGCACATGGGCTTAGTTGCTCCACGGCATGTGGGATCTTCCAGGACCAGGGCTCGAACCTGTGTCCCCTGCATTGGCAGGTGGATTCTTAACCACTGTGCCACCAGAGAAGTCCCTAAAAAGTTTTTAAATATCAGTTCTTGTGCCTCACATAATCATTCATGGAAGCCACTGTCTCAAAATTATAATTGTATTCATTAATATATGAAAGTAGAAACACTATATTCAGAAAAGAATATGAAATATTAATCCAAACCAGAAAAAAATCTGTTTTCTTTGACAAAAACTACTAGTGTTGGAGAACAAACATAGGTGCCTTTACTATCAACAACTAATTATTCATGTCCAGAAACATAATAACAGGAAGAAAAGGCACGACAGGCCACTCATACAGAAAGCAGTAGTGTACAACACATTCTGCTATGAGCCATAGCTGGTACAAAGGTTTCCTTCTAAGAAAGCTCATCCTGCAATAATGCTTGACTTTTCCTTTTCCCATAGCATCTGTTTTTCTTACTCTGGAGCCTCGAATCTACCTGACTTTTCTTTTTTTCTTTTTCACTTAAAAAATTTGTTTATCGGGCTTCCCTGGTGGCGCAGTGGTTGAGAGTCCGCCTGCCGGCCTGGGAAGATCCCACATGCCGCGGAGCGGCTGGGCCCGTGGGCCATGGC
>NW_006792210.1:1700381-1712705 GCF_000442215.2 Lipotes vexillifer | reverse complement strand
TGTGGCCTCTCGCGTTGCGGAGCACAGGCTCCGGATGCGCAGGCTCAGCGGCCATGGCTCACAGGCCCAGCCGCTCCGCGGCACGTGGGATCCTCCCGGACCGGGGCACGAACCTGTGTCCCCTGCATCGGCAGGCGGACTCTCAAGCACTGCGCCACCAGGGAAGCCCCACCCTCATTTTTTAAATAAAATTTCACAGGTCTCATAAATCCAAAGGTCTGCAAACCACTGCCTTAAAAGATGACCAGTTCTGGAAAACTGGGTTTGAGTGGCAGGATACTTTTGAAGGTAGGAATGGAAAGTAGCAACGTGCGACTGTTACAGACAGCTGAGTCCATCTCCCACTAGCATTGAGGAAACTTTTTTCCCCCAACCCTGAAGCCGGCGTGGGATAATTAAATACACATGTTTCTGATATGTTAACTCACTGCTCATCAAGCCGGCTCTGCCAAAAGGTGGGACAGCCAAGCAAATTCTATCTTCTGTTTATTTGAAAATGAAAGTTAGAGTACTTTCGTGAACTGAGAAGTCAGGTTTTATAAATATTGAAGCAAGCGATAAACCTCAAGTTCTCTCATTTGAAGGCAAGTAGATTAGATTTTATTTATTGATGTTCTCTGTAGGCCTGTGTTATTCTTTATTAATGAAATGAAGCAAACACACAAACAACAAGATGACCCAAAATGGGCTTTTCCCCATTGTGCTAAATACATTTCCGATCCCAAGTGATGTATTACCAGAAACTTTTCTGTTGATGAACTCTTTAGCTCAGTCAAAAAAGAAGAGAACATAACAGATGATTATGGGTGAGTTTGAATTAATGTCAAGTGTGATGGGATTTTCCACAGTAAACAGACTAATGAAAACTTGATGGGTTTGAGTCCAAAATCTGAGGGAACAAAATAACTTTTATGGTAGCACAATTAAAAACAAGGCATTTACTGGGGACCGACTGTGGATGAATTCCAGGAGGAAATCTTTGAACCAAATATTTAAGAGGAAGATGTTTATTTGTGGCACACTTACAGCAATTAGTTCAGATGCTGTAGTCTGGCTAATAACCTGCACACATTGCTTTTTTGCTTTGATTTGAATATTTTTTGAGCTAAAAATAGTAACTGGAGTTTCCCTCTCTCTCTCTCTCTCTCTCTCTCTCTGTGTGTGTGTGTTTCCTGTCTTTATTTTATATTTTCCTCTTTTAAAAATCTTCTTCCACTGGAACTATTACCAGGGTGGTTAAAAAAAAAATCTTTCTTCGACTTTTACTGATTCTGGAGTCACCAAGCAGCCCATTTGATGACATCTCATATTGTTCAACTGTTACTGTCCCAAGAAGAATGATAGTCTTTTTAACTTAAACAAATGGGCTAGACTCTAGACTCTAGCCACCAGAATAAAAAAATAAATAAAAAGCACTAAGGGAAAGTCAAGCAGGGATTATTCCAGGGATGAACTTTCATAGAAGGAAACCTTTATGCCAGCTACAGCTGACAGCTTAATTTTTTTCTCAAACTAGCAGTGGCTTTAGTGACATCCAAATCAAAAATCAACATTTTGCTCTTTGTGAAACTTGACAAACTGATTCTAAAATATATAAGGAAGTGCAAAAGAGCAAAAAATAGCCAAGACACACTTGATGAAAAAGAACAAGTTGTGGAAATTTCCCTTCCACATATCAAGGCGTCTCATAAAGCTATAGTAATTAAGATCTGAGTAAATAGGGTGCAGTGGTAGGCAGATAGATCAACGGAGCACAATTACAAGCCCAGAAACAGACCTGCGCATACATGGGCCCATGACATATGAAAGTGCTGTTATTGCAGATCAGTGAGGGAGTGGGTGGGCCTTTTAAAACTGGTGCTAGAACAAAGGGTTATTATCCATTTGGAGAAAAATAACCTGAATCTTTACTCAAACCACACACAATAAAATAAGCTCCTTGTGGATTAAATACTCAAATGTAAAGGCAAAAATCAATGGCCAGAAAGCACATGAAAAGATGCTCAACATCACTAATCATTAGAGAAATGCAAATCAAAACTACAATGCGATATCACCTCACGTTGGTCAGAATGGCCATCATCAAAAAATCTACAAACAGCAAATGCTGGAGAAGGTGTGGAGAAAAGGGAACCCTCTTGCACTGTTGGTAGGAATGTAAATTGATACAGCAACTATGGAGAACAGTATGGAAGTTCCTTAAAAAACTAAAAATAGAACTACCATATGACCCAGCAATCCCACTACTGGGCATATACCCTGAGAAAACCATAATTCAAAAAGAGTCATGTACCACAATGTTCATTGCAGCACTATTTACAATAGCCAGGACACGGAAGCAACCTAAGTGTCCGTCAAGAGACAAATGGATAGGGTTTCCCTGGTGGCACAGTGGTTGAGAGTCCGCCTGCCGATGCAGGGGACACAGGTTCGTGCCCCGGTCCGGGAAGATCCCACATGCCGCGGAGCGGCTGGGCCTGTGAGCCATGGCCGCTGAGCCTGCGCGTCCGGAGCCTGTGCTCCACAACGGGAGAGGCCACAACAGTGAGAGGCCCACGTACAGCAAAAAAAAAAAAAAAAAAAAAGAGAGAGACAAATGGATAAAGAAGATGTGGCACATATATACAATGGAATATTACTCAGCCATAAAAAGAAACGAAATTGGGTCATTTGTAGAGACGTGGATGGACTTAGACACTGTCATACAGAGTGAAGTCAGAAAGAGAAAAACAAATATCATATATTAATGCATATATGTGGAATCTAGGAAAATGGTATAGATGATCCTATGGGCAAAGCAGAAATAGAGACACAGGGGTAGAGGACAAATGTATGGACACCAAGGGGGGAAAGGGGAAGGTGGGATGAGTTGGGAGATTGGGATTGACATATATACACTATTGATACTATATATAAAACAGATAACTAGTAAGAACCTAACTGTACAGCACAGAGAAATCTACTCAATGCACTGCGGTGACCTAAATGGGAAGGAAATCCAAAAAAGAGGGGACATATGTACATGTATAGCTGACTCACTTTGCTGTACAGTAGAAACTAACACAACATTGTAAAGCACCTATACTCCAATAAAAATTAATTTTTTAAAAAGGGCAAAAATCATCAAATAATTATGATGCAACAGAAGAGACGATTTTTATGACATTCGAATAAGGAAGGGCTTCTTAAACTGTCAAGTCACACAGGAGAAGACTGATTAATTTGACAACATTAAAATTGAGAATTTCCATTCATCAAAAGACCATAAAGCAAATGTAAAAAGAAGCCACAATGTGAAAGAGGATACTTACGACACATATAACAGTATGTGTGTATATATGCATGTATATGTTTATACATATTCTTAAAAATAAATATGAAACCACCCACCCTACAGAAAAAAAAAAGGGGGCAAAAGTCTTGAATAGACTTCTAAAAAAAAAAGGAGAAAACTTAATGAAAACCTCATTAGTAATCAGGATAATGTGAAATAAAACCCTAATCATATACTCACAAATAGTCACCAAATTGGCAAAAAAATTCAAGTCTGACAAAAATACCAACTACTATTGAGTATGTGATGCTTTGGAGTTTCTTAGATACCTTAGGAAACTAGATACGTTAAGAAAACAGATTGGCATTACTAAGTTGACATGCACCTATTCTTTAACGCAGCAATTCTGCTCCTAGGTAAATACCCTCACACATATGTGGTAAGAGACAAGGAAAATCACGTTTACAATGGTATTTGCTTGTAATGTAGAAACGGCTGGAAAAAAATCCAGTATCTATAAATAATAGATTGGTGTATTCCTATACAGCAATAGAAAAACAACAACATGCATTAGCAAGGATAAAACCAATGTAGTGTTGAGTCAAAGACTTTGTGATACAAGTCACAAAGAAGACATACAGATGGCCAACAGGCGCATGAAAAGATGCTCAACATTGCTAGGGAAATTCAAATCAAAACTACAATGAGGTATCACCTCACACCTGTCAGAATGGCCATCATCAAAAAGTCTACAAATAACAAATGCTGGAGAGGGTGTGGAAAAAAGGGAACCATCCTACACTGTTGGTGGGATTGTAAGTTGGTGCAGTCACTATGGAAAACAGTATCGAGGTTCCCTAAAAAACTAGAGCCACCATATGATCCAGCAATCCCACTCCTGGGCATATATCTGGAAAAGACGAAAAGTCCAATTCAAAAAGATACATGCACCCCAATGTTCACAGCAGCGCTATTTACAATAACCAAGACATGGAAGCAACTTAAGTATCCATTGACAGATGAATGGTTAAAGATGTGGTATATATGTACAATGGAACATTACTCAGCCATAAAAAATGAAATAATGCCATTTGCAGCAACATGGATGGACCTAGATATTATACTAAGGGAAGTAATTCAGACAGACAAAGACAAATATTATATGACATCACTTAAATGTGGAATCTAAAAACTAGTACAAATGAACTTATTTAGAAAACAGAAACGGAATCACTGACATAGAAAACTTATGGTTATCGAAGGGAAAAGAGGAAGGGAGGGAGGGATAAATTAGGAGGTTGGGATTAACAGATACACACTACTATATATAAAGTAAACAACAAGGATTTACTGTATACCACAGGGAACTGTATTCAATGTCTTTGTAATAACCTATAACGGAAAAGAATCTAAAAAGTATATATGTATAACTGAATCACTTTGCTGTACACCTGAAACAGAATACTGTAAATCAACTATAGTTCAATAAAAAAGACACACGTCAAAGAAGAATATATGGAGTATGATTCCATTCATACAAAGCTTAAAAAAACAGCCAAACTAAACAATGTACTTATTTAGGAAAACATACCCCATTGCTATAACGATAAAGGAAAGCAAGGAATGATTATCACAGGTCAGTATAGTGGTTTCCTCTGGAACAGAGGGTAGATATGAAGGTACTGTTGGGGAGTCTTAAGGCCCAGCAACATTCTATTTTTTTATCTAGGGTAATATTTTTATTTTATTTTTTATTATTATTATTATTTTGGCTGTGCCGTGCCGCTTGCGGGATCCTAGTTCCCCAACCAGGGATCAAACCCAGGCCGCGGCAGTGAAAGCGTGGAGTGCCAGCCACTGGACCACCAGGAAAGTCCAAATATTTTTATATTAAACGATACTTACGTTTTATTAAATAAACATGTAATATTTCAAAGTCAAAACATAATGAATATACTTGGACTATATTATATCTATCTAGGTGGCTGAATCTCACTCTCCCCACTCAAAAAGAAAAAGAACTCACTAGGTGTTGGTTTCATTTTTCAATATTTGTAGAGATTGGTGAAGATGTGATCACAGATAGCATCAATCAGACTTTGGGGAATTACTGTTTTGTAATTCCTGTCCTTAGACATCTTAATGTCAGCCTGTGCACAGGAAAAGGATTAGGCTGAATGTTTCACAAACTGACTCTTCCAGGGAGGGACTCAGACAACTTCATTATGAGCAAGTCCACCTTCATTTGGAGGCTCAGCGAGAAGCAACAAGGGTGACATTAATGCCTGACAGTGGCATCTCTCCTCCCAAGCCCCTAACCTTATCTGGGAAACCCTGAGTTATTGCTGTAAAAAGAAACTCCAAAAGCACTGCCAGCACAACTCCCTAGCTGAGCCCTTTACTTCACTTCTCCTCACTTCTTTCGTTTCCCTGGTAACAACCTACCTTGACTTCCCGACTACCTGGCTGCCTGTTCACCATCTGTCTGTTCTAGTTTATGATACAAAATGTTTCCAGGTGGGCTGCTATTTCCAGAAAGGAATTTGGACTTAATTTCTGCCCATGTTCCTGCCTTGGCCACTAATCCAGCTCCTTTCCTTTCACTTTCTTGACCATTTTGATCCATACCTGCTAGCATCTGCTGGCATTTGCTGCGCTTCTTTCCAGAATCTTGCCAAGCCAATTCCCTAGGCCTAAGTCCATGACTTCTGCCATTGCATCTATCTCATATCCATCTTCAGCTGGAAGTACCCCTTTCTCCCTGGCTCTGGTGTAGGCTGCAACTATAAGAACTCCCCGCACCACCACCAATTTGACACCTCTGAAGATTGCCTTGCTTACCACACCTTCAAATGACCTTTATGAGCCCAATTTCTCAGGAGTTCAAAATGCCCCTTTGTCCAGGAGCACAAGATATATCTATGCCATGCTGCCCCGACCAGCGCTGTAGAGTCGAATTGGGGTTGGCTAAGGCCGAGAGACCAGAGAGACCCACAGGGCACATACTTCGGAAAAGTCCTCATGAGTGGACCTTGTCATCAGGGTATCAAGCTGTGGGCCAAGTGGATGCCTTGGCAGCAGGGGACACAACACAACATTGTGGTGAGTAGCAGCCACCAAGATATCAAGACCGGGCAGGTTCAACTTGGGAAGCAGAGCACCTAAGAAGTTCAAGACACCTCTTCCACTCTCTTCTGACTTGTTCTGCCTGGTTAACTTCTATCCTCATCTTTCAAACCTCAGATTAACCATCATCTGCCTCTATAAAGTCCCTGCCCCTCTGGACTAGCTGACCCTACTATGTGCTCCAATACATAACATCCCCTGCTCCCTCCCTCATATAACGTGGGATTATAATATTATAGTATTACATGTTTACTTTCTCTGTGGCCCTTGTTAGAGAGATAAGCTCCCATCAGGAGCAGGCAGCATCTGGCACAGTATCTGACCCATGGGAAATACAATAATTAGAAAAATAATAATAAACCTTTTTGAATGAATGAATGAATGAATCCTTTAGAAGGTTGGAATGGGGAGTTGGGAGGGAAGGCAAGGAATCGCAATCCTAGAAAAACTGGGGAAACATGACAGGAGCCCACAGAGACTGGAGTGTGAGGAAGGCATCTAGTCACAAGCGGCGTCTCTGGCACAAAGTCAGACAATGGTTAGCAACCAGGTTGGTGATGCCAAGTCTCCAAGCTGCTGATCTAAGTCTCCTCAAATGCATTAAAAAAAATGTTGGTCCCCAATTCTAGGGTAGGGCTGAATCTTTAGAAGGTGGCTGGATCCTCAGCCACAGGAACAGGGGTCCAAAGTGGTCTCTAGGAGACCTTAGCAGGTATTAAAACTCTTCCAGGGTTACTGGTGCAAACCAAAGACTCCAGGCCCTACTCAGAAAAAATAAGCTCACTTCACCCTGCAGAGTCACAGATGCTTCAGATCCTTTTTTAAAGCATGAGAATAAATTATGAAGTAATTAACTGACCACATCTTCACTCTACTTCTGGCTTTCTCCTGACTTCCAGAGAGACAGAGGTGACACCGATCTCTCTCCCCTCAAGGTAAGGCAGCCTCTCCTATTGTGCACCCTCCCAAGGCAGTTTGAGAGAATCCTCATGAAATCCTTATGGTGTCTACCCCCAGCCTCAGAAATTAAGGGCACCTAGAAATAATTGCAGTTTTTCTTTAAGTCCTCCCCAGAGTAGACTAGGTTGAGAATAATATTGGTATATATTTACTGTATATTAAGAAACTATAATCTTTTCCTGATGAGAAACTGCTGTCATCTTTGATCTTAGGGAAGCACCATCCTCCCACTAGGAATCCAGGAAATGTGCACAACGGGGAACAATCTAGGAAACATAGAGAAGTGGGAGAGCAAACAAGGCTCCAAGGTCAACTGGTAGGTAGACCAACTGCTTAGAGTTTTCTGCTCAATAGTTGTAAACGTATGAATAAACATTAAAGTTGATTTAAAATAAGCACCTTCCTATAGTCATAGACTGTCTCTGGAAGGAGATACAAAATTACTGCTAACAGCTGTTGCTTCTCAGGACAGAATCAAGGAAGCTGGGGCGTGGGAGTTCAAAGGAGAGTCAATTTTCATTGCATACCTGTTTGTACCATTTGAAATCTGTGTTGTAGGTAATACTTTCTAACTTAAGCAAAATTTAATTTTAAATAAAACAAGCATTCTCTCCGCAGCTGGGCTCCACTGTGCAGTCAAGCTTATCCTTCCTTGGGCAACTCCCATGGCACGCCAGTGCAAAGAGACTCCCTGGCACTTTGCACGTGGGTGGATATTTGAAAGAAAGCCCTACTGCCAAGTCCAGATCCCTATGTGATTGTGACAGACACAGTACAGGCTACAGTGAAGCTGGAGAGGACGGCAAAACAGATGCTGCTTTCAGGCAAAGTGGATATGGCTGAGGCTTGATTCTATCAACTGGCTGGTGTCAAGGTCAGTGCTCTGCCAGTGTGTTCATCTTAACCTGATTTAGTTCACTG
Source organism: Lipotes vexillifer (assembly GCF_000442215.2). Classification (NCBI taxonomy): domain Eukaryota; kingdom Metazoa; phylum Chordata; class Mammalia; order Artiodactyla; family Lipotidae; genus Lipotes; species Lipotes vexillifer. The sequence goes on along the minus strand of NW_006792210.1, from coordinate 1,704,424 downwards.
GAAAGAACATTTACCAGACTAGCCTAAATTAGTGAAAATGTCAGAGTTATTTGGAATTCTTGCTGAAAAGGAGAGTGCAAATATCCCAGTGATCAACTACAAGACTCTACGGTTAAGGAGGGCAGGGGCCACAGCGCTCTTATTCACCACGTCCCCAGTCCCTAGCACAGTGCCTGATGGTCAGAGGTATTCAATGAGTAACTGTTGAAAGAATCAAGGATATATGACAGGTAGAAAAGTATGCCCCCCTCCCATTTGTCAGAGAAGTTAATTGACTTGCCTAAAATCACACAGCTTAATTTTGCCAGATCTCAGACTAGAACAAGGTCTCCTGACTCCACATCCATTGATCTTTCCATTATACAAAGCTATGGATAGACCAGCAGCAAGACGGAAGAATAAGGGCTCAAACTGTTCTCTCAAAAACAGTTTATCAGCGATTTCATAGGGTTTAGCCTAGAAAATGGATTTTGAGATACAATTGAGAAGATTCAAACATACAACTTCATTTAAATATTTAAATATTTGTATAAAACATTGGACAAGTTACTATAAAGGAAGGTCTCTTCTAAATATACTGTTGAGCAAAAGTATTTGCAGCTAACAACCATCCTAACAGATGTGAAGTGATTTTGATTTGCATTTCCTAATTAGTGATGTTGAGCACTTTTTCATATACATGTTGACCATTTGTATATATCTTCTTTGGAAAAATATCTATTCACGTCCTTTGCCCAATCTGTCATTGGGTTCCTTGCTTTTCTGCTTTTGAGTTGTACAAGTTTCTTATATTGTTTGGATATTAACCCCTTGTCAGATATATGGGTTGCAAATATTTTCTCTCAATACATAGGTTGTCTTCTCATTCTGTTGATGGTTTCTCTTGCTGTGCAGAAGCTTTTTTGTTTGATGTAGTCCCACTTGTTTATTTTTGCTTCTGTTGCTTTCCTTTTTGTGTCATATCCAAAAAAACATTGCCAAGGCCAGTGTCAAGGAGGGTTTCCCCTATGTTTTCTTCTAGGAGGTTTATGGCTTCAGATCTTACATTCAAGTCTTTAAGCCATTTTCAGTTGGTTTTTGCATACGGTGTGAGATAAACGTCCACTTTCACTATTTTGCATGTGGATATCCCGTTTTCCCAACATCATTAATTGAAGAAACTAACGGTTCCCCATTGTGTATTGTTGGTGCCCTTGTAGAAAATTACTTGACCGTATGTGTGTGGGTTTATTTCTGGGCTTTCAATTCTGTTCCATTGGTCCATGTGTCTATTTTTATGCCAGTACCATACGGTTTTATTATAGATTTGTAATATAGTTTGAGATCAGGAAGTGATCCAGCTTTGTTCTTAAGATTTCTCTGGCTATTTGGAATCTTTTGTGATTCCACACAAATTTTATTTCTTTCTATTAATTTATTTTAATTTTATTTATTTAATTGATTTATTTTGGGGGGGCGCGTTGGGTCTTCGTTGCTGTGCAACGTTGGGTCTTCATTTCTCTAGTTGCAGCGAGCTGGGGCTACTCTTCGTTGCGATGCACGGGCTTCTCGTTGCAGTGGCTTCTCTTGTTGTGGAGCATGGGCTCTAGGCACACGGGCTTCAGTAGTTGTGGCACAAGGGCTCAGTAGTAGTGGCTCGTGGGCTCTAGAGCTCAGGCTCAGTAGTTGTGGTGCACAGGCTTAGTTGCTCTGTGGCACATGGGATCTTCCAGTACCAGGGCTTGAACCCGTGTCCCCTGCATTGGCAGGTGGATTCTTAACCACTGCACCACCAGGGAAGTCCCTCCACACAAATTTAAGAATTACTGTTGGGCTTCCCTGGTGGAGCAGTGGGTGAGAGTCTGCCTGCCGATGCGCCCCGGTCTGGGAAGATCTCACATGCCGCGGAGCGGCTGGGCCCGTGAGCCATGGCCGCTGAGCCTGCGCGTCCGGAGCCTGTGCTCCGCAACAGGAGAGGCCACAGCAGTGAGAGGCCCATGTACCGCAAAAAAAAAAAAAAAAATTACTGTTTCTATTTCTTTAAAATGCCATGATTATAGAGAAAAGGGAATCCTTGTACACGGTTGATGGGAATTTAACTTGGTACAACTATTATGGAAAACAACAAGGAGGTTTCTCAAAAAATTAAAATTAGAATTACCATATGATCCAACAATCCCTCCTCTGGGAATATCCCCAAAGAAAATCAAATCAGTACCTTCAAGAGGTATCTGCACTGCCATGTTCACTGCAGCATTATTCACAATAGCTAAGATATGAAAATAACCTAAGTATCTGTTAATGGATGTGTGGATAAAGAAATTATGAGTTGGATAGATGGTATTCAGCCTTTAAAAAGGATATCCCGTCATTTGCAACAATATGGATAAACCTGGAGGACATTATGCTAAGTGAAATAAGCCAGGCACAAATTAAAAAACTGCATGACCTCACTTATATGTAGAATCTGGAAAAAGTTGAATATATAGAAGCAGAGAGTAGAACAGTGGTTATCAGAGGTGGGGAGGTGAGGGAAATGGGGAGATGTTGATCAAAGGGTACAAAGTTATAGTTATGTAGGATGAATAAATCTAGAGATCTAACATACAGCACAATGACTATAGTTAATAATACTGTACTGAATACTAGAAATTTGCTAAGAGCACCACCACAAAAAAAACAAACAAAAAAAAACAAGTGGTAACTATGTGAAAGGATGTTAATTAGCTTGACTGTAGTAATCATTTCACTATGTAAATGCATATCATGTTATATGCCTTAACATGTATAGCAATCCTCACTACTGTATAGCAATCCTCACTATTGTAATAATATAAAATTGTCGTAATAATATGAAATTGTCTTAAAAATCTTTTGCTATAAAAAAAGTACTTTCAGCTAACATAAAAAGGAACTATTAACTTCTTGTAAACCAACATGAAACAGAAAATATGTCTTTGGGAATATTGCTTTATATTAGAAGCTACAAACAAATGACTGAAAGAGAAGCTCAGTTCCTTAGACTTTCAAACTTAGCACCCAGAGACCAGGCCTTGGATCAAGGAAGAGCCATCCACAACACTGCACCCTCCTTCTAGTAACAGCACCCAACCCCTACTCCCTCCTTTCCCCCTCCCCCCTCAACCAGAGCCAGAATACTCCTAATACTGGATACCCTCTCTCTATCCTTTCCAAACTAAAGCCTATTATCACCTGGCTAATAAAATTTATACATCCTTTCTCATGCTAAATTCATGCTATAATTTAAAAATGCACAATTAACTTGGTGGTGGGAAACCTTTCACCACGTATACATGTATCAAAATCATGTTGTACACTTTAAATATATTACAATTGTATGTGTCAATTATACCTCAATGAAGCTGAACAAACTAGATTTAAAATTTTTTTTTAATTTAGAAATTAAATGAAGAAACACAGAAAGAGCTCATCAACAATTTCAGGCTTTCAGTTAATTCACCAGATATCAAATCACCCAAAGCCAATTCTCTAAAATTCATTTCACCAAATAAGCAATTCAGCAAAGCCTGTTAGTTCCAGTTGGAACTCAGAGCTACCCCTCCGTCTGTCTGGTCTCCTGGCTGCCCCACAGAGCAGGTGCAAGTGTATGTACGTGTGTGTGTGTGCGCACGCGCGTGTGTGTGTGTGCACGTTAGGGGGGCTGCTAAGGTCACCATTAGCACGTCTTGCTGTACCTCCTCGGGCAGAACAGGACATGTAAACCTCTGCCATAGGACACAGCCTCTCCTGTCAACTGTCCCCCATCACCCAATTCCAGCCGCAGCATCTCAGCAGACCTGAAATTTTAGGGGGAAAAAAAGCCTCTGAAAGAAAGCCTCCAAATGTAGTAAGTCCTTCCTGTGTAGATATTCTTAGTGGTCACCAATTCCTGTTCTCCTTTCCGTAAAAGCGACCTAGCCATTCTGCAGTTAAAGAGGAACATGGGATGAGTTCTGGCTAATGAAATGTGCAAAATTACATCATGTATCACTTCCAGCCTGAAACACTCAGAGGTCCTTAGTGATTCTCCAGTCTCTTCTCTT
>NW_006792210.1:1697101-1700371 GCF_000442215.2 Lipotes vexillifer | reverse complement strand
TTTCCCTGGCATGTGTTCCATCAGCCTGAGTACCTCCTCCATCAGCTTGGGTCCCTGAGTATCTGAGTTTTCTCACAAACCCCAGCTTGCAGTCGTACCAACCATAAATGGGAAATAAACCTTTGTTATTTTAGGTCACTGAGGTTTTGAGGTTAATCACTTACCGCAATATAGCCTAGATTTTTTTTTTTTTTTTTTTACTAACACACTTCTCTGTTTTATTTTCCAAAATTGTTAAAAATACATAGAACATATCTGGAAAGGAGAACACAGGTAACTCAGAAGGGACAGTTTCAGTAGGGGATATATTTTTTCATGAATTAGGGTCGCAGTAGAACCCCAAGTTCTACCCCAAGTAGAACTCTATGCCTCTAGGCCTAAGAGACCCAATTCAAATCCTCCATAAGAAAATGCTCAGGGAATAACAGTATATTGAACAAGTTGTATTTGTGACATAATCAAACCAAATTTATTTTGTTTCCCACTGTTCCTTTAAAATGTATTAGTGGAAGTAATCATCTCCTGCATCTGGATTAAACATAGAGAAGCCCCATGATTTTATGATTTTTCTCTTTTCTCTCAGGCAGTAGAATATGCAGTTTTATAGGGCCTAAAGCTTAGATAGTTTGGGGTGACTTCCTTAAGGAAATGAACACTGAAATACAAATTACACTAAAAATGAATATTTATTCAGAAGGAAAAAACAAATCATAAAAACATGCACATTTCTAAAACTTTTCAAATACCACAAACATCACAAATCTTCATCCTCATAAAACATCTCTACTGTATTTGTATGAGTTACCTGTCTGAAACATCTGTGTAATACCTTTTTTTCCTTACATTTTTTGGCAACATTCCCTTTGATTACCTTCACATTTCAGCAATTTTGTGATGTCATTTTTTTCATTGTAATATATACATCAGTTTTTAATCATGATTTAGCAAAAAATGAGATTCATTCTTCTTATTTTAGAAAGTTTCTTGAGCTTACACCTTGTGTTAAAATTTTAAGATAATTTTTAACTTGGGGAAACTTCTATTAAGTTTTCTTTACACATGAGCTGTCAGATGTGGAAGAATTTTCCACGAACCAATTTCTGAGTCTGTATATTACAAGCCTTGTTTCTTCTTCCCGCATATTTTTGGTGCCAATAACAGCACGGAAACACTCAAGTCACAATATGACGTTATGACTGCACCCCTGCGTAATGGTGCCAGATGAGTCTATGCACTGGGCAGCAGGGGGATTGCTGGCAGCCGTTTCTACACCTGCATGGCCAGCAGTACATTAACTATGCATGGAAGCAAGTAAGAACATAAATATATTCCATGGAACCCAAATGAAAATATCAGCAACTTCTCCATGGCTGGATCCTAAAAGTGTGTCCATGGTCACATAAAAGCCACTTACCTGGAAGGCAAGTGTGATAGTAGGAAGTTAGAATGGAAGGGAACAGCCATGCTGATTGTGGTTCAAATATCATCTGCAAAATTTATGAAAACCAGTGCCCACGTGATCACATTGCTAGAGCTGATTCCAGGCTCCTAGCATTGAGGGACCCTGCAACTGGCATTGGTGTCTAAGTAAATATGCCTCTGCTCTTAGTTTTAATAGTACTATAGGTGGTATGCTAGGGCCAGCTAATAGGCTTGGGAGACCCAATTATGCTCCTCTCTCCCCACTGCGGTTTCAGTGACATCGTGTTGGTAGATAGAAATTGGCCATGGTGGGGAACTTACATTGCAGAAAAGGGCAAATGTCACAAATCAAGGCTTTCATTTTGGGGGGAACCACTTGTTATTAACCAGCACAGTACTTGTCCTATTGATACTTCAAGTACACATGTAAAAAGTGGAATGAACCAGTCCAAGATATAATCAATATTCAGAACTTGAATTAACATTAAATATTCTCTTCTCCCCAAACTCCAGCATTTTTCAGATGAGGAACCTATCCTAGGAATAGGTTTTGAACTTGGGATGGCTTCTCTCTTTTGCAGTTCTATTTTTCCAGTTACCAACAGCTTTAGACTGTCTGGAGATAAGCAGTAGAAAAGCAGCAAGAAGGTTTCCTATTTTTTGGTTGTATTTTATTATTTGGGCTCAGAGTTTAAACTGACTATTTTTCTTATGAGCATTTTAATTTGTTCTGTTTTGTTTTGACTTTTGCTGCATAGTCCTATTGCTGATGATTTATCTCCTTCAATTCTTTTAATCTGGGATGATTAGTGTCTATTTCTGGATAGTCATTTTCAACTTCTTCTATAACTTCTAGAAATCTCAGAGCTCACCTCTATCTTTCTGCTACTAGGGTCCTTCTACCTCATATATGCCCCCTTGAATAAGACCCCAAATAATGTTACACTGTTTCTCTCATCCATGTGGCCACAGTCTAGCCCACAGAAAACATGCATGTCTTTCTTTCCCAGATAAATTGTGAAAGTCCAGGCTGATCTGCATGCAGCCATTTCTATATCTAACATCATGGATCACATGGTTTTCTGAGCCATGAGTCAATTATAAACCCTCTGTGTCCATCTTCCAGCTTCAGAACACTTCTCAAATATGCCAAGCAGCTTTGTAGAAGGCCCTCTCACTTATCTGGAGGGGAAGAAGGTTACATCCTCCTACCCCACTCTCCTTGACTGGGAGTTTGTTATGGACTGAACTCATGTGTTGAATATGTGCTTTCCAAATTCATATGTTGAAGTCCCAACCCCCAGTACCTCAGAATGTGACTGTGGGCCTCTCACTGTTGTGGCCTCTCCCGTTGCGGAGCACAGGCTCCGGACGCGCAGGCTCAGCGGCCACGGCTCACGGGCCCAGCCGCTCCGCGGCACATGGGATCCTCCCGGACCGGGGCACGAACCTGTGTACCCTGCATCGGCAGGCAGGTGGACTCTCAACCACTGCGCCACCAGGGAAGCCCTAGCCTAGCCTCTTTTGACTAATAAAAAAATTAAGTACTTAATTGAAACACATCTTTAGTGAATCTATAATTAAACAATTTCAGAGGAAGGAAGAATGTGCTACTATCTCAAAGGGGCAGAATCTCCCCATTGCTCCCTCCGCACACCTCTCCCCCACCCTGTACTGGCTGCAGGGAAGCATAATAAAACTTCAAAAGACAGCCAATTGGCGACTTGGCCAATTAACCATCGAGCAAAATAGTTTTTGGTGAATTGATGCTCAGTGACTTGACTTTCAGTTACTTGGTTGGCTTCGGGAATAGGAGGCCCCGGCTGCAGGCTGGTGAAAGGCATTCCT
>NW_006792210.1:1689865-1697091 GCF_000442215.2 Lipotes vexillifer | reverse complement strand
GCATTCCTGTTTACGGGTAGAATCCTCAAAGCAAACAACAAAAGAAGCCCCTGTTCCATCCATACAAGGTCAATCCTGCCTCCATCACTCCGAATTTCTTCTTTCCTGAACATATCATCTTGCCCTTGTCCAGTAAGTCTGGTAACTTCTCAAGAGGTCCAGGAAGATCCTTTGTACAGAGTTTCTGAAAAAGACCAGCCCAGCGTCTGGAAGTCTGTTTGCCAGTAAGTTGAAGCCGAGTTCAGAAGCTGGCACTCCTCCTCCTCTGTCCTCTCCCAACAAGTTTAGACTAATCTCCAACCTGTCTCTGGACAAATAAATGACTTCTGGCATAGTATGATTCAGAATGACTCACTGGGGTTAGCACTTAGCACCTAGTGAAATGTTGAGTAAAAAGACTTTACGACACTCTACTGCCCAGTAGAACGACCGTTGTTTAGTATTTTCCTTTTCTGACCCCTACTTTCCTCTTCTATCTTTAAAAATGAAGCATCTTCGAGTCATCCAGAAGCAATATTTGATGGCTCTAACACATAACGTTTTTCTCAGTAGCACCTGAATAAATTTTCCTTCAGAAAGTGCACACTCTCCCCCCCAAATCCCACACCCACACACATTATTTTGTAACTGTTCCAGTGAGATCGTTATGGATATATAGCTGATCTGGATGACATATGGTACCTTAATCTGGAATCTCTGCGATACCACATTCCAGGAGGCCTTGAGTCCATGAAATCTGGTGTTGAGGGTTCTCAGATGGGTCCTAACCCCACACTGCTTGTCTTAGGAAAAACATTACTGGTTCATATCAACAATCCTCCAGTCAGCCCAGTTCTCTCACAGTGGCCCAAGGAACCAGTTTGTGGATTTATGGTAACTGTCCTCACAGGCTTCTACCCATGTAAGATTATCGGTATTATCCATTCATTCATTCAGCAGGTACTTAGTAAGTGGCTAATATGTACTAGACAGCAGCGATGAGGATACAAGACAAAATGAGGTGCATTTATGACTAAATAACCCAGAAATTTTATGACTCCCTCCTTTTTTATGACTCCCTCATTGACTTGCACAGTTAGGCCCGCTTTGCAGAAATGATTTACATATACTATTTCTTGACAGCAAGTAACAGTCTATAAGGATACTTTCCATGGTACACAGAGTTCTTTGGTTTGCCTGTCCTAAAAGAACCAGCCCTAAATGGTTCCCCCTTGATAAAGTGGACATATCCTGTGCTCACCATCTACACAGCCACCTTTGGTCCTGGGATACCAGTAGTCTCCTCTTACTGAAGGCTGGGGACTAGGGAGCTAATATAAAAGGTAGAAGAACCTCAAAGCCTGGACAATAAGGGAGACATGCCCAGAGAATGGGGAGAATGAGTCAGTGAAGGCAGACACTTACTCTGGTCTATAAGACCTTGCGTGTGATCTGGTCCCAGCCAACCTCTCTACATAACACTACCCCATTCTCCTTTCCACTCATGCCAAAACAGTTACACTCCTTTATCCTCAGAGCTTTTACCCATGCCTTTCTTCTATAGGAACATGTTTCACCCCTATTCAACTGGCTAGCTCCCATTTATCACACAGGTCCTAGAGAAGCCTTCCATAACTCAGCCACTCCCTCCCATCCCACATTTGGTCCCTGTGTCCTATATTCTCATAAAAACTATACATTTCCTTTCAGCACCTGCCACATCTTTGTATCCTCCCTCAGTGCCAAATAAAGTGCCTGGCAAACTGTAAGCACTCAAATATTTGTTGAATGAGTCAGAGTGTGTGTGTGTGTGTGTGTGTGTGTGTGTGTGTGTGTGAGAGAGAGAGAGAGAGAGAGAGAGAGAGAGAGAGAGAAGAGAGCTATGGACCTTTGGTCCACAAAGTGTTTGTAGTCAATAGTCCTCATACCTGAAATACAGGCCCCATGAAACCATGAAGAGAATGGAAACCAGAAAAAGCAGTATGGCAAGTGTTATGTCTGCCTGGCGGGCTACAGCTCAGTGTGAGTTTCTGTACCTCAGGAGTTCCTATCAGGCTTTGTTCAAGTTTCCCTAGATACATCCAGCAGCGCCTCCCAACGTGTTTGACCAGAACTGGTTTTGCCTCAGTGAGGGACTATCTGCTGTTTCTCCCATTCCCGTTCCCTAGTAGGACATACAGAACAATAGCTCTCTTCCTTTGACAAATAAGAAAACTTGGTCAGGAGGCAGAAAGTATAGTGGTGGGAGTGGAAACTGTTTACTCTTGGGAGTCTAATTGAATTTCAGAGAGATAATGTGCATAATGTTAAGTGATTTGCATATAGATGGGACTAAGAAATTCCAGGAAATAACTCCTCCCTCCCATCTCTACCGCTTCCAGCCCAAGGTCACACAGTCAAGCTGAGGCCAGTCACATAGACCCTCCCAGGTAGCCCTCACCTCCAGCTGCGGGGAAGAAAAGATACCAAGAGGTTTAACAATGCCCCTTTTTGTCATATTAATGATATGTAATTGTAACTCAAAGATTCACTACTTCTAAGAGTCAGATTATAAACTATTGTCAGCACTTGCTCACCTCCACAAGTGCTATTAGTGGTATTTTTGACTGGACTGCCACCAAACAAGAGTGAAATCATTTGTAAAGCAATTCTGAAAGATTCTGCAGGCTATATGACGGCAGCACCTCTCCCAGTTAATCTTTTGGTTACAGCAAGACTTTGGTTGCTACAGTGAAATATATGTTTTCTATTACAGCCCTCAGCACAGGTCTGCAGTTGCCACCCCGGCCCTGGGATACCATCAAGCTCCTCTGACAGGCTCTAAAACTCTTATCAGGAGCATAAGAGGATTAGTTACCATATCCTGAAAAAAAGGAAGTTCTAGAAATCACCAGGAAGTTCCCAACACTGTAAGTAGGAAGCAGAGGATCCAGGTCCCAGGGAACGAGCATAGGGTTGCTCAGGAAATGAGCACAAAGGAAAACCAGACAGATGGGGAAAGGCCCTTGATGAGCTTCAGTGTCCTGCCAGAGGGGGCCAATTCCAGGACCTTAATGGTTAGGTGAAGGCTAAACCTTCTTGTGGGCTAAAATATGTCTACAGCTAGACCAAGAGTCAGACCAGGGAGACCAAAGTAGGGACTTAAATCTTCTGGAGAGCCAGAGTGGGATATAGAGGAAGGAACCTGGGTCTCCAGCCAACTATATTCAAAACCCTGCAGAATCAGTTTTTAAAAAATCAAGTTGATGGTACCACTTGCCAGTAATAAAGATATCTGGGTAACATTGTCTCAAATAGTCCTAAGGGACCGTTAGATCCCTAATCAGTTATTATTCAAAACTTTGACATCTAAAAGGGCAAGAAAAAAATAAACGGGTCATCTATTAGAATGGCCAGAATCCAGAACACTGATAACAGAAAATGCTGACAAGGATGTGGAGCAACAGGAACTCTCATTCATTGCTGGTGGGAACGCAAAATGGTACAGCCACTTTGCAAGATGGTTTGGTGGTTACTTACAAAACTAAACATACTCTTGCTGTATGATCCAGCAATCATGTTCCTTGGTATTTACCCAAAGGAGTTGATAACATGTCCATACAGAAACCTGCACATGGACGTTTGTAGCAGCATTATTCATAACTGTCTAAACTTGGAAGCAACTAAAATGCCCATCAATAGGTGGATGGACAAATAAACTGTGGTACATCCAGACAATGGAATATTATCCAGCACTAAAAAGAAATGAGCTATCAAGCCATGAAAAGACATGGAGGAACCTTAAATGCATGTTACTAAGTGAAAGAAGCCAATCTGAAAAGACGACTTCATTCCAGCTATATAACCTCCTGGAAAAGGCAAAACTGGAGACAAAAAAAAAGATCAGTAGTTGCCATTGAGGGCATGGGGTGGAAGGAGATGAATAGGTAGAGCACAGAGGATTTTTAGGACAGTGAAAATACTCTATATGACATTATAGTGATGGATATATGTCATTTAATATTTGTCCAAACCCATAGAATGTACACCACCAAGAAAATAAAAGGGTATTTTTTAATCTGGGGAATGATTGTGGGCTAGAAAGTGCTCTGAACTGAGTCAGCAGACCTTCGTCCTTATCACGATTCTGCCGCTTACCAGCTTTGTTACACTGGGCAAGTCCCTCACCTCTGTAGACCTCAATTTCCTTTTTGCATCAAACGGAGTGAATACTTACAGACAGGCGATATCAAAGACATTCAGAATCAATGAACTCCAAATTATTCAACTGAAAATGGCGACTGTGTCACTACATAAAAATACTAATGGCTCTTTCCTTAGAACAAACCCCACAGCCACTCAGCATCTGTCATTCCTTCTGGGAGGTGACCTCCAGGAGACTTCTGTTAGACTGGCAGCCTTCTCCTGAGCAAACCTTTTTTAGAGTACAAAGAGCAATAATAGTTACCCCAAGCATTCGGCTCACTAGACTGAGTTTTAAATTCTTACCCCAATTTGGCATTTTCTTATAAAGGGCATGTACTACATATGACTGCCAACTAAAGAATGTCACTTGCCACCCTGTTCTATAAGAATTAAGTCATTAGCCACTGCAGTGACTGACCTTCACGGTGGAGACCAGGAGTGAGACACCCAGTGCTCTGGGAAAAGTGGCCGAACAAGGCCTTCAGATAGATATGTTCAGGAGAAAATTTTATAAACCATGATTCTTGCATCTTCCCAGCCTTAGAAAAGCACTAAAACCATTAACTAATAAGATATCTGTCCCTGATGACTAGCACAACCTTCTACTGAGATGAGTGCTTAATTATATGTACCTTTCACCAAAATCACATATATGCTGACTTCTCCCCCTTACCTCTTCAGAGCAGTTCCTCAGAGCTTTCTGAGAGGCTGTCTCTCAAGTTAAAGTCCTCAGTAAGTCCCCCAGTAAAACTGAAACTCACAGCTCTCATATTGTGTGTTTTTATTTCAGTCGACATGACAGTTGATGGAGTCAGAGACAAGGGAAACCTGGGCTCTAGTCCCGGTTCTTAAATGCTAAAAATGCTAAATTATCGGAGTAAGTCACTTAGCCTCTGCTTTTCCAGTTCCTCATCTGTAACCTAACGATGATGATAATAATGGCCGCTATCATTTGTTAAACACCTCCAATGGGCCAAGCATTATCCCCAGTACTTTGAATATGCATGATCTCCAAACCTCACAGCTACTCTCATTAGAAGACATTATCATACTCATTGTGCAAGAGTGGAATCTAGGCCCCCAAAAGGCCTTCCTTTCTTCAAGGTCACCCGCTAAGAGTGAGATTCAAACAACCCAGGTCCCTCTGACTCCAAAGCACGTGTTTCTTTTTTTCCCCACTATTTCACATTACCTCCCATTAGATAAATAAGCTAGAGAATCTCCAAGGTCCCTTGCAAGTCTTTTATGACCCCAGTAGTTTTGCAGCCAATCTTACCTAACACATACTTAACTGCACAGTCCTCACAGCCCTGCCCCTTTATCGTGACATTTTCAACCTCTCTTTTTAAAAGATCGCTCACATTTTCATGGAAGACCTTGAACAATTAACTCTTAGCAAAGTGAGCTCAAATAGTTTCGCATCTTTCAAAAACCTTAGCCCTTTCATTGAATCAGGAGCTAGGTGAAGCACCTTTTCTGGAACAGATTCCTGGATCGAGAGAAGATTCTAAACACCTGGGAACTGAGGCTACCATCACTACAGATTCTTTTCTTCCCCATTGAAAACTGCTGGAGTAAGAGCCTGCCTCTGAGTGGAGCGGTGCTGAGATAAAAAGAAGCTCCCAACCTACTTGTGTGCACACTCTTCTGTGAAATTCCACCAGTTGAGACTTTGTCCCTAGGTCTTTGAAGAGTTTTTAAAGTCCCTATTAAAATGGTAAAAACTATGGAATGATAATACCTTAAACCTGGAGGTGGGTGGGAAGCAACTTTAGTTGCTTTCCAGGCAAGAATATAAGCCCATCATGGGGGTGGGAGCATAGTCTAAATTCCTGGTGGAAGTAAGGAAGAGTTCCTCCAAGAGAGAGAGGAGTGGGAAGTGGGGAAGGGTCAAAATCAGCTTGGCCAACTTCTAGTTTTTTGCTGCATACGAATCCTGCTCATGGAAAACTGTGAGAAGCCTGACAATGAGGGGGACCAGAAAGCAGCATTTAAAATGGGAGAAACAATGGTCAGAAATTAGAGACTCGTTAACTTTCATACCCAGAAAAATCCTGGAAAAAAAAACAAAAAGGAAAATAATCAATTGACAAAGATTTTGAGACACACAGGGAAATCCATCAACCTGACAATGCAGAATATGATGTCAGACAAACCTAATTTCCTCCTCTGACAGAGTAACAAGCGCAGCAGTTTGGAGAAAGTAACAAATGTGGTGCACACAGGTGGTGTCCCCAGGGTGAGGGAAATGAGGTCCTAAAACAGCTTGCCAGTAGTGGGACCCCAAAAGTGAGCCAGACCCCAAGCACGGGGACTGTAATTGCATTGTCATTCAAGTTCTGTTACTGTTGTTTAAGATTTGAGATCATTCTTACGTAGGCTTTGAAAGTCTTGCACAGGAATTTTACCTCAGCCCTGAGCTTTCACTACAGGTGCTGGAAGGAACCAAATGTATTTGCCAACCGTAATTGAACTAACTGCCGGTCAACCAAGGAATCAGTATAAAAGAGATTTTAAGTCAGAAACCAAATAAAAAGCTAAACTATTTATTGATAAGCAGAAACTATAACCTAAGAAATTAGTAAATGAAATTGGAGTTAAGAGATATGCATTAGAACAAATCCAAAAACAGAAAATCTTTTATCTGTTAATGATTTCTGCATTGACTTATAACCAACATCTCAAAGATCAATTTTTCAAACTTCAGCCCTGCCAGGCACCGTCAGTCAATTGACCTGCTCCTCTCCCTGTCACCCTCTTGACAGACTTCCGACAGGTTTTTATAAAGTCAGTTATGTTCGAAGCTGCTTGGTTTTCCCCTCAACATGTTTAAGAATTCTTACAATTTCACCAGGGTAAAGATAGTCCTTACAGGGCTTCCCTGGTGGCGCAATGGTTGAGAGTCTGCCTGCCGATGCGGGGTACACGGGTTCGTGCCCCGGTCCGGGAGGATCCCACATGCCGTGGAGCGGCTGGGCCCGTGAGCCATGGCCACTGAGCCTACGCGTCCGGAGCCTGTGCTCCGCAACGGGAGAGGCCACAGCAGTGAGAGGCCCGCGTAT
>NW_006792210.1:1664804-1689770 GCF_000442215.2 Lipotes vexillifer | reverse complement strand
AAAAAAAAAAAAAAAAAAAATAGTCCTTACAGTTATACTCAACTGTATAATCAGAGTGGGCCACACATTATCTTGTTTTATTTCAACCCCCATCTCAGATCCCCAGAGACTGCATCCAAGGGAGATGTAGGGTGGTGTTATGGACTGAATTGTGTCCACCATGCCCCCAATTCATAAGCTGAAGCCCTAACCCGCAATGTGACTGTAATTGCAGATGCGGCCTTTAAAGAGGCAACTAAAATAAAGTCATAAGGGCAGTCTGACTGGTGTCTTTAGAAGAGGACCACATGGCATCACAATGAGAAGGTGGCCAAGGAGAGAAGCCTCAGGAGAAACCAACCCTGCCGACCCCCTTGATCTTGGGCTTCTAGCCTCCAGAACTGAGAAGGATTTGTTGGTCAAGCCACCCAGTCCGTGGTATTTGGTTATGGCAACCCGAGCCAACGAAGACAGGTGAGAAGAGTTAGGCGAAGCTGGATTCAAACCTGCTACTTGTTATCTGTATAATATCAGACAAGTCACTGCACCTTCCTGAGTCTCAGTTTCCCCATATGTAAAATGGGGATAAGAATATACTCTGGTGGTGGTGTGAACATTAGCAGAATATGTATGTATGTTGAGAGTCACGGCTCTGGGAGGGGGGCGGGGGGGAGGTCCCTCAATAAATGGGCTTTCAAAAAAAAAAATCACAGCTTTCAAGTGTTTGCAATCTGATTTATTTTTATCCCCGTTAAGGTTTCATTGGCTTAACTAAACCACAGAAACTTATTTTCAGTTAAAATTCAGCCTTTAAGGCTCAGAAATCTTCTTGCTCTGTTTGAAGTTGCCGTATTTTCTTCCCAAGCTCATCTCAAACTGCTCTGCCCCTCAGTGCCAGACAGAAAGCTTCCCTAAGCGTTAAATGCACTCACATAATAAAGGATTCCCTCAGTTAATTCTCCATTTTAACTGATTCCTTTTAGAAGTTAGTCTCTCCGAATTAAGATCTGCATATTCGGGTCAGAGTTCCACTCACTCAGAAGGAGGCACTGAACCTCATCAGAGCTGCCATCTCTCTGCAGAGCCTTTATTCGAGCCTCCCTTTCCCATTAGGCAGAATCCCACTGTACCTCCCACCAAGGCAATGCCTTCTAAACCAGCGTGTCGGCACAGGCCAATGGGACTTCTCCATATCAACTGACAGCATAAAGCAATAGATACGGAATAAGTGTAATTCAAACATTTACAGTACAAATCACACGAGATTGATTTGCTGTTGTTCTCTTTAATCAGAGCCAAAGTTTGCTTGTTTTAGAAACTGGTGGGCAAAAATTATGTAATAAAAACAAAAGTATATAAACACAGATCATCAGAATTAAAGAAGAAACACAACTCACATCCATAATCAAGGCCAAACACCTTTATCAGACGAGGTTCCACGTGTATTGCTGTTGCCCTAGAAAACTGTTCAAGAGGTTTTTCCTTGGAGAAGGCCATTTGTGGCCATGAGAAAATGAACATATTTGAATTTCCCAAAAGTAGCATGACATCAGCTAGACCTCAGTTCAGATCCCATCTGGGCCTCTTGAAACCTAGGTAAGTTGCAGATTGCAGGTGCTCAATAAATATCTGCTTCCTTTATTCCCCTTCACAAGGGGGAACTAGGACTCAGGCAAAATTTCAGTGTTCTGACATCACACATCGTGTCCTACATTTTTACTTGTGATCCTCTGTAACACTGTAGATGATATGATCATCTATATCCTCATTAAAGGATTTGCTGATTTTTCCTCACGATGCAGATATTACTGTTTATTCTTCCAAGAGCTGTACTAAGTGGTTAATAAACACATGGGTAACCAATGCTTGTATTTCAACAAGTTATCACACTGTGCCAGCGGGTGTGATGGGTGTGCAAATGTACAGACCGACGAGGCACAGAGAGATGATGCTGGCTCTTTCTTTATAT
This sequence comes from Lipotes vexillifer, assembly GCF_000442215.2. Lineage (NCBI taxonomy): Eukaryota > Metazoa > Chordata > Mammalia > Artiodactyla > Lipotidae > Lipotes > Lipotes vexillifer. The sequence goes on along the minus strand of NW_006792210.1, from coordinate 1,687,822 downwards.
GGTTCCTGAGGTCACTTATCCTTTGTGGATAAGCAGAGATGGCAAAAAGGTGACAGATGCAGTATAGATTCTGGATGAGCATAGGTTGCCAGGTCACAATCAGAAACAGGAGATGGCAGAGTAAGGTAACAAGTGAAGGCCGAAAATAGAAACCAGAGTCACTTGGCCAGGCCAAGCCAGAGATAAGCAGAGTGAAGAGAAGCTCTCAGCCCTCCGGAACTGGCAAACACTGAAGAGCCTTGTGCAGACAACCAGCACACAATCTTAACTGCTCCCTGGCATGGATGACCTTCCATTGGTTGGGCACTGGTCCTGACTTATTTGAATTCTACCTATTAATTTCTGCCTCTTCCAATTAATGATGTACGTCTGGGATTACTGGCTATGGACTCTGAAATCAAAGAGATCTAGAGTGGAACAGGGTGGTTTGCTTTAACCCTGAGAATAGACTCCAGGAGCATTTATTACATTTTGTAAAAGGACACACAGGAGCAAGGCTCTTGGTTGAGCCAGTTCAGCATGATGAGAGTCACCTGAAATCAGGACTCACCTTCTCCCATTTTACATACTCAGAGCATCCAGCTCTGCACATGCCACAACAACTATAGTGATAATTATTAGTCAATCATGTTGGACTGCTGGTCTCTAACGTATAGAGGCCGAGTGTTGGGACAGGGTGCAGGAGACAAATTCCAAAATATGTGTGGCCTTGGAATGAACTTTATACTGTCAACCATCCTTGATGTCATATAGGACGGATAGTCTTTTTTAGCATTTATTTATTTGGCTGCGCTGGGTCTTAAGTGGCTGCACGTGTGCTCTAGCTCCCTGACCAGGGCCCTCTGTATTGGGAGCGCAGAGTCTTAACCACTGGACCACCAGGGAAGTCCCTAGGATGGATAGGCTTTTGTGGTGGTGTTTCCCAAACTACTCTGGTGAATCCCAGAATAGTGGGATGCTCTTTAGAATGAAGACTTTCTGCTCCCACTCCTAGGGATTCTAATTCATTAGGTCTAGCTCAGGAAGCTCCATTTTCGCCCAGCACCCCATGTGGATGCAAATGGCCTGTGGACCATACTTTGGAAAATACTGAGTATGTGCACACACAAAAAAGAAAGAAATTTCCCATTTCAAACAAACCCATTGGGTCTTTCTGCTGAATGTGGACTTTATTTTTTTTTTTTTCTTGCGTTATGCGGGCCTTGAATGTGGACTTTAAACAGAACCACAGGGCTTCCCTGGTGGTGCAGTGGTTGAGACTCTGCCTGCTAATGCAGGGGACACGGGTTTGAGCCCTGGTCTGGGAAGGTCCCACATGCCGCGGAGCAACTAGGACCGTGAACCACAACTACTGAGCCTGCGCGTCTGGAGCTTGTGCTCCTCAACAAGAGAGGCCGCGACAGTGAGAGGCCCGCACACCGCGATGAAGAGTGGCCCCCGCTCGCCACAACTAGAGAAAGCCCTCGCACAGAAACGAAGACCCAACGCGGCCAAAAATTAAATAAATAAATAAAATTTTTTTAAAAAGAAGTGCCACACTGTTTTAAAAAAAATACATAAACAGAACCACAGACATACTCTAAACACTGGATTTGGCTTGCCCACTGGTCTCTGGATCACATGTGATGTTAAACTAAGGACACTTGACACCAGGTTTGAGGGTCTCATAGACCAACTGTAACATCCCCACCAACCCTCAGCCTTTGGTTCTCTTGCAGATTCGAATCCACTGAATGCCTGGTCAAGACATATTTGGGGTCAGAAAAATACCAGCAAATGATTTGTGCTGTTCTACCACCAACATTTCACCTGAAGCCACATCCAGGCATCTGCCTCCCTCTTAAATTGAATATTAAGAAGTCAAAAGTTTGAATTTTTTAACTCAAAATTCTCCTTTTCTAGGACCCCCCAACTAACACCTGCTTCATCATCCATTTAATTGAGCGTCTACTATGTACCAAGCTATTGCAATACAAAGCAGTGATCAGAGTACTTAACATTTATTCAGCATTTAATCAGTTCCAAGTGCTATGCTAAGCTCTCTATGTGCATTATCTGGTCTGCACAACAATCCTAGGAAGTGGGCAGTAATAATATTCCAACTTACAGAAAGGTGAAGAAATATGTCCTGGGCTACACGGTAAATGGTAGAACTGGGATTTCACTACTGGTCAGAGCACACGTGCTGAACCACTCCACTGTTAATTATATCAGCGCTGCTTATGGATTAGAGGTTCACAAAAAGTGGCCCGCAGGCCAGCAGCATTGTTAGCACTACCTGGTAACTTCTTAGAGATGCCGGTTCTTGGGCCCCACCCCAGATGTAATGAGTCCAAACTCTGAGGGTAGGGCCAAACGATCTGTTGAACAAGGCCTCCAGGTGCTTCTCATGGGCACCAAAATCTGAGAATTAGAGAAACAGCTATGGAACCCTATGAGCCTTAGAAACTGACTCAAGGTCTTGAGTTGGTCAATCAACTCTGGCTACTCCTTAATGGCGGAACAACTGCCCCGTGGGAGAAATATAACTTCAAAGCCCAGGGACCCATTGTTCCTCGTGGCCCACACCTTTAATTTAAAGGACACTTTATCCCACAAGTGCAAGAAGAACTAACATTCCCCTTGCTAACAAGCCAAACTATCATCCAGGCATCCATTTGCTCATTCATTCATTCCATGAGTATTTAAAAACCTGTCACGTGTCAGGCACTGGTTTTGCATACTAAGGATACATAAAAGGTACACACAAAAAAATTTTTTAAAGGTACATAACGACAGCCACATACAGGACGTTGCACAGCACACAAGGCTGGACTTTGTGATGTGGCAGAAGCACTGACCACTTCAAAGGCTATAACTCCATACAATGCCTACATCAGTTGAAAGGACTCAGGTACTGAAACCCTATGAAGTGTACATCCAGACAACCAGAGTGCGCTGCTCTTTTAATTACTGGGTCCCAACAGAGGTGTACCCAGAGCATGAGATAAAGTCACCCAAGGACTAAAAGATTCAATTCTATATTCCCCAACCAAGTGCCAGTCAGAGCCACGGCCAGATGGCTTTTCCAACATTTCCCACGTGGGATAAACAAATACTGCCGTAACAGCTGATTTACTTTAGCAAAGTTTATTCACTAAAAGGCCAACACGCAAAAAGAACTTACCTTTTAGCAACATCTCAGGAAAGGACCTTTGAAAGTTTGATGATAACACAGCCCCGATTCTAGAATGTAAGTTCCATTTTGGGGGGGATGTTGGTGTTAATTTTCTACCCCATATATTTCAAGGAACAAGAATAATGCCTGGTACATAACTGACGCTCAGTACTATCTATGGTGAATTTTTCAGGTCTGTCCTCACTTCATATCATCTCATATAGCTATTCTTTGCAAAAGGTGATTTGTCAAATTCAACTCCATGTGACTTCATTTTTATACCTTTGTAAGGCTTTCCACCTACATAAATTTCTCCCCCCCAAAATCTGTGATTAGACCACCTAACCCAGTTCTGGTTTAGGAAATGTGGATATCCCACTTAAAACACACACCCACTGAATCTTGACCACTAAGCCAAGAATAGGCTTTGGAAAAATAAGCTGCTTAAAAGCACACAAGCCAGATACAGTTTCATAAGTCTCTAGAAAGTCTTTCCAACTGGAACAGCGCTGATTTTCTGGATCTAGGCCAGGCAGGCTGAGAACACCGGGCATGCCCTCCCTGGCTAGCCTCCAGAAACACTAGGCTGACCTAAGAATCTGGCGCTTGTTTCCTTTTTTGGCAACTGCTACCATGGATACTCACGGCTAGAAAGCAACGGGCAGAATATCAGACACCTGGGATCAGGGTGCCACCTCAGGGCAGGAGCTCAGGGTGCGGAGGCAGGAGAGCCAGAGAGGGCCAAAGCCTTGCCCTCACATACAGGCCCGAGAGGAAGTCCTGGGCAGAACCGCTGGCCCCTGGGTAGGTCTCACCACGCCTCCCCAGAGCTCTGCTGAATTGTTTTATCCTGAAGCACCCGGCAGGGCCCTCCCAGGGCTGAGGCCAAACATTCACAAATTGAATTCATCTGTGTGGACCTTTCTCAAGCAGACTCATTTGATACAGCTGAGAGCCTGGGGAGTTACGCTTTGGGCCCACACTGGAAGGTTGACTCACTTCCAGTCTACAGAGCTGGGCAGGCAAAGCTCTTCAGCCCATTTATCAACCAGACACTGCCAAACACACACACCCCACCTAGACACACACCCTCCACACCACCTTCTTGGGAATGAGGGGAGAAGTGAGCACCTGTGACTTTATAAATATACAAAAGAACCTGTGTAGGGTCATCTGAGTATTTTGGGGGGCTCCAAGCCCCCCTCCCCATCTCTACTTTCTCAGGCAGCCCATGGATGTGGCTGCCTGGAGCTGGCTCTCTAGTAACCTTCAGACTCTCAGTATTCTTCCAAAATGTATGACACATTTTGAATTCACAACCCATGTGTTTCTCACTCTCCAGAATACATGCTTAGCTGGAACGTTCAGGAGATCAAGTAGATTAGTTTGCTAGGGCTGCCGTAACAAAGGACCACAAACTGGGTGGCTTGCACAAGAGAAATTTCTTGTCTCAGTCCTAGGGCCTAGAAGTCTGAGATCAAGGTGTCAGCAGGATTGGTTCCCTCTGAGAGCTGAGGGAGAAAATCTGTTCCAGGTCTCTCTCCTAGTTCCTGGTGGTTTGCTGGCAATCTTTGATGTTCCTTGGTTTGCAGAAAACGGAACCCTGATCATTTTCAAGTGTTCTCCCTGTATGTGCCTGTCTCCAGATTCCCCCTTCTCATAAGGACACCAGCCATATTGAATTGGGGCCACCCTTTTGGAGTATGACCTCATCTTAACTAGTTACATTGGCAATGACCCTATTTCCAAATCAGGCCCCATCCTGCGGTACTGAGGAGTGAGGACTTCAACATATGAATTCTTAGAGGACACAATTCAACACATAACATCAAGTATCTCAATAGATAACCTTTGTTTCCCCACTGATTTTCACAGAAATACTCTCAATGGGTCCATTCAGGTATAACTTTCAACTCAATAGATAATACAAATTACATTAGATAGTGCAGCATTTTCAAAAGGCATAATTAAAGAAAAACTGATTGCTTACTGTAATAAGAACTGTAGAAAAAAATAAAAAGATGCAGAATGTGAACACAAAGTAGTGTTTTTCTTATTGTAACAATACATGAGAGGGATCAAGAGAAGACAATGACGGTTTAGCAGCACAAAACACACTGGATTAAAATGAACGGATTTCTACCAACGCTCTACCCTCCCGGAGATATTGGCAGCAGGAGAAAAACCAAGTCTCTGGTTACTCAGACCCTGTTTCCTTGCACATTGGGGAAGCTGCTGGCTCTTCGAATTGAACAGATTGCTCCGAACTGAAGGTAGGAAAAGACACAAACACAGCTCAGGCATTTGCAAAATGCAAGAGGAAATGGGCAAACAAGATGAACACCCCCCCCCCCTGGGCTTCCCTGGTGGCGCAGTGCTTGAGAGTCCGCCTGCCGATGCAGGAGACGCGGGTTCGTGCCCCGTTTCGGGAGGATCCCACGTGCCGCGGAGCGGCTGGGCCAGTGAGCCATGGCCGCTGAGCCTGCGCGTCCGGAGCCTGTGCTCCGCAAATGGGAGAGGCCACAACAGTGAGAGGCCCGCGTACCGCAAGAAAAAAAAAAAAAAAGATGAACACCCCCAACTGCAATGGCTATGGGGGAGGAGCGCACTCAGGAGACATTTTCTGGAATCTGGGGATGCTACCGGATGCCATCAGGTGGCGCAAGGCTCATCAGCTCCCTGGCTGTGATTCGAGACAGGTGGCATTGACATGGAGGAGTGTCAAAGGGGCAAGAGGACAAGCCAGCCAGCCAAAGGCTTTTGGGGAAGCCTTTAGCAAACACCATAGGTCAGAGGCTGTTGTTTAGCCTCGCATGTCCAGACACTCAATCTTGTGTGTATTTCCAGGTGGGTCAGACTCCGGAAGACTCACTGGTGCTACCAAATTCGCAAGAGACTGCTATGGAAACCAGAACACCCCAGTATCCATTTAGGTGGTATTCCTTTACAGAGACCAATCGTTACCACAGGGGTTGCACCCCATCCATGCTCAGTGTGTGTGTGTGTGTGTGTGTGTGTGTGTGTGTGTGTGTGCGCGCGCGCGCGTACTGTCCAAACCTCTTCCTGATATTAAGGGACCACAGACTAATTCATCGTTAGAAGATGGCAGGATGTACATGAACTCAGAGCTCAGAATACATGCTGGCCAATTGAGAAAAAAGGCCTCCTTGATGCCTGGCCCATCTCGGCTCCCAAGCTGACTATCCTTTTCCCATTCTTTCCTTCACTCAACACCACTGATTATACTAGAGCCAAGTCGTTTGTCTCTACTTCTAGTCTAACCCACAATACTCTGTCTCTATTATGTGCTGATGGTATGAGTCAATATCTTAATCTGAGCGTTTTTATTATTACCTCTGTGCGTGGGTTTCGACGCAACTTAAAAATTCAGTATTTCAATCGCTTTGCTTTTTCCCTGAAACTAACACAATGTTGTAAATCAACTATAGTTCAATAAAGGAACAAATTCAGTACTTCAAACTGGCGTTTGTTGAGCCTCTGAGGGTTTTATATATATATGAGAGAGTTCTTAGATCCGAATATACGTGTTCTTGTTCTCTTCGGCCTGTCTCTTACCCTCCAGAATCCAGAGAGAGAAAGAGAGACGGATAAAAAAAAAGGGAGAAAGAGACCTGGCACCTGTGATCAGAGCTATAGGGGAAATGAAAACACCTATGTTAGCTAATGAACTTGGCCTCCAGAGTTTCCTCATAGAGGCTGCCATTGCTCACCAGGGTTTGTGTGGCTACCCTTCCAGCTACTCCCAGACTGCCCTGCAGAGCTGGGCTACTGAAGCAGGCTCCACAAGCTCCCCTTCTCCAGATGGTCAGGGTGGCAGTCCTCTCGGATGTCGTTACCACAGGGCCTGCACCCCATCCATGCTCAGTGGATTATGTTGACATGGTGTGTCATATGGCTGTAGGATTCCTAGCGAAAGGGTCATGGCTGGACGATGCTATACTGCTGTTTGTTTTCCCTGCTCGGAATGGAAAACAAACAAACAACTCATTCTTCCTGAAATTGCTCTGTCTCCTAGGGACTCAGTGGAATTGCTGCCCAAATCCAAGAGCTGCAGTAGGAGACTGGTTATCGCCCAGCCACAGAGGGAAGCATCACAAAGGCTGGTGTCACAGAGGATGGAAAGGGGTCAAGGAATCCTTTACTTTGTACCTCCTGCCTTGTAATAGGGGAAAAAGCCCTCCAAATCTCCTTCCTCATCCACTGTCAATTCAAGTCATCAGGCATTGACTGAACACCCAGAGGCATTGTGGGGGACAAAATGATTAACAAGAAAAGGTCTCTGCCCTCAAAGAGCTTAAAGTCTAGAGAGGAAGATGTGTACACAAAGGAGTAAGGAGAGCAAGACAGTGGTTGAAGAGTGACACACAATACTGGATGAATATAGAGAAGAAAGCAGTGCTGGTGATTAAAACTTGTTTTGTGACAGTGTGCCAGGCCAACAGACTGGCATCATTTTTTCTCAGAGCAATGTTGAAGCACATCCTGTCTCCTCCAATATAAGTCCCCAGCTTGACTGCCTCTTTGGTGGAAACAAGGTACGCTGCCAGGATGAACAAAGAAAGCAGGAACTCAGGGTAGGAGGAGGGAGGAAAAACAGGAGGTGGGCGACAGGATAGGATCTATCAAAACAGGAGTGTTCATGCCTCACTTTTCATCCCACAAGCACTGCTTAGAAAAGTGAGTAGAATTAGAAGGGATCTGAGACATCATCTCACTCAACCACCATGTAATGCTTGAGTTCCCTTCATAATATCCTCACCAAACAGATGTCCCCAAGGGAGATAGCAAAAAGCTTTAGGGGAGAAAATGGCATTTCAATTGGGTCCTCAGAACACTGAATTTTTTTTAATTTTTCTTTTATATTGGAGCATAGTTGATTAACAATGTTGTATTAGTTTCAGGTGTACAGCAAAGTGATTCAGTTATACATATACATGTATCTATTCTTTTTCAGGTTTCTTTTCCCATTTAGGTTATTACAGAATATTGAGAACATTGGATTTTGATGCTTGGAAACAAAAAGGAAGGATAAGGAAATGACAAAATCCTAAAGGCTCTGAGAAACTACAGGGCATTTGCAGAGGATAAATGCTATAGGCTGGATGGAGTATGCAAGAATACAAGGGAGAGTCTTCTCTGGAGGGCCAGTGGTTAAGACTGCATGTCCACTGCAGGGGGGCATGGGTTCAATCCTTGGTCGGGGAACTAAGATCCCACAAGCCACATGGCGAGACCCAAAATAAATAAATAAATAAATATATATATATATATATATATTTTTTTTTTTAATACAAGGCAGGTGTGGAGAATGAAGATGGAAATCCTGGTAGGATTCAGATCAGAGAGTTTTTTTTTTTAATTAAAGTACGGTTGATATTCAGTATTATATGAGTTACAGGTGTAGACCAGAGAGATTTTGGATTACCAGGCCCAGGAATGTAAATTGATTCAATAGGTACTTGGGAGCAACTGAAGATTTCAAAGCAGAGAGAAGATGTGATTAAAAGTGCATTTAGGGGGGTGAAAAAAAAAGTGGATTTAAGAAGATTAATCTGGCGGTCCAGTGGAGACTAGACTGTAGAAGAGAGAGGCCAGAGGCAGAAAGATAGGTTAGGAGGCACGTGCAGGAGGTCAAGAAAAAGGTATCAACTCTAGTTGTGGCCAAAAAGTACGGAGAGAAAAGGGACAGTACTTCGTAATTCTTCTCAAAGTAGGACTTGGTGACTGATGGTATGTATCTGTGTAAGACAGGTATATTTTTCCCCATTTTCTAGATAAGGAAATGCAACCAGGTGTTCCAACTTAGAAGAGGTGGGTGTCATATTGAATAAAATCAGTCACAGGACCAGGACAGGTGCCCAGGCTTCCTGACAACCTGAAAGAGCTGCCCCTTGTCCTTTCCACTCACATTCCTACACTTCAACTCCAAGTTTTGTGCAACTTTCTGCAATTATGGAAATTTCTCTCTGCTATGGCAAATGATCTTTTTTTTTCTTTTAAAATATTCGCTCTTGTTTGCTGAGTATAAATTGCTCATGACAGACTAACTGACTTTCATTAGCTTGTCTCCTTATCTCAAAGAGCTCCAGCTGAGGTAATCCATTCTTCACAGCACTTTCATCTCACTCGAGCCATATTGCTCTCAGGATGAAATACATCAGAGAAGAGCATCATTCACTCAGCAGCCCCACAACCTGAGTGTGGCCACCGGGACAATGTGGTAAGGGAAGCCCGTGCTAATATTAGAATAAACGGTACCTCTTTTTACAACTATTGATTTGGAGGATTTCTGCTAGAAATAAAATGAAAACGTAAAAAAAAAAAAAAAAAATGCCATCTGGGGCTATTAAATTTGCTTCCAAATGAAAAACATGATGACTCAACGCCAAACCTGGCCTAGCCCTGAAAACAGACATAAATGGACGCAGAGGGACCTCAGATCAGCTCAAAACATAAGACAGGATAGCTCCTGGATGAGGGGCAAAATGAAGGGCAGAGCAAGGGCTGGTAAGAGAGCTCTCAGGAATGTAGCAAGAGACCTTCAAGGACATTCCAAAGGCCACATTGTGGGAAGGGAGCTGGGATTGGTAACCACATGGCTCCATCAAGTAAGAAGGCACAGCAACACGGATTATGGCTCAGGCCACTAATTCAGTACTTTTTCCTCCTGTGAACAGTAAGCTTTTGGCCTCCTGATGTCTTAAAGGAGCCACTCAGATCTGTGCCGTTCATAACTCTTCCTTTATAACCAAACACTATTCCTGTCTCTATCTTTATGGTTTAGCAATGTTCCAACACATTATACGATTTTAGGTTTTGCTTGAGAAATTTGTGAGTAAAAGCATCAACCACCCAGAAATAAGGAATCTTTCTATAAAGTGCAGCCATGGGACACATTGCATTTCGTGCAACCAGGGCATGAGTGGTCCAGTGCTATAAAGGAGGTGGCAGGGAATTACAACCCAGTCTAGGCTACCAACCCATATCGAGAATATTGTTAGCTCTCCTTGGTAATTCGAGTACAGACACACACTCAATGCAAGTGTTCTCGGCTGGGCTCCTGGGCCCTGCGCACCTCCAGGCCAGGCTCCTGAAGAAGTGGTAAATCTAGGCCATGAGGTAATAAGAAGAACGTGCCTTTCAAAAGCACCTATGCAGATGGAGACCTTCAAGATGCCAGAGGAGTAAGACATGGAGATCACCCTCCTCCACACAAATACAACAGAAAGACACCTATATGTGGAACAACTCCTACAGAACACCTACTGAACGCTGGCAGAGGACCTCAGACTTCCCAAAAGCCGTGTGGCTGACAGGGTCTTGGTGCTAGAGCCGGGTGTCAGGGCTGTACCTTGGAGGTGGAAGAGCCGAGTTCAGGACATTGGTCCAACAGAGACCTCCTGGCTCCAAATAATATCAAACAGCGAAAGCTAACCCAGAGATCACCTCAATGCTAAGACCCACCTCCACTCAACGACCAGCAAGCTACAGTGCTGGACACCCTATGCCACACAACTAGCAAAGCAGGAACACAACCCCACCCATTAGCAGGGAAGTGGCCTAAAATCATAATAAGGTCACAGGCACCCCAAAAACACACCACCAGACATGGCCTGCACACCAGAAAGACAAGATCCAGCCTCATCCACCAGAACACATGCACCAGTCCCCTCCACCATGAAACCTACACCCCAACTGAACCAGACTTACCCACTGGGGGGACACACCAAAGACAACAGGAACTACGAACCTGCAGCCTGTGAAAAGGACACCCCCAAACCCAGTAAGTTAAGCAAAACGAGAAGATAGAGAAATACACAGCAGATGAAGGAGCAAAGTAAAAACCCACCAGACCAAACAAATAAAGAGGAAATAGGCAGTCTATCTGAAAAGGAATTCAGAGTAATGATACTAAAGATGATCCAAAATCTTGGGAATAGAATGGAGAAAATACAAGAAACGTTTAACAAGGACCCAGAAGAACCAAAGAACAAACGATGAACAACACAACAAATGAAATTAAAAAATCTCTAGAAGGGATCAACAGCAGAATAACTGAGGCAGAAGAATGGATAAGTGACTTGGAAGATAAAATAGTGGAAATAACTACCGCAGACTACAATAAAGAAAAAAGAAGGAATTTAGGACAGTCTCAGAGACGTCTGGGGCACCATTAAACGCACAAACATTCGAATTATAGGGGTCCCAGAAGAAGAAGAGAAAAAATAAAGGGACTGAGAAAGTATTTGAAGAGATTATAGTTGAAAACTTCCCTAATATGGGAAAGGAAATAGTCAAGTCCAGAAAGCACAGAGAGTCCCATACAGGATAAATCCAAGGAGAAACATGCCCAGACACATATGAATCAAACTATAAGAAATTAAATACAAAGAAAAAATATTAAAAGCAGCAAGGGAAAAGCAACAAATAACATACAAGGGAATCCCCATAAGGTTAACAGCTGAGCTTTCAGCAGAAACTCTGCAAGCCAGAAGGCAGTGGCAACACATATTTAAAGTGATGAAAGGGAAAAACCTACAACCAAGATTACGCTACCCAGCAAGGATCTCATTCAGATTCGACAGAGAAATTAAAAACTTTAACGACAAACAAAAGCTAAGAGAATTCAGCACCACCAAACCAGCTTTACAACAAATGCTAAAGGAACTTCTCTAGGCAGGAAACACAAGAGAAAGAAAAGACCTACAATAACAAACCCAAAACAATTAAGAAAATGGTAATAGGAATATACATATTGATAATTACCTTAAATGTAAAAGGATTAAATGCTCCCACCAAAAGACACAGACTGGCTGAATGGATACAAAAACAAGACCTGTATATATGCTGTCTACAAGAGACCCACTTCAGACCTAGGGACACATACAGACTGAAAGTGAGGGGATGGGAAAAGATATTCCATGCAAATGGAAATCAAAAGAAAGCTGAAACAGCAATTCTCATATCAGACAAAATAGATTTTAAAATAAAGACTATTACAAGAGACAAAGAAGGACACTACATAATGATCAAGTGCTCAATCAAAGAACAAGATACAATAATTGTAAATAATTACACACCCAACATTTGAGCACCTCAATACATAAGGCAAATGTTAACAGCCATAAATGGGGAAAGCGACAGTAACACAATCATAGTAGGGGACTTTAACACTCCACTTTCACCAATGGACAGATCATCCAAAATGAAAATAAATAAGGAAACACAAGCTTTAAATGATACATTAAACAAGATGAACTTAATTTTTATTTATAGGACATTTCATCCCAAAACAGCAGATTACACTTTCTTCTCAAGTGCGCATGGAACATTCTCCAGGATAGATCACATCTTGGGTCACAAATCAAGCCTCAGTATATTTAAGAAAACTGAAATCATATCAAGCATCTTTTCTGACCACAACACTATGAGATTAGTAATCAATTACAGGGGGAAAAAAACGTAAATAACACAAACACACGGAGGCTACACAATACATTACTAAATAACCAAGAGATCACTGAAGAAATCAAAGAGGAAATCAAAAAATACCTAGAGAGAAATGACAACAAAAACACGACGATCCAAAACCTATGGGATGCAGCAAAAGCAGTTCTAAGAAGGAAGATTATAGCTATACAAGCCTACCTCAAGAAACAAGAAAAATCTCAAATAAACAATTTAGCGTTACACCTAAAGGAACTACAGAAAGAAGAACAAACAAAACGCAAAGTTAGTAGAAGGAAAGAAATCATAAAGATCAGAGCAGAAATAAATGAAATAGAAACAAAGAAAACAATAGCAAAGATCAATAAAACTAAAAGCTGGTTCTTTGAGAAGATAAACAAAATTGATAAACCATTAGCCAGACTCATCAAGAAAAAGAGGGAGAGGACTCAAATCAAGAAAATTGGAAATAAAAAAGAAGTTACAACAGACACATCAGAAATACAAAGCATCCTAAGAGACTACTACAAGCAACTCTATGCCAGTAGAATGAACAACCTGGAAGAAATGGACAAATTCTTAGAAATGGACAAATTCTTGGAAGGTATAACCATCCAAGACTGAACCAGGAAGAAACAGAAAATATGAACAGACCAATCACAAGTAATGAAATTAAAAGTGTGATTAAAAATCTTCCAACAGGGCTTCCCTGGTGGCGCAGTGGTTGAGAGTCCGCCTGCTGATGCAGGGGACACAGGTTCATGCCCCGGTCTGGGAAGATCCCACGTGCCGTGGGGCGGCTGGGCCCGTGGGCCATGGCCGCTGAGGCTGCACGTCCAGAGCCTGTGCTCTGCAATGGGAGAGGCCACAACAGTGAGAGGCCCACATACAGCAAAAAAGAAAAAATCTTCCAACAAACAAAAGCCCAGGACCAGATGGCTTCACAGGTGAATTCTATCAAACATTTAGAGAAGAGCTAACAGCCATCCTTCTCAAACTCTTCCAAACAATTGCAGAGGAAGGAACACTCCCAAACTCATTCTATGAGGCCACCATCACCCAGATACCAAAACCAGGAAAAAATACTACAAAAAAAGAAAATTACAGACCAATATCACTCATGAATATAGATGCAAAAATCCTCAACAAAATACTAGCAAACAGAATCCAACAGTACATTAAAAGGATCATACACCATGATCAAGTGGGGTTTATCCCACGAATGCAAGGATTCTTCAATATACGCAAATCAGTGTGATACACCATATTAACAAATTGAAGGACAAAAACCATATGATCATCTCAATAGATGCAGAGAAAGCTTGACAAAATTCAAAACCCATTTATGATAAAAACTCTCCAGAAAGTGGGCATAGAGGGAAACTACCTCAACATAATAAAGGCCATATATGACAAACCCACAGCAAACATCATTCTCAATGGTGAAAAAGTGAAACTCTTCCCTCTAAGATCAGGAACAAGACAAGGATGTCCACTCTCACCACTGTTATTCAACATAGTTTTGGAAGTTTTAGCCATGGCAATCAGAGAAGAAAAGGAAATAAAAGGAATCCAAATTGGAAAAGAAGAAGTAAAGCTGTCACTGTTTGCAGATGACATGATACTACACATAGAGAATCCTAAAGATGCTACCAGAAAACTACTATAGCTAATCAATGAATTTGGTAAAGTACCAGGATACAAAATTAATGCACAGAAATCTGTTGCATTCCTATACACTAATGATGAAAAATCTAAAAGAGAAATTAAGGAAACACTCCCATTTACCATTGCAACAAAACAAATAAAATACCTAGGAATAAAGCTACCTAAGGAGACAAAAGACCTGTATGCAAAAAACTATAAGACACTGATGAAAGTAATTAATGATGATACAAACACATGGTGAGATATACCATGTTCTTGGATTGGAAGAATCAACACTGCAAAAATGACTATACTACCCAAAGCAATCCACAGATTCAATACAATTCCTATCAAACTACCAATGGCATTTTTAACAGAACTAGAAGGAAAAAGTTCACAATTTGTATGGAAACACAAAAGACCCCCAAAAGCCAAAGCAATGTTGAGAAAGAAAAACGGAGATGGAGGAATCAGTCTGCTGGACTTCAGACTATACTACAAAGCTACAGTAATCAAGACAGTATGGTACTGGCACAAAAACAGAAAGATAGCTCAATGGAACAGGCTAGAAAGCTCAGAGATAAACCCACGCACATATGGTCACCTTATCTTTGATAAAGGAGGCAAGAATATACAATGGAGAAAAGACAACCTCTTCAATAAGTGGTGCTGGGAAAACTGGACAGCTACATGTAAAAGAATGAAATTAGAACACTCCCTAATGCCATACACAAAAATAAACTCAAAATGGATTCAAGGCCTAAATGTAAGGCCAGACACTATCAAACTCTTAGAGGAAAACATAGGCAGAACACTCTATGACATAAATGACAGCAAGATCCTTTTTGACCCACCTCCTAGAGAAATGGAAATAAAAACAAAAATAAACAAATGGGACCTAATGAAACTTCAAAGATTTTACACAGTAAAGGAAACCATAAACAAGACCAAAAGACAACCCTCAGAATGGGAGAAAATATTTGCAAATGAAGCACTTGACAAAGCATCAATCTCCAAAATTTACACACAGCTCATGCAGCTCAATATCAAAAAAACAAACAACCCAATCCAAAAATGGGCAGAAGACCTAAGTAGACATTTCTCCAAAGAAGATGGACAGATTGCCAACAAACACATGAAAGAATGCTCAACATCACTAATAATTAGAGAAATGCAAATCAAAACTACAATGAGGTATCACGTCACACCAGTCAGAATGGCCATCATCAAAAAATCTACAAACAATAAATGCTGGAGAGGGTGTGGAGAAAAGGGAACCCTCTTGCACTGTTGGTGGTAATGTAACTTGATACAGCCACTATGAAGAACAGTATGGAGGCTCCTTAAAAAACTACAAATAGAACTACCATAAGACCCAGCAATCCCACTACTGGGAATATACACTGAGAAAACCATAATTCAGAAAGAGTCATTTACCACAATGTTCACTGCAGCTCTATTTACTATAGCCAGGACATGGAAGCAACCTAGGTGTCCATCTACAGATGAATGGATAAAGAAGATGTGGCACATATATACAATGGAGTATTACTCAGCCATAAAAAGAAATGAAATTGAGTTATTTGTAGTGAGGTGGATGGACCTAGAGTCTGTCATACAGAGTGAAGTAAGTCAGAAAGAGAAAAACAAATACCGTATGCTAACACATATATATGGAGTCTTAAAAAAAAAAAAAAGTGGTTATGAGGAACCTAGGGGCAGGACAGGAATAAAGACGCAGACATAGAGAATGGACTTGAGGACACGGGGAGGGGCAAGTGTAAGCTGGGACGAATTGAGAGAGTGTCATGGACATATATACACTACCAAATGTAAAATAGATAGCAGTGGGAAGCAGCCGCATAGCACAGGAAGATCACATGGGTACTTTGTGACCACCTAGAGGGGTGGGATAGGGAGGGTGGGAGGGAGACCCAAGAGGGAGGGGATATGGGGATGTATGTATATGTATAGCTGATTCACTTTGTTATGCAGCAGAAACTAACACACCATTGTAAAGCAATTATACTCCAATAAAAATGTTAAAAAAAAAAAACTGTGCATTTCACTACGGTTCTTAATTCAGTTGTGTCCCCCTGAGCTCACCAAAAGCAGCTCCTCTTATGGGAAGCAATGTGACAAGGTAAAAAGATCACCAAACTAAAGGCTTCACTGTAGGTAAGACCACTTAATTCCACGTCTATCCTAAAGCAACTCACTTAACTCTCTGACCCTCAATGCCTCATCCATAAAAGAGAGAGATTTTTTTCTACCTATTTTCTAGTTAAGTCTGGCGTAGAACAGTTTAAACTTTCATTAAGTAGCAGTCTTTTTTTTTTTTTTTTCCCCAAACGAAATCCTACTTGAAACCTTGATACCAGAAAAGCAGGCAGAAGTGGAGCTGCCCTGGTCGAAGCAGCCTTGGAGGGCCTGGGAGCACAGCTGCTGGGCCTCCACTGCCTTTCACAGGCCCTGGGGAAAGTGGTTTGAAAAGTACTTTTACCCCCAGCAGACAGAAACCCTGAGGGAAGAGTCAGGAAATCGAATCTCTAGTTTCAGTTTACCAATACCTAGCTGAAATCCAGGTAGTAAAGCCAGATTTCATCAGGTTAAGGCTTTGATACCTGGAGAAATCCTACCCCACACCTCCCTCAAAAGGGTAATTTTCAGAACTCTTGTCAGTAATTCACATCTCAGTGTGAATAGAGGACATCAGAAAGAATTCCTTCTGTTTCCTTTTTAAGAAAAGAATATCTACTTACTGTCTTTATTGATCCCAAAAGTAATTCATGCTTGTTATAAAAACATAAACAACAAAGAAAATATCAATATAAAATAGGAATTTTCCCCTACAAACCCCACCCACACCTGCCACCAGATGAATAACTGATGGCCTTTGCTAAGCATCCTTCCAGACATCTGTGAGTACATATACATACATGAGTATGTATATACACATCCATTTTTTCCCCACAAAAGTGTATTTTACAATTAGCTCTCATCATCTAATTGTATACCACAGAAGTCTATGAACATACATAGAGAGATCTGTCTTCTCTTTTAAAGAGTTGTTTAGGGCTTCCCTGGTGGTGCAGTGGTTAAGAACCCGCCTGCCAATGCAGGGGACACGGGTTCGAGCCCGCATGCCGAGGAGCAACTAAGCCCGTGCGCCACAACTACTGGATCCTGCGCAGCTAGAGCCCATGCTCCGCAAAAAAGAGAAGCCACCGCAATGAGAAGCCTGCGCACCGCATCGAAGAGTAGCTGCCACTCACCCCAACTAGAGAAAGCCTGCACACAGCAATTAAGACCCAACACAGCCAAAAATTAATTAATTAAAAAAAAAGATCTGCTTAGCTTCTGATTGCAACTTTAAATTTTCTAATCCCTTTTTGATGGCTCCTTAGATGTTTCTACTTTTTTTGCTCTTGCGAACACTTCTGAGATACAGACCTTCTCAATCTATCCCTTGATTGAGGGTGGGAGAACGAAAATAACCATCAACACCGAAGCCATGAATGACAGGGAAGCCTTAGCCAGTTTTTTTTTTTTAGCACACCACTTAGAAATCCAGCCACGGTTCCCCACTAAACTCAAAAGTTTGTACTTGTCACCCCATTTTAGGGCACCCCAGAAATTCCCCCACCCCTCCCACTGAGGACTGTCTAAGCCATCACAGCATCCAGAACAAAATCCAAGAACTCCTGCCTCAGTATAAGAATGCGGGGGTACTTGTTTAGAACCAAGAGAGGATGTTGGGCTGGGAAAAAAGTCCCATCCCAGTCTTTCTGGTTCACCAGAGGAAACCAAATGACCTGTTGAGAATAATTATTCCTCAGGCCTCAAGCCCACTTATCAACCTACCTGTGACAGAACTAGACCTTTCAATGACGTTGACTTTCTGACCCTCTGGCCTCCCACTCATCAGTAGGAAGTGGTGCGTAACTGGTCTGGAAATTTCTTCAGGGTGAAAGAGTAAAACAGCCATAAACCTCACCTTAATTAGTCACTGATTACAATAACCATGCACATTCACTTTAGAGCCTCCCAGTTGATGACTTTTCACTCCATTTCCCTTTCAAAGCCCATCCTGTTGAATATGAAATTTAGCAGGAGCCAAGACGTCTGACGTCAATACCAATTTGGAAACAAAACTAAAAAAATACAGCTCCTGTGCCAGCATTGAGGATTGAGTGAACAATCTACTTTCTGTCTTTCCCAGAGAATGATCTGGTTGGACAGTTCTTGAATTCTTACCAAAATGTGTTATTATCTATTTCCAAAATGCATTTTGCTACAAAACACTTTTGGTTTGATGAACTTCTTGTAGTTCAGCTTTACAGTGAGCATGATTTTGCTGACCAGTCAACGAGCACCTAAGTGCCCAATATGAGCAAGACGGCTGCTAGGTATGGAGGTTGCCAGGATGAAAGAAACAGGATCCCCGTCCTCAGGGAGCTTAGATTTCAGTATATTTCAGTATGTGCGTAAGACCTGCACACACCATTAACACAAAGCTGAGGGAGAAGTACATTTCATTTACTTTAGGGAAAAAAAAACAAAGAGGGGGGAGCAAGAAACTGCAAATTATAATCAGATCAAGGAAGACTTTCATGAGAGAAGGAATTTGAGATGGTCCTTAAACGATGAGCAGTATTTAAACTGTGGCAGGAGATGTCTCAAACTGAAATGCCTTCAGGAGCCCAGCAGGGGCCATACCTTAGCATAAATGGGCTAGGTGTAATAGCAAGTGATGGGATCTGCGCTGAATGAATTGGATATATGCCCCCATTAAAAAGCAGGTAACCCAGATAAACATGTGGTACATACATACGATGGAATATTACTCAGCCATAAAAAAGAAGGAAATAATGCCATTTGCAGCAACATGGATGGACCTAGGGATCATCACACTAAGTGAAGTCAGACAGAGAAAGACAAATATATGATATGGCTTATATGCGGAATCTAAAAAAATGATACAAATGAACTTATTGACAAAACAGAAATACACTCACAGACATAGAAAACAAACTTATGGTTACCTAAAGGGAAACGTGGGGAGGATAAATTAGGAGTTTGGGATTAACATGTACACACTATTATATATAAAATAGATAACCAAAAAGGACCTACTGTATAGCACAGGCAACTATACTCAATATCTTGTAATAACCTATAATGGAAAAATAATCTGAAAAAGAATTTTTATATATATATATATATATATATATATATATATCACTTTGCTGTACACCTGAAACTAACACAATGTTGTAAGTCAACTCTACTTCCAAAACAACTTGGTAAAAATAAAATAAAATGAACAATAAAAGCAGGTAACAAACACTGCGCAGACCCAACAAAAGGTACGTGGGAAGACATTGGCAGACTTCAACAGATGCCAGTCTGCAACAAAGGGAGAAGAGAATGGGGCATTTCAGGAAGAGGCAATGGCGAAATCAAAGGCACAGAGGTTTGAAAGAGTAGATTATACTTAAAGAGAAGAAACTAACCAGTCTGACTAGTGCACACTGGAAAGGGGAGAAAGGGAGGTGGGGGGGGGGAGATAGAAAAACAAGAAGATGGGAGAAAATAACATTCATTTAAATGCTAGCAGTCTCACCTACATTGTCTCATGTATTCTCTGCAACTGCCTTTGAAAACTAGTTGTTATCATTCCTGTTTTAAAGAAAATATAACTCACATACAAAGAGGTAGGTAAATTGCCCAAAGCCACGCAGCTGAGAGTGGTAGAAATGGGAAACAAACCCAGATTTGCCAGTTTCTAAAACTTCTTTCCATTACTTCACACTCTGTGCTCTGAGCTGAGGTAGATGTGAAAAGTTCAGTCCAGATTGTGAAGGTCCTTGAATGGCAAACCAATTGGTTCAGTCAAAAATGTATTGGTATCAAATCAGATAAAAGGTTCAAAACATGGGGCTTCCCTGGTGGCGCAGTGATTGAGAGTCCGCCTGCCGATGCAGGGGACACGGGTTCGTGCACCGGTCCTGGAGGATCCCGCATGCCGCAGAGCAGCTGGGCCCATGAGCCATGGCCGCTGAGCCTGTGCGTCCAGAGCCTGTGCTCCACAACGGGAGAGGCCACAACAGTGAGAGGCCCGCGTACAGCAAAAAAAAAAAGGTTCAAAACATTAGGTTATACACATGTTCCATAAGTTATGAATATGAAGCTTCTAAACATTTCACACAAAAGAAATGCTGCTTTTACAGTACCTCTCTCCCCCGCTTCCTACTTTTTCTAATTCCCTTTCCCCAACTCTAAGAAAATCAAGAGACACTGTGTTAATAATAAACAGGTTCTGGCTTCAAACAATTTGCATTTGAATCCTGGCTCTGCCACTACACAGCACATTATTGAGCCTCTCTGTTCCTCAATGTCCTCATCCAGAAAATGGGAATAATGATAGAGCCTACCTCATAGCATTATCATGTAGTGCTTGGCATAGAGTAAGTGTTCAATAAATGTCAGATTTTCATCTCATCTGAGCCAAAAATCCAACCTAGTTACGCCTAATGAGAAAAAGAGGAGTCTTAGTGATAGTCTCAAAGTGAGAAAATGAAAAGCCACAAATTCAGGTATGAACTTACAGAACTGGATTGCCACTGTGGTAAAGACTGTTAGTTGCTTCCCAGTAGCCCTTCTCCCCTTCTTAGTAAAGAGAACCTCAACTTTTCAGCTGTGCACATTCAACACAGAAAATACTACCTGCCTAGCCTCCCTTGCAGCTAGGTGAAGCCATGCATCTAAGTTCAAGAGAATGAGATGTAAGCAAAATGTTACATGGCACCTCTGGGAAGTCTCCTTAAGAGAGAGAGGGCACACCCTTTCCCCTGTTCTCCTCCATTCTGCTGCCTGGAAAATAGATGTGATTGCTGGAGCTGTAGCAGCCAACTTGGACTCTAGTGGTGGGACCTCCAAGATAATTTCAAAGGGCAATAAGTTTAACAATTGGTTTATATCTAGTGTGAGCTTCGCCCTCTGTAGAAATAGAAATGTATTAAGACCTTTCCATTCATAGTACAAATGACTTCATAAGATCCTTTCCCAGAAAATATATTATGACAAGATATGAACAGCATCAGGATACTGAACTCATCAACCTGTTCCCTTTGCTTATCATGATCTATAATTATCCATCTTCTCCATTCTAGTAATGTAAGCTTCATATTATTTAGTAAAAAATTCATATAACACTTAATATGGACCAGGAACTCATCTAATGCGCATAACAACCCTATAAGTGATGTACTATTATTAGTCCCATCTTACACATGCAGAAACTAGGGCATAGTGAGTTTAAAGTGACTTGTCTACTATCAAACAGCTGTTAAGTAGCAGTGCCGGGGTTCATACCCAGGCAGTCTGATTGCAAAATGTGTTCTTAACTGCCACGCTATGCGGCTGCTTTGTGAAAACTGTGATCTTGCGTTGCTCACCCCTTGTATTCTCAATGCCTAGTACCATGCCTGACAAATACTGAAGCCTCAGTAAATATGTCTTAAATGAATGAAGGAAAGACTGACTCAGAGCAAAGAACAAAGAGCAGGAATATTAGAGGACACTGAATTTCATTTCACATTCTTCACAATCTGGGCTCCAAGCCACATTCTTCCAGAGATAATAAAGGATAGAGGGACCTACAATACCGTGGATCCAGATCCTACAGGCAACACTCTGAGAGCATTTGCTGGCTTTAACCAAGAACAGTGGCTAAGGCAAATGATAAATCTCCCCTGATAGAAACGCCATGCACACTTAGCTTGCTAAGTCACAGACTGGAGGGTTATCAGAGGTGCTACAGGATTTGTCAGTAGAATCCCGTAGCACTTCTATTTGGGGACAATAGGAGAACCTTCTTGGTCCCAAAGGATTGATTTTAGGAGGTAAAGTTAGAGTTTACAAGAGCCATTTCTAGCTAGACCTCTACAATGAAAGTGACCCTCTCAACCTGATTTTTGTGGCCCCTCTTAGGAGATGAGCTCACACTCTGGTTGATCAGTTAAACCATAAATGTAAAGACACTTCCTTTCTCTTCCTTCTCTCTTACTTTGTGCAAGAGAATGGAAAAATTTCACCCAGAGCCAGTGCAGTGACAACCACAAACTTAGGGGTTTAAGAGCAATTTCTAATCCCAAGAATTGGGAAAGGGGAACAGAGGCCTAGTGTCGTCTTAGCTGCCAAGCTGACCTTGAAGGAGCCAAGGACCTTCTACTCCTGGTTTTAAATAAGAACGAAATGGTCTTAGGAGGGAGAAGAGAGGGTTTACTTTGTCAAAGAGCAAAAAGAAAGTTTCTTACATTCAGGGTTCAGACTATACTAAAATTTTCAAATAATCACACTGTTTTCCAAGGGCACATTCACAACTTTTATATAAACTCCAACTGTGCATTTAAACCTCTTATGTACTTTGGGCTCTCCTAGTGGTCTGAGTGGCCTCAGTTCTGAGGCTGGAAGAGTCCTTTTGCCATAATGTTAATGGCTTCTTCCTAATGAAGCATTGTCCCTGCATTTGCAGATAAGAAAGCTCTTTCGGGCTTCCCTGGTGGCGCAGTGGTTGAGAGTCCGCCTGCCGATGCAGGGGACACGGGTTCGTGCCCCGGTCCGGGAAGATCCCACATGCCGTGGAGCGGATAGGCCCGTGAGCCATGGCAGCTGAACCTGCGCGTCCGCTCCGCAACGGGAGAGGCCACAACAGTGAGAGGCCCGCGTACCGCAAAAAAAA
>NW_006792210.1:1648773-1664792 GCF_000442215.2 Lipotes vexillifer | reverse complement strand
CAAAAAAAAAAAAAAAAAAAAAAGAAAGCTCTTTCAACACTCCCATGAATTTTGGCCACTTTATTCCCTCTCAGTCTAGGAGCTCGTAAGACTCTTAAAACTCACATGTCTACTCAAAATTTCAGCACTAGGTGAGGATACTGATTACATAGGCCACATGTCAGAACCTTTATGGTGATATGAGGAGTAACTCAATATGGCACCTCAGTAGCATTATCTTCACGCAAACACATGTGCGGTTCCTGTCACCAAGTGGCTACCGTGCCGTACCGGAAACAATGAACATCCCGAACTCAGCAGGACTAGTCTAATCCTACCTGAGAGCTCAGCAAAGGACAACTAACTACAGAATCTCGAAAGGAGCAAAAAAGCTTAATAGCTCTGTGAAACATGGCATTTTCTGTCACAAATAGGAGCTGTAACAAATGCTCCCACATTGACAAAATGTGAACGTGCTTGTTTTTCTAAGAATGGTTATCTATACATTCTGTCCTGGGTTGGACTTCAAATATTCCATTCCATTGTCGCCGTTTAAGTCCACTGGAATTTGTCAGACCGTGTGTCCTGACTTGCAATTGGAAAATATGGTCACCACATTGATGGAGAGTTTGAACTCTGCTCGGCAGCTGTTACTCGAAAGAAAGATGAGAAAGAAAGATGAGAGCAGAATAAAAACATACCATAAGTTTGCCACCGCGGAGCTGATACAATTCAGAAGGGACAGAGGTTTTTCCCATGGCTGCAAATATGCAAACCACGCTCAGCTAAGACTCTAGCTTCTCGGTGTAAACCCGACCCTCAACAAAGAATGACATCCACCTTATTCAGAAGGAAGGGAAGTTTGCGAGTGGGTCTACTTCGGCCTCTATGACCACAGGTATTTCTCCTTTGTCAAGCCCCTAATTCTGTTTGAGTGTGGCCCTGGCACAGGGGTCATTAAAACCTCAGTATTCAAAGGGTAAGACAAATCGTTTGGAAATGTACCATGTTGATACATAGCAGAGCTTAGCCATTTCTTCGTATAAAACATCTGTAGAACAAACCAGGCTCTGCTTTTTCATCAAAAGGTGAAACAATACTTCGTGTCAGGGAATTTTTCACAGACCTAAAACAACTGGCGATATGTAAGATATGTAGCAAGGTGGCCATGGCCTGAAAGCAAAACCACACCAGTTTTATCAATAATACCAGAAGTGAGAGAGAAAAGGGGGGAAAATACAATAGAAGCCAGATGAGGCAAGAAAAAAGTGAGTCATAGGCAAAAAGGAAATTCTGTAAACTTAAATAATAAATGGAAATTAAAATTTCAGAGGGGATTGCTGATCTATAGTCAAAACCTCTATTCTAACTTTGAAATCTCAGTGATAAAGTAGAGATGAAAAGAAAAAAACTCCGCAATGGAGCTTTCAACAAAAGTAGGTAAATAAGACAATGGTTTTCACGGCCATCTGTATGCCTTCCTACAGCTCTTAATTTCATTTCCTTTCTTAGTTCACCAAGGAAGATATTGGCAACCTACCCCCAGGATCTAGCCCAGATTCTTGTTCCTGGCACTGTGCCCCATAAACAGGAAGATGCTGTGTTCTCAGTTGGTGATATTCAAGACATACATACCTTAGGTTTTTCTGGAAGGATCCATGAGACGGCTGAAAGAGGTGACAGCAATTTCTGCCATGCTTTGAAACACCCTCTCTCTTTCCAGTTGAACTTGTTTACTAACTCTGAAGTCTCCAGACCAGTCTCTAGATTCTGTAGGATCATTGAAGTTACTCCCAATGATGGCCATTTTGAACAAATTACTCAGGTCCAAAACAACCAAAATATTGTATGTATACATTTCACATTTCAATTAAATGTTCCAGCTTGGTGATAGAAAGTTCAAGTCACTGAAAACTGAGGCTCTCCAAGGCTTCTGATTCCTGAGTTAGGAAGGACACTCCACCTCACAGACCAAACAATGGCCATGGCGATCTTGAAGTTCTAGAATCTTCCATCTGTGATATCATTATAGTTACTTGTTAATTATCACCCATAGACTAATAATATATTCAAGAGGGTTTGAGCATCTGTTACTCTTTGTGGTCCAGGATGCTAAGATGGGCCCATTACACTTAATTTATTTTCCACAGTTAACATAAATCAGTTAAAAATGACCGTACATGGTGATGAATTCTAAACAGTGCCCCATAATTAATAATGGTCATTTCAAGGACAGAACAAAGTGAGTGACCTTTCTCAAGCCTTCTAAGGACCTCTATAACACCCATCCCCCCATCCCCCTCCCAGCATCTTAGACAGCCCTCACCAGGGTAGCAACAGTGGAATAAGCATGTACTTGAGAGTCAGATGGATCCAGTTTCAAATCCCAGTTGTCACTTTTTACCCATCTTGATCTGATCAACTCACTGAACTTTTCTGAGACTCAATTTTTCTCATCCATAAAATGAAGATAACAAAAGCCATAGTATAGGGGTTTATGAGTAACATAGATATAACGTATATAAAGCACATGGCACTATGCCATGCACATGGCACAGAGTCAGAACCAGTGGCCACTCTAGAAATTCTACAAAAGAGAGGCTCAGGGTAACATTCTAGTTGGAAGGGGCAGAGGAGGGATATTGATTTGAAGCTGAGATTACATGCTGTTTTGGCATTGGTCAATTTTTATTTAATGTAGCTTGTGGTAGTATGGAGATTAAGGCCCTCCAATAACCCAGGCAACTCTCTGACGCTGCCACTCATGAAGACTCATAAATGTACTTCTCTTCAACACCTACACCATCATGAAGGTCAGGTATTCAACATCTTCCAAAGCCAGGGTCCCTTTAGGAACTAACACAGTCTTCTTTAATCCCGATATTTCAACCTTCTTTGAAAACAAAACCCAGAAGGGTTTTCTTACTTGGTTTTATCCATCTGAGGTCAACCCACTGAGGCACATTCCAAAATAAACCAGTCTCGTTACAGTAAAGTAAGTAACAAAGTAAAGGTTTCACAATCACAAGGGCTACGTACAATGCTCAGGTCCATAAATTCAAGCTATTTTTCATTTGTAAATGATAAACAGAATTAGTAGCTCTCTTCAGTCCTCTGAATAAAACATGAAGGAGCTGAACTGATCCAAACCCGGAATGCTTCAAAACAGGTAATAACAACTGCAAAAGCCTTATACACCTACCGTTTACCTGGGCCTATATCTAGGAACCTTGGTAAGAAGCATTGTGCCACCGTGCCAGTCTAGATTCGGAGTTGCCACAAGATTTTGGCTTCCTTGGCTACTACCAACTGGCAGAACAAGGAAGGCACTCTTTGCTATTCAGAGAATAATTCCATTTCATTTCAAACTTGGATCCAAGCTTTGCTAATCCTATACACTGCCCCATTCAATGAACATTTACTAAGCAGTGTAGTACAATGAACCTAGTGTCTGGAATCAGAGTGTAATAACAGATACCACTTATTGAGCTCCTATTGTGTGACAGATACTGTGCTGGGGTGTTTTATACAGGTATGTTGAAGTTTCACATCAATAATGTAAAGTGATTACTAGTAAGATTGTTTGTAAGGACTTCCCTGGCAGTTCAGTGGTAAAGACTCCATGCTTCCATTACAGGGGGCACGGGTTCAATCCCTGGCTCGGGAACTAAGATCCTGCATGCTGTGCGGCGTGGCAAAAAAATTAAAAAAACAAAATAAATTAAAATTGAAAAAGATTCTTTGTAGATTATAATAATGGGGCTCCCCAAATCACCCGGCTATGTTTCCTATTCTCCAAAAACCCAAATTTCTGACTCCAAGCTACACATTCTCTGTAATTCTCATGCTGATCCCTATGCTACCTGTCGACAACCTCCACCCCCGAGAGGTAATAAAAAAATAACACTTTTTAATTCCTGTCTTAATGTAGTTCCTGCATTAGAAGTTTCTAGCCACTGCACACAAAAATATGGTAGTATCTTCTCTTCATCTGAAAAGTTTTTTTCTCATTCCTTTGCTTTAGCCAGGAGCACCGTTCAGACATCAGAACACACTGAATTTATTCCCAAGAAATCTTGAAAGGTTCTTTCCAGATCTGACAATGAAGGTAGTTTCTTAGCCTCCAGCCAAGAAGTGTCATTTGTCCTTTCACGGCCTCATAAATTCTGACCTAGTAAACCTGACCCAAGCTTGTACAGATAAAATTCACCAGCTTCCCAGGACAGACAGATCAGGGGCTCCAATATATAAGTGATGTGGACATAGGGTGTGTATGTGACAGGGGGGTGGGAGTGGAGAGGGGGTCTTTATATGTTTGAGGACTACAAGTATTTGAGATATGAAAAGAAACAGGAAAAAATATCTCTTTAGACAGTAATTCACCCAACTGGCTAAGAATAGTTCAGAGTAGCTGGAGAGCCTGGAAATCAAGCCGTTAAAAGTATTGTGTTTTAGGAGTTATTGAAACCAAATACACTATTTCTAAACTCAACAGAGGAAGTAACTATTGTTTTCAATTGTAATAAATCTGGTTCATCTGATGGATTATTTTCATCTTCAGGGTCTGGAAACCCAGTACCAAATGTCTTCAAACAAATCTTTTTCCTCCCAGCTGTCAGAACACT
Source organism: Lipotes vexillifer (assembly GCF_000442215.2). Taxonomy (NCBI): domain Eukaryota; kingdom Metazoa; phylum Chordata; class Mammalia; order Artiodactyla; family Lipotidae; genus Lipotes; species Lipotes vexillifer. The sequence continues at coordinate 1,660,188 of NW_006792210.1, read as the reverse complement.
TAGCACCTAAGCAAGCCCATGCTCAGGCCTGGGGCATTCTGGGTTCTAATCTAGGCCTCGTTGCTGACTCACCAAATGGCCATGGGAAGGAGTGTAAGGTCCTGGCTCCAGAGTCCGTCAGTATTGGCAGTGATCAGAATACAATTGGGATCAGTAGGTGAAACCCGCCTGTTTCCACGCTAAGGGGGAACAGACAGAGAATAATTAGTAGAAATGAGACAATCTGCAGTCTAGAGTAGGGCCTCTCCCTGTGTAGTGAGAGGACCCCTTTTCCTTACTCTTACCAGCAGGAAATGTGGGCTTAGTTAATCAACAACATGGATCTTGGCAAGCAAGATGGAGGGAGAGAATTTACGTTATTTTTTTTTGGTGAGACTGAACTTACCAAAGAATAAAAGGCAGATGTTGGGCTTCCCTGGTGCCACAGTGGTTGAGAGTCCGCCTGCCGATGCAGGGGACACGGGTTCGTGCCCCGGTCCGGGAAGATCCCACGTGCCGTGGAGCGGCTGGGGCCATGAGTCATGATCGCTGAGCCTGCGCATCGGGAGCCTGTGCTCCGCAACGGGAGAGGCCACAACAGTGAGAGGCCCGCGGACCGCAAAAAAAAAAAAAAAAAAAAAAAAAAGGCAGATGTCTTGGGCTTCCCTGGTGGCGCAGTGGTTGAGAGTCTGCCTGCCGATGCAGGGGACACGGGTTCGTGCCCCGGTCCGGGAAGATCCCACGTGCCGTGGAGCGGCTGGGGCCATGAGTCATGATCGCTGAGCCTGCGCATCGGGAGCCTGTGCTCCGCAACGGGAGAGGCCACAACAGTGAGAGGCCCGCGGACCGCAAAAAAAAAAAAAAAAAAAAAAAAAAGGCAGATGTCTTGGGCTTCCCTGGTGGCGCAGTGGTTGAGAGTCTGCCTGCCGATGCAGGGGACACGGGTTCGTGCCCCGGTCCGGGAAGATCCCACGTGCCGTGGAGCGGCTGGGGCCATGAGTCATGATCGCTGAGCCTGCGCATCGGGAGCCTGTGCTCCGCAACGGGAGAGGCCACAACAGGGAGGGGCCCGCGCACCCCAAAAAAAAAAAAAAAAAAAAAAAAAAAGGCAGATGCCTCAGTGTTATAGGTAATAGAGTGGACTATTCTGGAATTATCTATAGACTCCTATACTGATACAGAGCCCCTCCAACCTATGCTTTTCTTCAAAATATCTGCTCTCATACTCAAAACTGTGGAATGAATGAATGAACAAATAATGAGATTGTCCTACTTACCCACCTTAGAACCTTAGAGAGCAAAAGAGTCATTGTCAAAGCTTTAGAAACTCACAGAAGCTCCTACACTGGGGGGAGCAAAACAGTTAGAGATTTATAAGGTAGATACTGCAGACAAGCACTTGTCTTGGAATCAGAAGAGGTGGATGTGAGTCTCGGGTTTGCCTACTTACTTAGTAGTTGAGCCCTTGGAATTGACCAGTTTGCTGCCATCTAGTTCATATTACTGTGGCTCATTCATATATTCAGTCAGTCATTCATTTAACTAATAATTCTTTTTTTTCTTTTTTAACTAATAATTCTTAAGTGCTCACTGTATCCCAGATTCTGTACTAGGCAATGAGGCAGAGAAAGAGGAATAAAATAAGCCCTGGGCTTCTTTCCAAATGCAGCCTCTGAAACACATGTATAAATAGAAACACCATCATGATGACACTTGAGCTTCCTTAATAAAATAGCTGCCATTTATTGAGCACTGTGCCAGGAACCCTTCATAAATTATGACATCCCTTAAAACTCGGCATCATCATATTCATTTTACATATGAGATAACTATAACTCTGTGAGGTTGAGAATCTTGCCCAAGGTCACACATCTTGTAAGTGGCTGAGCTGGGATTTCAATCCAAGAGAGTCTAACTCTAAACCCGTGCTTTTTCCGCCCTATCACACTGCCGGTGTGTGATGTGGCTATTAGCCAAATGGCTGCTTATTTTCGATCAAGCATACAAGTGGTAAACAAAAGTATATTTTGCCCTATCCAGCTTCTGAGAAGGACAACAAATCTTTGTGAACTCATTCCTGGCACAATGCAAGCTGTCTGAATCATCCCCCAAAACTGAAAGTTGAAAATGAAGATGACTAAAATAGTCCTGGGCAAAAAAGGCACATCAGCCTAATCATGGCCTGATAAGATGACATGCAGCATTTATTACCAGTGGAGAGAGACTTGATGTGCAAGGTCTCTGGGACTCAGTGTCAGGCCAATTCTGGATTGAAGGGACAAATGGACTTCCATTTTTCCTTCAGGGATTATCACGATCATTTAGCATCACTGGTGATAGGGCAGTCCGGTCAGAATGTTGCATGAGCAGCAGTTTTCTGGATCGCTTGTGTTGATACAGGTCAGTGGACAAACTAACCTTAAAATTCCTCCTCACGTAAGTCATGGTTGCTACCATAAGGTCCAAGTTTAAGCATTAACTCTTCACTGATTCATATTCAGACAGCGGTAACATTTCTGCTACAACTATGTAGCAATCAGAACAAGAAACCGCATAAATGATTCAAAGAGTTGTGCTCATTGACTCTCGGTCACAAAAGGTCAGGGCCGAAATGAAACTTCAAGAGCATCTGACTCAACTCTCACTTTACAAATGAGAAAACTGGAGCTCAGCACAAGGAAGTGACTTCCTCGTGGTGATGGTAGTCACCTACTACACACTGATAAAGAAGAAAAAGTCGGGGGAGAAAGGATGAGGTAATGGAGGTAAAATAAATTCCTCATCCTTCTCGGTCAAAAATTAAAAAAAAAACAAACAAGGTACAAACAAGTTATTCTGTGTTAGAGATGTAACCAGCAGATGAGCTGAAAAGAAAAGCAGCCTTGATACAGCTACTGACTAGCTGTGTGACCTTGAGTAAACTCCCTGGGCCTCAGTCTTGTCATCTATAGCAGGGGTCCCCAACCACTGGGCCGTAGCCTGTTAGGAACCAGGTGCACAGCAGGAAGTGAGTGGTGGGCGAGCGAGTGAAGCTTCATCTGCCGCTCCCCATTGCTCCCATCGCTCCCATCCCCGTTGCTCCCCATCATCGCTCCCCATCGCTCCCCATCGCTCCCCATCGCTCCCGTTGCCCGTTGCCTCCCCATCGCTCCCCGTTGCTCACATTACCGCCTGAACCTTCCCCCTCCGCCCCGTCCATGGAAAAATTGCCTTCTACAAAACTGGTCCCTGGTGCCAAAAAGGTTGAGGACCGCTTCTCTAGAGTGCAGGCTCAGTAGTTGTGGAGCACGGGCTTAGTTGCTCCGTGGCATGTGGGATCTTCCCAGACCAGGGATTGAACTCACATCCCCTGCATTGGCAGGTGGATTCTTAACCACTGTGCCACCAGGGAAGTCCTGGTATTGCTGTTTTGAAAATACCTTTTTAATTTTTAATTTACATACAGTAAAACTGACTTTATTTTGGTGACTAATTCTATGAGTTTTGATATATGTATAGATTTGTATAGCCACTATGACAATCAGGATATATAATGGTTCTACCACCCAAAAAAATTCCCTTTTGCTGCCTCTTTGTAGTCACATTCTCCTCTTACCCTAACCCTTAAAAGTCACATGTTATCTGTCCCTATAGTTTTGCCTTTTCCAGAATCATGCATTATGCAATACATAGAATCATGCAACATGAAAGAGTTTTAAGACTGGCATCTTTCAATCAGCATAACACCTTTAACGATCGTGGAAAAACTGTCTTCCATGAAACCAGTCCCTGGTGCCAAAAAGGTTGGGGACCTATGCTCTATAGAATGGGGGTAACTGTCACTGCACGGCTCATTTCCTAAAGTTCTTAGGAAGAACAAACAGGAGAGTAAATGTAGGAAATGATAATAGTTCTCAGCCCCAAAGAGGGATGGTTTCTAGCAATTTCTTCCATTCATTTATATAATAGGGCCTCCAGAACTGCCCCCACAAAACCTACACTGGCTTCCTTCCCCAGAATGTCACCCAGTGCTACGGTGTACTCTTTCTTGTCTCTGGCTAGAAAAAATTTAAATCTGTGTGGCAGAAGTGCAATTAGAAAATATCTAACTAAGGTTCTCTCTCTCCCCTCTAATCCAGATCTTCTGCCTGTTACTAGGTTTTCTCTTTGGGGTTTGACATTCCTTCTTCTAGAATGACTCATTGTAAAAGGGGGAAAAAAATCCAAACCTGATTTTCCTCCCTTTGTCACAGAGGCACTGAGTAGGATGTCAATCAATGTCAGTGGACACATAGCCTTCACTCTAAAGGGTTTTAATTACAAGCTGGCAGAGAGTCAGTAGCTGGCGGGGCTAAGAACAGTCACCCCAGGAATCTGTTGTGGTGCTAACAAACAGGAGAAAAACATCATCTGTGCTCCTCTGTCCAATATTTTTTATTCATGAGTCTGAAAGGAAACTGTGGCTCTACCATTCTAATCTCTGGAGACATGCTTATGTACACACACAGGCAAACACATACCACATAAGCACGCAGGCAGGCACCCTCCCTGGCTGGGTGAAAAAATAGTTTCTAGCCCTCTGAGAGGTTTTTTGCGTTAACGGATTGGGTAGTCCCACTACGCAGAAAATCAGAGTGACATTCTTTAGAGAAATGCACACTTGTTCCAATTTTCTTGTCTAAATTATCCAAAACCCTTACACTCTTGATATGGTTCACTTAAAGATCATTACTCATGTTCCTGAGTGGGCTGCAGAGAGATCGTGCCTACGCAAGGCATGCTTCTGGGTGTTGGAAAATGACAGGAGTGAGCTACAGTACTGAATGTTCTGAAATTAACTCAAACTTGCAAAGTTCCATCAGCACCATATAAGGGAAGATATTTATCCTGCAGCTTAAGTTGGGGAGGGGCAGGCAGGGGGAGGGGGAGGCAGAGGGATGGGGGCATTAAGTGATTTACAATTGAAAATGTTCAGATCAGCAGACAGGCTAAAGGTCCCATAGGATGTTGGTAACAATTGACAATACAGCCATTGGTAGTTGTGTTTAATATAAACCAAGAACACGGGGCTCCCCTGGTGGCACAGTGGTTAAGAATCCGCCTGCCAATACAGGGGACATGGGTTCAATACCTGGTCTGGGAAGATCCCACATGCCACAGAGCAACTAACCCTGTGCGCCACAACTACTGAGCCTGCGCTCTAGAGCCCGCGTGCCACAGCTACTGAGCCTGAGTGACGCAACTACTGAGGCCCGTGTGCCTGGAGCCTGTGCTCTGCAACAGGAGAAGCCACCACAATGAGAAGCCTGCGAACCGCAACGAAGAGTAGCCCCCCGCAACTAGAGAAAGCCCACACGCAGCAACGAAGACCCAACACAGCCAAAAATATATAAATAAAATAAATTTTAAAAAAATTATGTACAAACCCCCCCCAAGAATGTCAAATTAGAAGAGTTTACTAAAAAAAAAAAAAAAAAAAAGTCTGTGAATTTCTCCCAACTTCATTATTTTATTTGGCACATAAAGACTATTTGCCGTGTGTCATTTATAAGTAAAGATCAAACAAGCATTCGTTTGAAAGAAACTGAAGAAATGATCACCTGAACATGTAGGTAGAAATGATTGTCTTTAAAAAGGGAAGCAAAACCCAATTAAAAGCTTCTTGTACCTTATAATACTCCCCAAAGAAGCGACTAAGGTCTTAATTAGCTTTCCTCCTTATCTCTGGTAAAACAGGCCCGCAAAGTTTTCTGTGTCAGTTCCACAAAGGCATTCGAAAAATATGTGATCACCCACATGGAAGATGTGTAAGCTCATTTCCTTCCTATTTGAGACTTATTGCCAGCAATGTGTGGACGTTTGTACATTTTGACGAATAATTATGGAAAGTTATGAGAGATGCTGTTAGGAAAATTGGTTCCATTAGATTAAGAAGGAATATTCTTCCAATATTTCGGTAGGCAGAGGTCTAATATCATAATAAGCATGATTCGCAAAATGAATTTCAAGTCATTTTAATGGAAATTATTCTCTAAGCTAGGATGATATATTCTCTCTCATCCAGAATTCGATTCTGCTCCATTGTATTCTTAAAAACACAATCAGAAGTTAATTGAAATTTATTTTTAGAATATTTGATGCCTACAAAGGATCTATTTTTGAAGAATGCCCTAAATAAAGGTATTTGCAGACATCCTGTGTTGCTTCCCACTCTCCATTAGCCAACTCCAACTTTCTCGTATTTTGGTGAATGCATCCCTTACCAAACACAAATAAGTATGGTATAGCTTCTACTCAGAAGACTTCGTCGCCAATCTTTCCATATTAATGGTTATTACCTCCAGCTGAAATGCACAAATTTAAAGTCTGACTCATCTAAAATCACACAGCTCTTGTGTGAGTCTGAAGCTACCGTCATCAAAAAGGAGGTCAATTTACCTCAATGCCCTCTTGCTGCAAATGCAAAACAGGCTTCCCGGGGGTAGAATATTCGGGCCGCTGCCGGCCAAGAGATGGCTTTTTATCATGCAGAATGTTTCTCTGTTATTATTATTGCTGTCCTCTTTTTCCTAGTCCAAAAATATTGACAAGAGAAAAGGGAGAAAACAAGGGATTAGTCAAGCTCCTCTCTCACATTCTGTCTGACCTTAACCTGCCTACCTCTCAGTGGTAAACTGCTCTTTGCTTGCCAGCAGCCTTGGAGCGGGCCGCAGGCCAGCGGTACCCAGCTGCTTCTCTGGAGCCTGGATCTGGCTGTGCAGCTGCCCCAACTCTGCCCAGAGATGATCTGAACATCAATCACTGCCTCACTTTCAACCGGTGTGGAATGTAGCCCAGGAAGCGATGTATGAATTTTGCTTCCCACAGAATTCAGAGCTGTGCTTTCTGTAGATGAACTACACGGCCGGCCTGTTTTAACCACCTCCGTCCCGCTTTGTAGTCTGTCTTCATTCATTTATACAGGTCTCCCTACCCAGAGCTGCATCAAGACAGTCCCATAGTTTCGAATTGTACCATTTGACTAATCGTTATACACTGTTAAAGTAGCCATTTTTAAAATACAGAGGGGGGGGGGACTCATTATTCAGCATAATAATAATTACTATTATTTAGCATGATAATAATAACAATGATAATAGCAGCTATTATTAATCAAGTGCTCGCGTGGTTCAGACAACATGCTACAGGCTTTATGGACCTTATTTCATTAAATCCCTACAAAATTCCCGTGAGGTCGATTGCCTTCGTTTTACAAATAGGGAAGCTGTGACTCAGAACAATTAAACAATTATTCAAAATCATAGCAGCTGGTAAATAAGAGAGATGGGATTTAAACCCTATTCTGTCTCCTTCCCAAATGCACACTCCTGACCTCCAAGTTTATGATTCTTAACCCAGTCAGCACATTAGAATCACAATCAAATTTGTATCTCTAGAAGTGGGACCCAGGCATTAGTAATTTTTTAAAGACTCCCAGGTGTTTCCGTATAGCTAAACAATTCCTGAAGTTTTACTGAAATTTTATTCTCAAAAATATTTGTGGTACACTTTGGTTACTTACAGGCTGCTGCATTCGAAAAATTCAGTTTTCCACACATGAGTCTTCTTGGATACTCAGACAAAACACTTCACTTCCGGTCACCGAGTGTGTGGTTTTTTCCCCACATCAAGCAATTCTCTGTGACACCAGCTGGGTGTCCTACAATTTAACTCAAATCTGATACTACCTACATAGAGATAGTGTCCGATTTCACAGGTTAAGGGCTCAGTCCCATAAGATGGCACATCCCCCGACAGACACACACACACACACACTTCAGACGCCGGTCCCAAGTCCAGGTTATTCCCTGTGCTTCTGACCGGCTGACTATAGATCAGAAGTCCCCACGACGCCCCTCCTTGGGCTCTTGACCCATAGAACTCAAGGAAACACTTACTTACGTTTAGCAGTTTATTACAGGTTGTGATAAAGGATACAGATGAACATCCAATGGAAGAGATGCATAGGAGAAGGCATGGAGCGTCCGTGCCCTCTCCAGGCCCAAAACTCTGCCCAAATCTCCACGTGTTCACCGACCTGGAAGTTCAAACTCCTTCCTTTCGGGCTTTTATAGATGCCTCATTATTTAGGCATGCTTGGTTAAATCACTGGCTATTGTCAAAATTCAACCTCCGAAGGCCTATCCCCTTTCCAGAGGTCAGTGGGTGGGACTGAAAGTTCCAAGCCTCTAATAACGTGGTTGATTCACCTGGCAACCAGCCCCCATCCTAACTGCTTTCCAAAAGTCACCCATTAACATAGCAAAAGACACCTTTATGGCTTTCAACACTTAGGAAATTCCAAGGGGTTTAGGAGCTGTGAGCCTAGAACTGTGGAGGAAGACCAAATATGTGTAAAAACTATCTTTTAGTCACCTAAATGACCAAATTAATATTTCTTATAAATTACAATATCTCAGTGGACCCCCTGGTCTTCGAACATAGATCACGAGCAAAATGATCATAAAAGTCAAAAGATATTCACTCAGTTATTAGTAACTATCCAGTCCATCACATTACATGAAAATGTCTCCCAGGGCGAGGCCACTCAGGTTTCCAGGCTTCCATCTGATCTTGTCAGCTAAGGGGCCAAGTTTGATCTTAGGCAAGTTATTCCCATTTCCCCTGTGTCACTCTCCTTGTGATGGAGGTGGACTGGATGAGCTCTAAAGATCCCAGGATCCATGGTTTAAGTTGAAATTTGGGAAGATCCATTTACTTTAAAACCTAAAGCTGGGCGTTCCCCGGTGGTCCAGTGGTAAAGAATCCACCTTCCAATGCAGGGGACGCAGGTTTGATCCCTGGTCAGGGAACTAAGATCCCACCTCCCACATGCCACAGGGCAACTAAGCCCACAAGCCTCAAAAAACCCTAAAGCTAGCCAATTTTACTGGTCATATAATTGGAGCTAACTCTTTCAACACATTTTGATTTTCCCAGCTGGACAACTCATCCTACCCTTTGGTTTCCTGACGCTGGCCAGAATTTCTAGTGACCCTTGCCCATGTTCTCACCTAAATCCTTACTCTTCAGGCATAAGTAGCCACCACTACCCTCACTGTCATTGTTCTTTTCATTCTTTCAACAAATATTTACAGAGTAAATACTCTGGGCCTGAGCTCTGTTCTAAGAGCTGTGAATATAACATTGAAAAAATAGACAAAAATCCTGCCCGCAGAGAGTTTATATTCCAGTAGAGGGAGATAGACAACAAATGACTAAATAAATATTTCGTCTCTCTGGTGGTGACAAGTGCTAAAGAGAAAAAGAAGGCAGAATACAGAGCTAGAAAGCCAAGGGTGTCATTTTGGATAAGGTGTTCGGGCAGGCCCCTCCGAAGAGGGTGTGGTTGAACAGAGGCTTGAGTGAAGGGAAAGGATAAGATCATCTGATGGAAGCATGTTGCAGTCAGCTGGAATAGAACAGTTTTCTAGAACCACACTGCACAACTTCAGGGAACTCCTCATGGGTGAGGGTTGGGCTAGGGCTGAAGCTGCAGCTGTGCAGTTTCGAGATGAGAATAGTTCACCTTAGCCTAACCTGGCCTTTTAGCTCCTACTTCCAAGGCCTTTGCTGTCACATACTCGTTGAAATAACCTTTGAGAGAGGTCTGTTTAGCAAAAGAAGCAGCTAACAAACACAGTAATAATTAAAGGCATGCTAGTAAGAGAACAGAGTTACAGTCAAACAGGCGATCTGACCTCAACTCTATCTTATAATAGGTGTTTGACCTTAACCAAGATACATCATGTCTCTGTACCTTAGTTTCCTTGTCTGGAAAATAAGGAGGGTAAAAAGCAAACAAATGAAAGCTTTTACAATATCTGGTGTAAAACAATTGCTCAATAAAATAATTATTGTAATTCAAAACATGGGGGTTGTGTGGGAACTAGTCCTAGAGACAGGCAACCTGAGATGAAGTTCCAGCTCCATCACTTCCTAGGCACGTGACCATGAATAAGTCGCTTAACTTCTCTGAGCCTCACATTCCTCATCTATAGACATGGGGATAATAATTCATGCCCGACCTCAAGGGTTGTTACATTTAAAAAAATTGGAAATTGTAGAACACTGTTTAAACATTTGGGGTCTTTTTTTTTCAACTAGTTGAGAGAATACAAAAGTAGAGGGTAAGGTATGATCTGAGAACTTGTATTGGCTCAAAACTCGGGATCATGCATTTAGTGATTCTTGGCAACACAAACAGCCATTCTAGGAAAATGTTTACAAAATCACAACGACGGGTGATTCAGTTCCTCTTTAACACTAATCCTTAACTTTTCTGGTCACCCGAATCGAACAAAATTATTTTTTCTATGTAGAATTATTGAAGCACAGATGTCTACAACCAGAAGGGATCTTAGAGTTCTTCTAGTCCAATCCTGTCTTTGTACAAGTAAGGAAATTGAGGCCCAGAAAGGTAAAGTGCCTAGGCAAAGCCACACAGGGAGTCAGGGAGGGATCCAGAAGCAGAATCAGATCCCCCGACCACCCCCCTCCTCCGCCCCCCACCCCCAGGCTCTTCATGTTTTAGGAATCTTCTTTGTTCCATCCTGTTTCTAAGCCTCAGTCCCACCTATTTTATTGCATTTTGAAAGGGGTCTTTGCTTACAAAAGCACTCCCTGGGTATTTTTCTTAAATAAGAGATCTATGCTTCCTCATCCGATCGTAGCCACATGCACACATGAAAATCTCGTATTGCAAATCTGTCCTAATAGTTCACGTTGGTGCTTGAAACGGTACCAACAGTTGGACTGCATTCAATTATATAGCAGTTTCTCTGAGGCCGTTTAAACAGACTACAATAAAATTCCTCTTACCCTTAGAAAATTCCTATTTGAATAAAAGAAAAAAGAAAGGAACAAGCAGCTTTGTCAACCAAGAACCATTAAAACCCACAAATGGGTTCAATTGCCAGAAAAATTCTAGCATGCCCAGAAACAACAAAGCACAGATCTGGCGGAAGGCAGGCCAAATGGGAGGATTCCTGTGGAGAATAGGAAGTACGTACAGACAGACAAGACTTGTCATCTCACTTGACACTTTCTTCCAAAGCCCTTGGAAGCACTAAAGTGGCAGATCTGGTTTTCCCTAATGACACCACGCTGTGGGGGAATAATGAACCAAGGCTTCTCGAATGGTCTCCAAGGAGCCTGCAGCATAACACGCTCAATGGAGAAGGTCCTATAAAGCCCATATTCCACCTCCAGGGAAGTTCCGGTGACATCATCTGAAAGGCTTGGTCAAGGTGAAGGGGTCAGTGCAGTGTGAGAATGTTCTACAGCACAACACTAATAGAAACTCTCACAGAAACCATTTATTTTCTTTCCTAGGCATTCAGGACCAGCTCTGTCGTTCAAGAGACTGACACTCTCCAACTGCCTAGCTAAATTAAATTTTAGAAACGTTTCCTGCTG
>NW_006792210.1:1646882-1648679 GCF_000442215.2 Lipotes vexillifer | reverse complement strand
TAAATTAAATTTTAGAAACGTTCCCTGCTGAGGCAGCACCTCTTTGTGTGAAACCAAAGGAAAAAAAATGACCCTATAGCCCACACGGTGCTTCCTTCCGCTCCACCCCACTGGTCCATAGGCCTTGTGTGCGGTCCATAGACAGTGCTTTCCTCCCCGGGGGCAAAAAAAGATCCCATGTCGTTTCAGATGCTGATGCTGAAGTTTATAATATTGTTGATCACAGTGATAATAGATCATGTTTATTGAACACTTCACTCTGCAAGGGAACTCCTACGAGCTCACTTAATGCTCATAGCATTCTCTGAGGTAGATACTAGGATAGCTTACTTTTACAAATAAAGAAACTGAGGCTCAAAGAGATGAAGCAACTTGCCTGAGGTTACAGGACTAGTGAGTGATGAGTAGGAATTATTCCTACCTAATATGTCTGCAGGACCTACATTTTTAACTATTTATTCCTGGTGTTAGAGGTCAAAAGCCTATATGACCTAAAGCAAAGTAGTAACTCAAGCTTAGGAGCAAGGACAAAAGACAAAGATTGCTAAGAAGATTCTGTACACTGTCTCCAGAAAACCTCCCCTCTGATGGTTCTTGCAAATAATGCACTTCTCTCAACAGATTATCACATCCAAATGTATAGAAATAAATGTATATAGAGAGTTGCACAACACTGTGAATGGACTAAATGCCATGAAATTGTACACACTTTTAAATGGTTAATTTTATGTGATGTGGATTTCACCTCAGTAAAAATAACACCTGTATTTGAGAAAGATTTTTTGTAGTATTTTCTCCAGCTTTATGGAGGTATAACTGACGATCAAAAGCTATATATATATACCGGGACTTCCCTGGTGGTGCAGCAGTTTGGACTCTGCGCTTCCACAGCAGGTGGCGAGGGTTCGATCTCTGGCCGGGAAACTAGGATCCCACAATGTGGCACGGCCAAAAAAACAAAAGCTATCATACAACTGACCCTTGAACAACATGTTTGAACTCCGCATGTCCACTTATACATAGATTTCTTTAGATAAATATGTATTATAGTACTGCACGATCCACGGTTGGTTGAACCCATGGATGCGGAACCACAGATAGGGAGGGCCGAGTCTAAAGTTATACTGGGATTTTGCGAAGGGCCAGTGCCCCTAACCCCCGAGTTGTTCAAGGGTCCACTGAACTTAAGGTGTGTAACCTGATGACCCAATATATGTATACGTTGTGAAATATTCACCACAAATCACCTCACACAGTTACCATTTTACTTTTTATGGAGAGAACACCCAAGATCTACCCTCTTAGCAAATTTCAAATACACAATACAATATTGCCAACTATGGTCACATTGTTGCACGCTGGTTCTCTAGAACTTACTCATCTTGCGTAACTGAAAGAGAAAATTCATATGTTATTCTTATTTATGGGAAACGTCTTCCCTCAAAAAACGATGAAAAATTTTCCATATGCATTTTGAAAAAATAAATATATGGGGGAGGGAGGCAGAAAGGGTTTCTACTTGAAGTTAATTTCCTGATAACATATGGAGAAGCTCAGTAAAGCTATTTCCACTTTGAAGTGAAGTAAGTCAGAAAGAGAAAAACAAATACCGTATGCTAACACATATATATATATATGGGATCTAAAAAAAAAAAGTGGTTCTGAAGAACCTAGGGGCAGGACAGGAATAAAGACGCAGACATAGAGATCGGACTTGAGGACACAGGGAGGGGGAAGGGTAAGCTGGGACGAAGTGAGACAGTGGCATGGACTTATATATACTACCAAATGTAAAAT
>NW_006792210.1:1635525-1646850 GCF_000442215.2 Lipotes vexillifer | reverse complement strand
GTCGCATAGCACAGGGAGATCAGCTCGGTGCTCTGTGACCACCTAGAGGGGTGGGATAGGGAGGGTGGGAGGGAGGGAGACGCAAGAGGGAGGAGATATGGGGATATATGTGTATGTATAGCTGATTCACTTTGTTATACGGCAGAAACTAACACAACATTGTAAAGCAATTATACTCCAATAAAGATGTTAAAAAAAAAAAGAAAAAAAAGAACCTAGAATCTCAGAATTAGAAAAGATCATAGAGGTCATCTAGGCAACCTCCTTCCCAAAGCAGGAATCCTTTCTAGACATAATCATCCTTGATCATATTCCTTGATATATAATCATCCAGCTTCTGTTTAATATTTCCAGTGAAAACCTGGCTGTTCTATCTGTAAATAGATCAGATTAGTAGAAAGGTCATGCTTATGTTGAATTAAATCTGCTGCCCTGGTGCTTCAGTGCATATTTCTGCTTTAACCTTTTAAGCTGTTCTGTCCAATTCAGCAGTCAGTAATCGTATATGGCTATTTGAATCAAAAGTCATTCCTATTAAATAAAATTAAAAATTAAAAAATGTATATGTTGGTGCCTCAGATGCAATAGCCATGTACCAGGTGCTCAGTAGCCATACGTGGCTAGTGGCTGCTGTATTGAACAGTGAAGCTATATAAGACTTCCATCACATCAAAAAGTTTTATTGGACAGCACTGCTCTAGAGCAAAACAGAATATCTACTACTTTTTCCACATGAAAAGCTATCTAAATGTTCCCCCTTGGTCATTTCTCTTTTTTAAATTAATTAATTAATTTATTTACTTTTAATTTTTTTAATCAATTTTTATTGGCGTATAGTTGTTTTACAATGTTGTGTTAGTTTCTGCTGTATAGCAAAGCAAATTTGTTACACGTATACATATATCCACTCTTTTTTAGATTCTATTCCCATATAGGTCATTACAGAGTATTGAGTAGAGTTCCCTGTGCTATACAGTAGGTTCTTATTAGGTATCTATTTTATATATAGTAGTGTGTATATGTCATCATTTCTTATCCAGAATAAATTGCCCTAGTTCCTTCAACTTCCGGGAATGGCGCAATGGTAATTGTTAGGCGCATGGCTGCCTAACAATTACTCCAAACACGGTAGCTTAAACAGCGTTCATTTATTATCTCATGGTTCTGGAGGTCGGAAGTCAACAGGCTCACCTGGGTTCCGAGCTCTGGCGCTCCTCACAAGGCAAAATCCAATTGTCGACAAGACCGGGCTCCTACATGGAAGCTCTGGGAGAGAATCTTCTTCTAGGCCCATTGAGGTTGTTGGCAGAATCCAGTTCTGTGCAACTCTGGGAGTGAGTTCCCCACTTCCTGTCTGGTTGTCAGCCGGGTCTGCTCTCAGTTTCTATAGGCTCCTTGCATGTGGGCCCCTCTTTCCCCTCCACCATCAAAGCCAGCAAAGGTGCATGAAATCCTTCTGATGCTCCAAATCCCTGTGAACTTCCTATTATGCTACCAGGTGGAGAAAACTCTGTTTTTAAAGGGCTCGTGTGATTAGAACGGTCCCACCTGGATGATTTCCTTATCATAAGGTCAACTTATTAGGAACCTGCAAAATGTCATTTGCAGATATGTCGTGACAGTCACAGTCTGGGGATTCGAATGGGAAATCTTGGGGAGCTGTCTTAGAATTCAGCCTACCACAATGATTTCCTGTAACTATCTAACTATGGTTATGATACCTGTACTTTCTAAAGAGCTGTTGGTATAGTGATTATAGTCAATAATACTGTATTACAGACCTCAAAGTTGTTAAGAAACTAGATCTTAGGGGGCTTCCCTGGTGGTGCAGTGGTTAAGAATCTGCCTGCCAATGCAGGGGACACGGGTTCGAGCCCTGGTCCGGGAAGATCCCACATGCTGCGGAGCAACTAAGCCCGTGCGCCACAACTGCTGAGCCTGCACTCTAGAGTAATATTTCCAGTGAAAACCTGGCTGTTCTATCTGTAAATAGATCAGATTAGTAGAAAGGTCATGCTTATGTTGAATTAAATCTGCTGCCCTGGTGCTTCAGTGCATATTTCTGCTTTAACCTTTTAAGCTGTTCTGTCCAATTCAGCAGTCAGTAATCGTATATGGCTATTTGAATCAAAAGTCATTCCTATTAAATAAAATTAAAAATTAAAAAATGTATATGTTGGTGCCTCAGATGCAATAGCCATGTACCAGGTGCTCAGTAGCCATACGTGGCTAGTGGCTGCTGTATTGAACAGTGAAGCTATATAAGACTTCCATCACATCAAAAAGTTTTATTGGACAGCACTGCTCTAGAGCAAAACAGAATATCTACTACTTTTTCCACATGAAAAGCTATCTAAATGTTCCCCCTTGGTCATTTCTCTTTTTTAAATTAATTAATTAATTTATTTACTTTTAATTTTTTTAATCAATTTTTATTGGCGTATAGTTGTTTTACAATGTTGTGTTAGTTTCTGCTGTATAGCAAAGCAAATTTGTTACACGTATACATATATCCACTCTTTTTTAGATTCTATTCCCATATAGGTCATTACAGAGTATTGAGTAGAGTTCCCTGTGCTATACAGTAGGTTCTTATTAGGTATCTATTTTATATATAGTAGTGTGTATATGTCATCATTTCTTATCCAGAATAAATTGCCCTAGTTCCTTCAACTTCCGGGAATGGCGCAATGGTAATTGTTAGGCGCATGGCTGCCTAACAATTACTCCAAACACGGTAGCTTAAACAGCGTTCATTTATTATCTCATGGTTCTGGAGGTCGGAAGTCAACAGGCTCACCTGGGTTCCGAGCTCTGGCGCTCCTCACAAGGCAAAATCCAATTGTCGACAAGACCGGGCTCCTACATGGAAGCTCTGGGAGAGAATCTTCTTCTAGGCCCATTGAGGTTGTTGGCAGAATCCAGTTCTGTGCAACTCTGGGAGTGAGTTCCCCACTTCCTGTCTGGTTGTCAGCCGGGTCTGCTCTCAGTTTCTATAGGCTCCTTGCATGTGGGCCCCTCTTTCCCCTCCACCATCAAAGCCAGCAAAGGTGCATGAAATCCTTCTGATGCTCCAAATCCCTGTGAACTTCCTATTATGCTACCAGGTGGAGAAAACTCTGTTTTTAAAGGGCTCGTGTGATTAGAACGGTCCCACCTGGATGATTTCCTTATCATAAGGTCAACTTATTAGGAACCTGCAAAATGTCATTTGCAGATATGTCGTGACAGTCACAGTCTGGGGATTCGAATGGGAAATCTTGGGGAGCTGTCTTAGAATTCAGCCTACCACAATGATTTCCTGTAACTATCTAACTATGGTTATGATACCTGTACTTTCTAAAGAGCTGTTGGTATAGTGATTATAGTCAATAATACTGTATTACAGACCTCAAAGTTGTTAAGAAACTAGATCTTAGGGGGCTTCCCTGGTGGTGCAGTGGTTAAGAATCTGCCTGCCAATGCAGGGGACACGGGTTCGAGCCCTGGTCCGGGAAGATCCCACATGCTGCGGAGCAACTAAGCCCGTGCGCCACAACTGCTGAGCCTGCACTCTAGAGCCCGCGAGCCACAACTACTGAGCTCACGCACCACACCTACTGAAGCCCGTGTGCCTAGAGCCCATGCTCCACAACAGGAGAGGCCACTGCAACGAGAAGCTCGCGCGCCGCAAAGAAGAGTAGCCCCCGCTCGCCACAACTAGAGAAAGCCCGCGCGCAGCAACAAAGACCCAATGCAGCCAAAAAGAAATAAATTATAATGAATAAATTTAAAAAAAAAAAAGAAAAAGAAACTAGATCTTAATTATTCTCACCGAGAAAAAGAAATGATTATGTGACATGACAGAGGTGTTAGCTAACACTGTGGTGGTAATCATACTGCAATATACAAATGTATCGAATCAGTACATTGTACACCTTAAACTTATAAAATGTTCTATGTCAATTATATCCCAGTAAAATAATTTTTAAATAAAGAGCTGTTGGGCCCAGGTCATTTCTTCCTTTGTGTTTTACCAAAAAAAAAGAGGTGCTACCTCATCAGGAAACATTTCTGAAGTTCAGTTCCAACCAAACTCTAAGTTGCATGTGTGCAGGTTGAGGCCTCCTGGAGATGAGTAGTCAGAGGAATGCAATCAAAACTCAAAAGTAAAGATCTTTTCCCACCAATTCACTATTCAAAGGAACTAGGAGATCACAGTTATTAATTTAATGATGTTAATATGTGCTGAACTCTTGTTCAATTGAAAAACCTGAATTAAGAGAGTTTAATGGGATTGACTTTGCATGCCTAAAACATAAAGCTTATTAAGAGGAAATACAGCAGATTTTAATAATTAAAAATTTAACACAAAATCAAGCAAAATTAATACCCACAGTAGCTTTAGAAAAAGGTTAGCAAAACATTACATTTAATGGTAATATAAAATAGTGATATTTCCCATTACTCTTACCTGATTACCCTTGCTAATTCTTTCAAAATGTCAAGTTTCACAAAAATATTTCCCTCCTTTGTGGCTTCATGGAAAAGACAGCTACTAGGCCTTGGGACACCTTAGAAGCAGTGGAGTAATAGTTTTAAAAGTTTGAATCCTCCTAAGCAAGAAAATGTTCAAATGGTGAGCCAGTGACAACATTCTCCCAGCCAGAAGTAACAACTGGGGGAAAAATACAAAATGTATCTCACTGCCACCAGGCATCCTCCCTTGGAGAATTCATGGAGCTCCTATGCACATAGGTCCATGTATGGTCCTGGATTCATGTTTTCTAGCACATTTCCCTCCGTTGTAAAAAGCAGTAGAGTGGTCTCATCTACCTTACGCACCTCAGGGGCACAGGGTAGATAAGAAGGAACAAAACAATAATGGCTTGAATGTGCTTTTTTCCCCTCCAGGCTTATTGAGGTATAATTGACAAATAAAAATTATATATGTTTAAAGTGTACAATTTGATGCTTTTTTAAATTAATTTTTATTGGAGTATAGTTGCTTTACAATGTTGTGTTAGTTTCTGCTGTACAGCAAAGTAAATCAGTTATACGTATACATTTATCCCATCTTTTGAGATTTCCTTCCCATTTAGGTCACCACAGAGCACCGAGTAGAGTTAGTCCCCTGTGCTCTACAGTAGGTTCTCATTAGTTATCTATTTTATACATAGTAGTGTATATATGTCAATCCCAATCTCCCGATTCATCCCTCCCCCGCTTCCCCCCTCGGTATCCATAAGTTTGTTCTCCACATCTGTGTCTCTATTTCTGCTTTGCAAATATGTTCATCTGTACCATTTTTCTAGATTCCACATATAAGCAATATCATACGATATTTGTTTTTCTCTTTCTGACTTACTTCATTCTGTATGACAGTCTCTAGGTCTATCCATATCTCTGCAAATGGCACTATTTCGTTCCTTTTTATGGCTAATATTCCATTGCATATATGTACAGTTTGATGTTTTGATCTATGTATACATTGTGAAATGATCACCAAAATCAAACTAATTAACATGCCCATCATCTCACATAATGGCCATTTTCTTTTCTTTTCTTTCTTGGTGGTGAGAACACAAGATCTATGCTCTTAGAAAATTTCAAGCGTACAATGCAGTATTGTTAACTGGTATCACACTGCTGTACAGTAGATCCCCAGAACTTATTCGCCTTGTGTATCTGAAACTTCGACTACTATTATCAGTGCACGGAACAGAGTAGGAAGCTATTTCACTGAATTCCTCCAACTTCAGGCAAAGCCACAGGGACATATTGCTCTGCAATTTCCTCGTCTTGAAACTGGAGACAATATATGGATAAACAATTTTAGAATAAACTATGACGTATAATTAACATACTTTTCTACTCTCCTGGACAACAATGTTGTTTTGCGTGAAAAAAAGTCCATAATCACCCTATGAATGGATGACACCCAGACAAAGGAGGGGTCCTCAATTACCATTTCCAATAGTGTAAATTGACCCCAAAATCTGCTCCCAGCATCCCTTATCCCCAACATCCAACAAGATGCCATTCCTGTTTAGAGGTAATACTTTAGGACTAGCTCTGGCTATTTTGCAAAGGGCTTTCACAAGATACCAGTATCTCCACAATGTCTGCCAAGTCCTACTACCTCCAAAGGAGCCGTCCCTTCTTTGACATCCCTGTTTCAGATTTTCCGAAGGTCCATTTTCTTCAGTATTGACAGTTGTGTTAGAAGTAATGCCATAGAATCTCAAAACTTTAAAGGGTTCTTAAAACATTGAGTCCAATCCCGTGTTTTCTAAATGAGGAAACCGAGGTGCAAAGATGTCTGGGTCATAGAATTCAGCCCCATGATGACACCCATCTATTCAGAATCATCCTTCAGCCTGGTCTAAGCTTCTCACTACCCATATGTGTAAAAGCCTACACAAAGCTGACTGATTCATAAGGCCAAAGAAGAAACATGGAGCAGGCTAATGTCCCATAGCAAATAGTGAGTTCAGCTCCTGGATGGCCAGTTCATCCATTTCATGTTGCCTAGTAAGATTATGCCTATATATTTCAGATTACTTTTTAACTTACTTTAAAATAATTTTAGATTTACATAAACGTTGCAAAAGTAGTCCTCAGAGTTCAGATATACCCTTTACCCAGCTTCCCCTAATGTTAACACCTTGTATAATCTTAGTAAAATGATCAAAACCAAAAAAAAAAATCACATCAGTACAATGCTGTTAACTAAACTACAGAACTTACGTGAATTTCACCAGGCTTCTTGCACCAGTGTCCCTTTCCTGTTCTAGGATACAATCCAGGTCCTGGATTATAATTGTTGTTGTGTCTCTTTGGTCTCTTCCAGTCTGTGACAGTCCTTTAGTCTTTCATTGTCTTTCAACATCTTGTCACTCTGGATGAGCACCAGTTGTTCTACTGAATGTCTCTCAGTTATTTCAGATCATTTTAGAGAAGTCCAAATCTCATGGTTCCATGAAGTGAGCCCCCATTTTGCATCTCGGTCAGGCTCATATGTTTACCACCCAGTTACACTTCAGTAGTACCTGGGTTCTTTTCACTTATGACCGTGCCATAGATGAATGAAGACAAATTTGTCATCACTCATTGGCCAAAATTAGACTCACTATTCTTCAGGTGTCTTTGGAGAATCGCCTTGTGATGTGTCATGAGTAATAAGAAACACTGTCAGGATATACGACATGAGGCTGATTAATTTGTTAATCACGAGTCTGTGTTGTTATCTTGCCTGGTTTAATTATGACAGAATATTGTGGTGAAGCTGAACAAATGGGCACAGCGGTACAGTCAAAAGCCACGAAGAGGTATGTGTGTTACATGAAAAGCTCTGGAAGTACAAACTGTAGGAGGACCAGGCAATGTTAACTCCAGCCAATTAGATCCCAAAGCACCAGAACCTTCAAGTTCTGCGGGATGTTGGACATGATGAATGGCAATAAACACTCCATACCCCACCCAGTCCTTTGGTACATCATGTTCCCATCATAAAATACAGTGCCCATCATAAAACAGAGGATGCGTGCCTATGGAAGGCAGCTGGGAAGAGGCCTGCCTAGAAAGTGATCTTGGACAAATCTCTAGTGTCTCTGAAATATCAGCAGTTGGGGCAGAGGGGGAAGGAAAAAATGAGAGAACATAAAGGAAAAGGTGCTGGATACCACAAAGAGCTGCAGTTGCAGAGTCACATAAAGCATGATTTGGTAGCATTATCTCAGGCATCAAAATGGTGCTCCTCTGATACAGCCCCCCTCCAACACAAGCCTAAGACTGGACAATCTTGCGGACAGTGACTTCTTGCCCATGTCCCCAGGCTACTTGCCTTTCCTTCGCTGGGTGTCCAGCCCTTGGGACCATCTTTACTGCAGCACCATTTTCCAGGTCTGTCTTCCTCTTGACACTGGAGTCTTCTTGGAAGCAATGGGCAAGGCTGCTGTTGGGACATAGGGTGATCAATAAACGTTGGATGAATGAATTAATGAATGATGAAGCAATGGAGAACTGTATCTCATTTGATCCTCTCGATAACCCCGAAAAGCAAACAGGGCAGGTATTATTTCCATCTTAATGAGGAAAGTGAGACTTAAGAGTTTAAACCACCTGCCTGAGGTTGCAGGAGTTAAGTGATTTCCACAGTGCTAGGACCAGAGAAAATAAAGAAAAGGACCTGAATTAAATGCCAGATTTGACCTATGCCCTATGCTAAGCCAAGAGAGCAAACTCCAATGGATTTAGAGGTCTGGCAAGTCATTTAATGTGCACAGAGGATGTCAGACCATACAAGCGGTAGGGACAGTGGCAAAGTGGAGGGTGTGCCCGGTGTATGACAAACAAATCACACCTGCAGGTCACGTTCAGCCTGAGGCACCTGCAGATCATGACCCCTGTGGGCACCTTTTCACCCAGAATCTCATTTGACCCTCATCACAACCTGTAAGGTCTGCATTATCATCCCTGTTTTACAGCTGAGGATGCTGGGATGTAGAGATGCTAAGTGCCTGGGTTATCTATCCCCTACTGTGTCTGTCGGAAGGGCCATCAAGCCTGGGACATTTTCTAGGGGCCCTTGTCACCTGGAGCTACAGAATATCTGACTTTTCTTTTACGGCAGCTGACAATCTGAGGAAGGTCAAAGAGAGAGATTCAGCAAGACTGAGGCTGTGGATGAATGTTATATATTTGGTTTTGCCACGTTTCCAACTTAGCCCCTTTGATTTTTAGAACATTAAGCAGAAAAATATCTTAAAGACTCTCCAGTCCAGTGTTCGCCAAACCACCAGTCGTCTCTCCTTACTGAGTCAGAAAATGGGTTTCTGGGGTCACAACAGGCAATGAAAATGATAACAGAAAATGAAAGGACAGAAAATATCTGGGCCCTTCACTCATGAGTATTGGTGAGCATGTATTATTTTGTGAAACTTGTAGACACAGAAAAAAAATTAACTGAAATAAATTTTTTAAAAACTCACTTTGGAAATTTACTTCTCCAATCCAAACTCTTCACTCCATGTAGCCCAGGTCTCCCAATGCCTAGTTCATGGCTTTTTTCCCTCGTCACTGTGCCTGCGCAAGGCACTGTTTGGGAATTCTGGCAACAGGTACCCATCGTCAGATAGTGGTGCGTGAACAAACTCACATCTTATAAACAATCACTCTGAGCATGTTTATTTGGTGTTCACGTGCGTGTCCAGCTGTTGGATGTGCTCGCGTTTAAGGAAAACTCTGTGCCTCTCATAACATTTTGGAGCTGGAATGATCACTCTCTCTCTTTTTTCTTTTCTTGGCCTCGCCACACGGCTTGTGGGATCCTAGATCCCTGACCAGGGATGGAACCCGGGACCCCTGCAGTGGAAACATGGAGCCCTAACCACTGGACCCCCCCCAAGGAAGTCCCTCTGTCACTCTCTTGAGTACAGGGATGGTGGAAGGTCTGATGTGAGAGCTCGGTGTGTTGCCGTAGCCCCTGAGTGGGCTTCCTTCAGGGCCTCGTGTGGGCTCAGGGCTTTAAAGGAATGCCCAGACCACTTGATCTGTGGAATGAGAAGTCTGAGCAGGAGTCGCTGTGTGGGGTGGCCTGAGGAAAATACCAGGGGCTGGCTCAGAACATGACTGAAGGAGAACTGAGTAGAACTCCCCTCTCTGGAAATTTTTGAAGCCGCATTTTGAGACCAACTTCATTGTGTTATCTTGCTTCCCTTCTGCCTCTCCTTTCTCCCTTTCTATAGTTTTAAATATGGGCTCTGTATGTCCAGCCCCCAGAGAATAGTTTTCAAGGCTCAGATGCTCTTTAAACCAGATAATTATGTGATTTACGGACACCAAATCAAAGAACCTAGTCTTGTGGGGAGGGTGAGGGGGAAATGGAGCCATAAAGGGGAAGAAGGAACAGGCACTAGAAAAAGGGCAAGGCTGGAGGTTGAGATTCGGCAAAGAAACTGACAGGAAGAGAGCCTAGGGGAAATCATGGGCTCTCGGTCACCATCAAAATGAACTCCAATGATATTTGGTCCTGGAAGAAGTATTGATGGGGTCTGATCAATATAAATAAATGCTGATCTCAAGGAGGAGGGGAAATTCATCCCCCAGTCATATCCAGTGATCTTTGTTTCTCAAATAGCTATTGTATTGTCTAATCTATGTAAGTAAATGCTTATCTGAAGCAGAAAAACTGCTACCATCAAAATTAATTCCAGTAAAAAAAAAATTAATTCCAGTAAAGAGTTTGACAGTATCTCAGAAAGGTAAACATAGAGTTACCATATGACCCAGCCATTCCACCCCTAGGAATATACCCAAGAGAAATGAAAACAAACATCCACACAAAAACTCATGCCCGAATAGTGTGTAGCAGCATTATTCGCAGTAGCCAAGAGGTAGAAATAACCCAAATGTTCATCAATTAATGAATGGGTAAACAAAATCTGGTTTATGTCCACAAAAAGGAAATA
Source organism: Lipotes vexillifer (assembly GCF_000442215.2). Taxonomy (NCBI): domain Eukaryota; kingdom Metazoa; phylum Chordata; class Mammalia; order Artiodactyla; family Lipotidae; genus Lipotes; species Lipotes vexillifer. The sequence continues at coordinate 1,636,399 of NW_006792210.1, read as the reverse complement.
CTCTTCTGTAATGAAAAGGAATGAAATACCAATATGTGGTACAGCATGGATAAACCATGAAAACATTATCCAAGTGATAGAAGGCAGACACAAAAGGCCACGTACTGTTTGATTCAATTTACACGAAAGATCTAAAATAGGCAAATGGATAGAAACAGAAAACAGATTAGTGGTTGTCAGGGGCTGGGGGTCAGGGGGGAGGTTTAGAAGCTCCAATGGCAAGAATGAAGGTCAAGTAAGCTCAGATTTTAAAATTGAAGGTTGCGGAATATGCAACCATCAGCGAGGAAACTGCAAAGTCTTTGATTCATGTCGAGTGTGTGCTTTAGCTAACTACACAGCACTCTTCTCTGTTAACTGTGGATTCCCCTCATCCCCCCACCATAAAAGGAAGGAAGGGAAAAAGTGGGCTACCACAGTTGAGGTTTTCCTTTCATGTATGCCTTCATGGGACTGACTTTTTATTTAGTCCTCTGAGACAATGATTATTTTTTTTCTCTTGAAGCAGAGTACTTGTCATTAGGAAGCCCAAAGCTCCACCTTCTACTTCGGCCTCCACCAGGAGACACTAGCGGGGGCAGACAGGGTTTTGTGAATTCCTTCCCTCTATATAGTAGAGTTGGTGGACACTCCACCTGGGAAGCTGGGCAAACAGGGTCTGACTCCAGTGGATAGGGTACAGCGTATAGATTGTGCTGTCATTGAAAGAAACCAAACAGTGAGACTGAGTTCATTCAGACCCAGCACAAGGGCTGAGAATTCTAGCAAGACAGACAGGCCTTTAAAAGGAGAAATGGGGCTTCCCTGGTGGCGCAGTGGTTGAGAGTCCACCTGCCGATGCAGGGGACACGGGATCGTGCCCCGGTCCCGTGTC
>NW_006792210.1:1620622-1635465 GCF_000442215.2 Lipotes vexillifer | reverse complement strand
CCAAAAAAAAAAAAAAAAAAAAAAAAAAAAGGAGAAATGTAGGTTGTTGGCCAGGTAAGAGCAGAGCCTGGTCACAGACAGCCTGGCCTCAGTGCGTCTGTGGTTTTCCTTCACCTCCAGCATCACTGTCCCCCCAGCCTCTCTGGGCATAGAGTAGGTGGGGTCTCCTAGCCTGGTGTGTGATTATTTTGTCCCATCTCGTGGCTCAGATGTGTTTTCCTCCTGAGGACCATCCTTTTCTATACCTGTTGGGGATCAGTTTCTTTCCTATTCCTCCACCAGACTCTGCCGGGTCCATGGGACAGGTAGGCCTCCTTGGTCAAAGAGGGGGGGCTGCCAGGTGCCTGAGGGATACGTCCCCAGTAGCGCTGGCTGCCCTTGGCTGTGGGAATCGGTCCTATTGACAGATGCACGCCTGTACCAGACTCTGCCGTACCCTTGGGACTGTGTGGGCTAGTGGTCAGGGGCTACTCACCTTCTATGGTGCTCTCCAAATAAGACGGGTATTTTTTAAAAGATGGTATGGAAGTCCTGTCGGCTTCTGAATGATAACTCCTTCCCACCTGGGCATTCATCTCAGATCTTGTCCTAGGAAGGGTCTGATCTGCTCATCCTTAATGAATTACTACAGATTTGGGCAATGGGAGGAGAAACAGGCATGAAACGCAACAGGTTCAGAGAGGCTCCAGTTCTGTCTCAGTTCACAGAGGCTTCTGAAGCCTTGGCCTCGACACTTAGCACACGTGCGGCACCTAGTCAAATGGTGCCCAGAAGTCTCCCTTGAGCCCCTGGGATTTTCTGCGGACCTTGCTTTAAAAGGTGAGGAAGTGGGAATTCCATGGCTGTCCAGTGGTTAGGGCTCTGCGCTTCCACTGCAGGGGGCACGGGTTTGATCCCTGGTCAGGGACCTAAGATCCCGCATGCCGCGCGGCCAAAAAATAAAAATAAATTTTTAAAATAAAATAAAAGCTGGAGAAACTATCCAGAGGGAGTTAGCTAGGCCCCAGGGCTGGGGGCAGGGGTGGGCACCGTTATGAAAAGATGGCAGCGCAGGGAGACATCGGTCAGAGTCTCCACCCTGGGTGACCATATGACTCCAGGTGGAGCTAGAGAAAAGGAAGGTCTGATGATGAAAATAAATCCAGTGAATGAATTTTTAAGTGCTTTGAGGCAGGGCACACGAAGCCTCCAGTCGTTTATAACCGTGATAAGCTTCGTTTCCTGGGCCTTTATGGTTGTCATTTGGTCCTAAAGGCAGATGCTAGGAAGGAGAAGCACATTCACAGAAGGAGGTGGGTGCAGATCTGGGGGACCCATAGGTGGACAGAAAATTTAGGCACACATTTAAGTAGAAGGACGGGTTGGACAGGGTTTGAGGAAAGGAGTCAGTCAAGATACCGATTTCTAATAAAGGAGAAGCCAAGAGGCAGGAGGCCTCTGGGGAAGGCAGCCCCCTGTTCAGAGGGCTGAGGGTTACACCCAAGGTCAGGAGAGCAGGCCCTTATTACAAAAATTAAGGCTACTGAACGGGCAGCCGTCAGGAGAAAGATCTAAAATTGTATAATGCAGGCCAGGTGCTAACGACAAAGAATTATTCAGCATTATAAACTCCAAATTCTTTTCTCTCACCAAAAAAAGGTAATATGGAGGCAGGGGCCAGGCTACCATACAAGCCTTTATACTCTCATGCCAAGGAATTTGCATTAACTTCGCAGAGGAATCATTTCTATCGTGTGGTCAGATCCCCGTAAGTAGGTAGCCCACGAGTGTGAAGGCTGCCCAAAGGCAGGTCAGTTGGCCCGACCTAGGGGCTAGTCGTGGCCAGTTATTTAAAGACTGTCAGGGACTTCTCTGGTGGTCCAGTGGGTAAGGCTCCGCACTCCCAATGCAGGGGGCCCGGGTTCGATCCCTGGTAGGGGAACTAGGTCCTGCATGCATGCCGCAACTAGAGATCCCACGTGCTGCAACTAAGACCCAGCACAGCCAAAAAAAAAAAAAGATTATCAAACAGCTAGATATTGCTGAGGGAGTCTGTCCGCTCGAGGGACCCACAGGGGCAACACCTTAACTGCTGTTGAAATGGAAGACATTGACAAAACATCCTCCTCAAAACTGCCTACAAAAAGGGAAGATTATATTTAAAATCCCTTTGAGGGGACTTCCCTGGTGGCTCAGTGGTTAAGAATCCGCCTGCCAATGCAGGGGACACAGGTTCGAGCCCTGGTCCGGGAAGACGCCACGTGCCGCGGAGCGACTAAGCCCACGCGCCACAACTACTGAGCCTGCGCTCTAGAGCCCGTGAGCCACAACTACTGAGACCACGCACCTAAAGCCCGTGCTGCACAACAAGAGAAGCCACCGCAATGAGAAGCCCGTGCACTGCAACGAAGAGTAGCCCCCGCTCGCCGCAACCAGAGAAAGCCCATGCAGCAACAAAGACCCAACGCAGCCAAAAATAAATAATAAATAAATAAATAAAAAGGAAGACCTCACATGTTAAGGGGCTCAAGGAAGCCTCTGTGATCTTACTTACCTACCCTAAGAATGCACAATCTGCCTCGAGGAGGGTGAATGAGTCAGACCCAGAGGGTGACAGAAAAAAAAGTCTCTGACTTTCAGGACCCATGGGGGATGAACTTGGCTGATCTGATGACCTGTGCTACTGTCCAAACAGAAGAAACAAACCAATAAAATAAAAATGATAATAATGACGATAAAAATAAATAAGGAGGGTGGGAGGAAACTTGTAGCATTGACAGATACGTTTATGGCATAGATTGCGGTGATGGTTTCACTGGTACAAATGTACCTCCGAATTCATCAGGTTGTATCCATTCAATATGTACAGCTCTTGTACGTCGATCAGACCTCAACGAAGTAGATTTTAAAAATAACTGTAAAAACTAGAGAATAACAGAAGATATCGCTTAAAAGTGGGCTGGCCAGTACGGCAGCCACTGGTGACACGTGGCTATTGAGCACCTGTAAGTGTAGAATGCATACCGGATCTCAAATAATGTACAACTATCTCATTAGTAACATTAAGTGTTGATCACATGTGATACTAAATGATACTATTTTGAAAATGTTGGTTTAAATAAGTATATTATTAAAAATAATTTCACCTTTTTGATGTGATTGCTGGAAAATTAAAAACGACACATATGGCTGGGCTGGCATTTGTGGCTCACATTGTATTTCTATCGGGCAGCACTGCATTTGAAGGCCAGCAGAGGCTATGCCACCTCTACCACGATCCGGTCGCAGCCCAGGCTGCAGGCACGCCTCGCCTCTGCTGCTCCCCTGAGGGGCCGTGGCCCTGGCTCCTCGGGACCCCTCGCATGGCTCACTTGGACCTGCTGGCATGTTGACCAGGATGGCTTTGAATCTTGAATTCAGTTTGGAGAAAATGGTTATCATAACAATTTTGAGACTTTAACAATCTGAATATGGCATATCTTTCCAATTATTTCAGTCTCATCTAATTTAATTTCTCTCAGCAATGTTTTATAGTTTTCATCAGAGTGCTGTTGATTGTCTTTTGTTAAACATATTACTAGTTATGTTATGTTTCTTGGCATTGCTATAAATGGGGTTTTTAAAAATTTCATTTTCCAATTGTTTCCCGCTAGTATATAAGCATACATTAGAGTTCTCTATATTAACCTTGGATCCTATGACATTGCTAAATTCATTTATTAGCTCTAGTAGCTGTACTGAAACGGAGCAGGACCCTATGATCCTTGCCCCCTATGTCCTCCCCCTGACTTTTGTCTGTGGAAAAACTTTAGCCAAAGAATAAGTTTAATCAGAGAAGTGAGAACAGGCAGAAACAAAGGAAAACAGTCAAAGGAGACCAAATAATAATAGTTTAATCATTAAGCATAGTCAAGAACCTTTAGCTCCTCCTTAAGGGCTAGAGATAATATTCTGAGCCGCATCCTGTGAGCTGTCTTATAGATACTGAAGCCCCCACCAGGTGGAAGAAGATAACTACATGATGACCAGGCTGTAGCCATGACATAAGCTGCCACAATTCCGGGAACTGGCCTCAAAGAAATGGGAACAAACCGACCCTGGACCTGGAGATTAACTGTAACTAAAACAATCAAGATGACGCCGCTCAGACCACCGATGACCGATTTCAAGATGACTGTCAGAGCTGACTGTATTGTTTCTGCCTGTAGCCCCCTCCCTCTGCCTAGAAAAGCTCTAGCCCCCTGATTGTCAGGGTGGGGTGGGGGGAGAGAGTCAGCCTTTGGACAGGCGTCTGCCCTCCCCCTCCCCCTGGTTGCCAGCATCCAAAATAAAGCAAACTTTCCTTTCCACCAACCTGCCCTCTTTATCGGCTTTTAGGCGGCGAGCAGCCAGACCCCACGTTCGATTACAGTTTTTGGTGCCCAGCGTGGGGCTGGTGGGGCTACTGCGGCTACTGCAGGTATGATGGCTTCTGTGCTCTTATGACATCTGGCTCCCCTGGGTTTTCCAGAGTAGAGTCACGGCCATGACAACGCACCAGGATGGTTGCAATGAGCCTGTTGCTCATGGTTAGCTAGTCCCGAGAAGGGGACTTGGGGGATGTTTCTAGCAGCTGCCAAAACCATTTGTTTCGAGGATCCTCCCTGTTTCTCCCTTCTTTGGCACTGGCTGCCAACTTACGCTTTTCCTTGGTGGAACGGAAAGATGCATCTGGACAAGCTGACGAGCTCCAAGACCAGGTAAGTCCACCAGTGTGCACCCGGGCAACCTTCCCATTCGTGAGCGCTAAGTGCTTTTTGGGCATTCTTGCCAATTGGTTCTGACATGTGTCTCATGTTGAGGACCGTTTGTGAGCACTGCCTGCTATTTGGACATTTTTGCCAATTGGTTCTGACATCTGTCTACCGTTGAGGACTGTTTGTGAGCACTGAGGGTATTTTGCCAATTGGTTCTGACGTCTGTCTACCATTGAGGACCATTTGTGTTGAGAAAGTGTTTGTTTGGGACTCCTTACCGGTCATCCTCTGAAGAGGATTTGTGACAGATCTGCCTTTTGGTGCGTGAGTGCGTATTCCATCTGTGTGATTGATATCTTTGTTGTCCTGTGTAAAATGGGAAATTCAGGTTCAATCCATTCGAAAACTTTTAGCTATAAAATTATGACTAAAGAAAAAGAAAGATGATTTTTTTTTACCAATGTATGGCAAGAGTATTCTTTAGACTCCCGAGAAAATTGGTTAAGATGGAACTCTTTTGAAATTCCCAAACTGGTTCTTTTTGCATATGCAGTTAGAGAAAGTTAGCTTGATAAAATACCGTTTTCAGAATTATGACCCTGAGAAAACAAAAATATGCCTAGGAGAACACTTGAAGTTAACTCTTATCGTGTCCTTGAAGTACAAACACAGCCCACTTTGCCTGAGACTTCAACCTTGGGTTAATTAGTAAAACTTCAAGCCAAAAAAAAAAAAAAAAAAAAAAAGAGGGAAAAAAAGAAGCTTTTTAAAATTGAGTGCGCAGGGGCTTCCCTGGTGGCACACTGGTTGAGAGTCCGCCTGGTAATGCAGGGGACGCGGGTTCGAGCCCTGGTCGGGGAAGATCCCACATGCCACGGAGCAACTGGGCCCGTGAGCCACGACTACTGAGCCTGCGCGTCTGGAGCCTGTGCTCCGCAACAAGAGAGGCCGCGATAGTGAGAGGCCCGCGCGCCGCGATGAAGAGTGGCCCCCGCTTGCCACAACTAGAGAAAGCCCTCGCACAGAAACGAAGACCCAACACAGCAAAAATAAATAAATAAATAAATTTAAAATTGAGTGTGTAAATTTGACTATTTGGACTGTTATTCATAAACTGATAAGTTTAATTGCAATGCCTAATTCATGAAATGTAAAAAGACGAAACAATGAGATCTCTGTTTGTCTGGATGTATGTATGTCTCAATATGTGTCTTTGTCTTTGGTTAATTTGTAAAGAGCTCTATTACAAATTGGCTTTAAAAAAAAAGTAAGCACTTACAAATCAAAGAAATCTAAATTTACCTACTTTTTGTCTTCTTGCAAGACCAAGAGGGAAAGTAAAGATGTGTGGGTTTCTTAAACACACATCTTGTACCACATTAAAGAGAAATTGTGCTATGAAAAACTACGTTTTTAGAGGTTATGGAATATGTTCTTAAGTTTGCCAATCACAAAATACTGATATAATAAATAGTTCAATTACTTGTTTCTTGGTTTTGTTAAGGTTTTCCAGAGTTAAAAATTGTAATATGTAAAAATGATAAGAGAAGCATTTCAGTGTGTAAAGCAAGTAGGATATGTGTTGTAGGCGAAGAGAAAGTATAAAGGACGGAGATATTTTTGTTGAGGAAAAATGATGACAATAATTTTGTCCTACTATGGGTAGGATGGGGAAAAAAAGGACAGATTTGTATGGATCCAGAAAATGATAAAAGGCTTGTGAAAAAGGAACTCTGAGAAAAGAATTTTGTATGTTGTCAGGATTAAGATTAGACTGAATTTAATTAGGTAGATGAATTTTGTTGTAACAGTAAACTGATACATGACTAAATTTGGTTTTCTCTCTCTGTTAAGAGAAAAAAATTTTCTCTAAACTAATTAGGATTATTTGGTATGTTAAATTATATGGAAAAAATTTGATAACGTTCAGATCATACTGTTGAACTGGGTAAGAAATTCACAAATTCAAAATTCTGATGGAAAGCTATTGTTTTGTTTCTAACCATACTTTTTTTTTTTTTTTTTTTTTTTTGGGTAACCGGGGCCTTCCTTCCTTCCTTTTTCCTGGAGAGTTGAGAAAGAAGCAATGACTAGTATTCCTTTCAATAATAGAGGAGGCAAAAAGGATAGAGAAGTTCTGGGTCAGTGAGGTGGTTCTTCCTGCCTCTCCCACTTACTGGTTGTGATGGTTAATTTTATTTATTATTATTATTATTATTATTATTTTATTTTTTATCTTTTTTGGCGGTACGCGGGGCTCTCACCATTGTGGCCTCTCCCGTTGTGGAGCACAGGCTCTGGACGCGCAGGCCCAGCGGCCATGGCTCACGGGCCTAGCCTAGCCGCTCCGCGGCATGTGGGATCTTCCCGGACCGGGGCACGAACCCGTGTCCCCTGCATCGGCATGCGGACTCTCAACCACTGCGCCACCAGGGAAGCCCTCTAACCATACTTTTGACCCTGATGTTCAGAATGGAAAAAACTGTCTAGTGAGGTTGTCACAGAGTATAACTACTCATGATGTGTATCACTGCTGGCTCTAAGTTTACTGCTTAAAGCACATGTACAATGTTTGTGTGAGAATTGGATATAAATGATAAAATGCATGGTCTATAAAGCGTTTCCCGATTAACATACCTCTGAGCCTGTCCATGATATCTGATTAGTTTTCTTCCCCCAACGTGGACAACTAGGCAAATACATAAACAAAAAGAGGCCTAGCACTGAGGGACATGAATGGACCCAGAGCAGGCAACTGAGCCACTCTGGCAACGTTGGAAAAATATATTGAGTATCAATGCTTTCTATGGAAAGAGTTACAATTAAAAGGGAAAAATGATGGAGGAAATTTTCACATATTGAGGTGTGAGGAAGTCATTCTGGCTTACACATGATTTACTTGGGACTTTAGGCTAACCAAAACAGCCTGTTGATGGCCTATTAAACATACACTGTACATCTGCTTTAACCATTAAGAAAAAATACATTCAGAGGATAATACGAAGATGCATTTTGATTATTATCTTCATTGTAAAATGTCTACTAATTTTCAAATGTTTCTCCAGGTACTATGACAAAGTAATCAAGGAGAGAGGTAATGTTCTCATAATACAGAATATTGATGCTGAGCATGGAGCTCGAGATTGTTCCCTTTTCTGTGTCCATTCCCCAAATTAGGCAGGACTACGCCCCACTTCAGCAAGAAGTAGCCAAGAGCACTCGTCGCCCCGTTCCCTCAAACAGCTGGGGAAAACTGAAACAGAAATGGAACTAAACCCGAGCCCCTCTGCCAAGTTTCTGACTAACCCTCTACCCAAACCTCCTTCCCCTCTTGTTCTGCACCCGTCCCTCCTCAAGACTGAGGAGTACCAAAGAAAAGGGGCTTGAAACGGAGCAGGACCCTATGATCCTTGCCCCCTATGTCCTCCCCCTGACTTTTGTCCGTGGAAAAACTTTAGCCAGAGAATAAGTTTAACCAGAGAAGTGAGAACAGGCAGAAACAAAGGAAAACAGTCAAAGGAGACCAAATAATAATAGTTTAATCATTAAGCATAGTCAAGGACCTTTAGTTCCTTCTCAAGGACTAGAGATAATATTCTGAGCCACATCCTGTGAGCTGCCTTGTAGATACTGAAGCCCACACCAGGTGGAAGAAGTTAACTACATGATGACCAGGCTGTAGCCGTGACATAAGCTGCCACAATTCCGAGAAGTGGCCTCAATGAAATGGAAACAAACTGACCCTGGAACTGAAGATTAATTGTACCTAAAACAATCAAGATGACGCCGGTCAGAGCACCGATGACCAATTTCAAGATGACTGTCAGAGCTGACTGTACTGTTTCTGCCTGTAGCCCCCTCCCTCTGTCTAGAAAAGCTCTTGCCCCCTGATTGTCGGCCGGGGGCGGGGGTGGGGCGGTGGGGCGAGTTGGCCTTTGGACAGGCGTCTGCCCTGCCCCCAACCCCGGTTGCCAGCCTCCAAAATAAAGCAAACTTTCCTCTCCACCAACTTGGCCTCTTTATCGGCTTTTGAGCGGCGAGCAGCCAGATCCCCACTTCTGGTTACGGTACTGTAGGGTCCCTGAAATTTTCCACATAAACAATCAGATGATCTACAAACAGGGACGGTTTTCCTCGTAAAGAAAAACTCAAACAACAAAAATAGTTTAAAAAGAGAAAGGAAAACATTTGAAAATGTACTTCTCAAAGTTCTATAAAAGCACTGGAAAACCACAGGTATCTTTTACATTCTCATTACATTATCTGCTAGTATTCTTTTGGAGGAGTGAGACCACAGGAAGCCCACCGTTCTGTTTTGTGGCGTCAGGATATTGAACAGATTTTTCTGGCTTAAGTGGTTGAGGAAGCCAGTCAGAGCTATTGATCCCAGTGGTGGTGGTGTGAAAAAGGGGTCAGTGGAGATGGCTGGTGTCTTAGTAAAAAATACCACAGGCTGGTGGCTTATAAACAACAGAAATTTGGGGCGTGGGGGGCGATAAATGAGGAGTTTGGGATTAACAGATACAAACCACTATGTATAAAATAAACAACAAGGTACAGCACAGGGAACTACATTCAGTATCTTTTAATAAACGATAATGGAAAAGAATCTGAAAAAGAGTATATATGTATAAAGCTAAGTCACTTTGCTGTACACCAGAAACTAACACAACACTGTAAAGCAGCTATACTTCAATCAAATAAAATAAACCAAACAAACAACAGAAATTTATTACTCACAGTTCTGGGGGCTCGGCGGTCTAAGTCCAAGGTGCTGGCAGATTCTGGGGAGAGCCTGCTTCCTGGTTTCTAGACGGCTGTCTTTTCTCAATGTCCTCACATGGCAGAAGGGACAAGCTAGGTCTCTGAGGCCTCTTTTATAAGGGCACTAATCCCATTCATGAGGGCTCTTATGGCCAAATCACCTCCCAAACGCCCCACCTCCAAATACCACCATCACCTTGGAGATTAGGATTTCAGCATATGAATTTTATGGGGACACAAACATTCAGACCATAGCAGCTGGCTTCCAGTGAATCAAAGAGCCAGCACTGTCCCTAGAACACCCCAGTTTAGAAGGAAAGCCTTCGTGTATAACTTTAACATATTAAATGAGGTGGAAAATCTGGGCGAGAATCCCGAACGACACAGGCATCCTGCGGCCTCCTCAGCCACAAAACTCACAAAACTCAACGTTCCGTCATTCTTGTGCCGGGGCATGTGAGTCACAGGCCCCGGCCTCCCTGGGATCTGTTTCTCAGGCCAAGAAACAGCGGGGGTGGACTGGACATGAACTCCTATTGATGGGTATATGCTCCTTGCATTCCAGAAGTACCAGGACCAAGATCCTTCTCTCTGCTTTCAGGCATCCCTGCTAAGCCTTTCTGCGAGTTCCTGGCCTCCTGCACTCAAGTCAGTCCAGCTCGAGGCTGTCCATCTCCCTCTGGATACATCTTCCACCTCATTTCTGCCATGGCCCACACCCACTGCAGCCTTGATCTTTCTGAAACACTAAGGGTCAGACAGATCCCCCTGTTATATGCTGGCACCTTGGCAGGCTTCAGGCAACTCACTCAACTCTTTTTCCTTTGGTCAGAGACTATACACCTTTCCTCTTAGATTCACAGAAAGCAACAGTAGACACAAATGGACTTCACTGTTTTCCTGCCTCTATACAGACTGATGAGCCCACATATATTCTACCTTGGACAAGCCTGAAAACAATAATAACAACAGAATATATTTCACTGTCTCTTTGCCTCTCTTTGAAAGTGGAGGATGGATCAATAGCAAGGTCTTACTGTATAGCATAGGGAACTATACCCAATATCCTGTGATAAACCATAACGCAAAAGAGTATTTTTAAAAAGGTGTATATATACGTATAACTGAATCACTTTGCTGCACAGCAGAAATTAACACAACACTGTAAGTCAACTATACTTCAATTTAAAAATATTGATTAAAAAATGAAATAAAGATTAAAGTTGAGGAAATCAAGCAAAAGAGACTAAGACAAAAATATCACATATATAAACAATATTGGAAATGAGAACAAGTGATCTATAAAATGAAAGTGATGAGACATCTATGAACACCTTTTTGCCAATAAATTAAAAAATAGATGAAATTGAAAAAAATAAAAAAAGAAACTTTAGGGGATCCCAGTTTTCACTGAATCGCCATTCCCAACAGAGCCTCCATCCTCTGTGCTATGTGAGCAATTGAGAGGTCTTCTGCCCGTGACTATAGTGTCGCCGCCGCTCTTCTTGTCCCTCCAGTGGCTGGCCTTTCCTCAGGCTCTTATTACTGTGCTGGACCCCTCCAAGCCATGGCCACTCTCACAGGGGCCTCCCCAGTTCCGATCATGGTCATTATCACTCAGAGGGCAAGTGTTTGGTGAAAAATTCCTCAAGAGATGGCTTCTCCCCTTGTGTTGTTGCTACCCCCTCGAAAGAACTCTGGCTTGGGCTCTTCTCAACCCTTGCCAATGACTGTGGGTCTGTGGCCAAAACATCTGCCAACTCTCAAGAGCCCCTCCCGCTCTCAAGAATGTGGAATAAGGGTCCACTCTCCCTCACGTAACCAAAGAGCCATTTTCCAGAGACATCCGGGTGGTGTAATGGGCTCATTGTCTTACAACCGACTGTGCTCTTCTATCTGACCCTTAGTCAGTCCACCCCAACCCCCAGCTCCCCAGGCCAAGCAACTGTTGCTTTCCTACATATATTTAGAGTCTGAGCACATTAGGTGGGTGGCTCTCTGGGCTCTTCGACCTTTGTGAGCCTGTCTGCTTGCTACATAGAAGAAAAGAACAGATCGAAAACTTAGCGTGTAATGAGTGAAATGCTGAGTGTGTGGGTTCACTAAAAGACATCCATTGCCCCCTCCTTCCCCCCACCCCCGCCGCGGCATGTGGGTTCTTAGTTCCCCACCAGGGATCAAACCCGCGCCCCCTGCAATGGAAGCACGAATCTTAACAACTGGACCGCCAGGGAAGTCCCCGTGCCCCCTCCTATATAATCTGTTGGAACATTTCAATTTTCCATGGTGCCTTCCTGGATTTTTGGCGACTGCAAGACAGACCCTGGCTATCCATGCAGCAGCATGAGTGGTGTGGCTAGGACACCCCTGACGAATGGGTGCCCCAATCTTATCGGGGCCACCCTCACAGATATCCAAGAAAATGGGACACGCAGGACTCATTCTCTGAGGGTGCTGTCTGCTTCATTCCACGAAGAGGAAAGTGGCAGATATGGGGGAGCCCTGCCCAATGTGTTTATGACGCAGTTCTCCCTCCTCCCTCACCACCTTCAGACTCCTAAGCCCAACCTCTACAAAGGGGTCAGCTCTCCAGCTCGTTCAAAACTCTGTCTCCTTAACCTGCGACCACACACAGTGTTTCCCTTGGATGCAAATTTGGTAGTGCCTCCCTGCTGGATGAGTGGGTATTCCTTCACCTTCCAAAGACTCCCACCCTTTCCGTGTACTTACTCTCAGATCTCTCTCTCTCTTTCAGATATGCTCCTGGAAAAGAACCAGATCTGGGGCTTCCCTGGTGGCGCAGTGGTTGAGAGTCCGCCTGCTGATGCAGGGGACGCGGGTTCGTGCCCCGGTCCGGGAAGATCCCACGTGCCGCGAGCGGCTGGGCCCGTGAGCCATGGCCGCTGGGCCTGCGCGTCCGGAGCCTGTGCTCCGCAACGGGAGAGGCCGCAACAGTGAGAGGCCCGCGTACCGCAAAAACAAAAACAAAAACAAAAACAGATCTGCCCACTTCCATGAAGAGGTAAGTGACTGAGGGGGATTCAAAGAGGAAATCTATCAAAGGGGAGAAAAAAGAAAGAGCAGCCACCAGATGTGACAAATGGGCAGCGCCACGGATTCCAGCCATGTCCCGGGCGCCCCTGACAAAATATTCCTTCTGTGGCCTCTCTGGATGGAGCTCCGTTCATGAGATTTCTTCTTAGACGATAGTAATGGGCGTCCTTTGAGGCACTGGCCTCACTGGCCCCAGAGTCTCCCTCAGGCTCCAGGCTCAGGACTCAAAACAATTGGGCCCCCACTATAGAATGTAAAGAATCTTTCATTCAAAAATACATACATACATACATACGTGTCGAGCCCTCTTCAACTTCCCTACCTGACCTGACCAGGCCACGATGGCCATCTCCGCCCCTTGACATCTGTACACTGAAGGGCAGTGTGTCTAATTCCCTAGACTTCCTGGGACCTCGTCTTCTCAGGCCCTCACAGCTCCTGCCCTGCACAACAATAAGTACCATCAGCTAAGTTTCCCCACGTCATTAAAATCTGTATCTGCACACTGCTAAGTAGAAATGAACGAGTGAGTGTAACTATGAGGAACCTCAGAAAGCAGGCGCACAGAAAGCAGTCAGAAAGTACGATTCTGTCACAGAACCCTAGGAGTCTCACAGAAGCAATTCACCGGGCCCAGCTTTTGAGCACGTCCCTGTGTTCCCCTGGCCCATCCTGGAGACTGGGGTTTCCTCTGTGATAGCCAACCAAAGCTTCCTGCTGGAAACCCTGGTCCAGAGGGTCCAGGCCCTGCTTCGATCATCTGTAATCAATTTCTCGCTACCAACCTTAGTGCATAACTTTGGGGTTGGAGTTTTTCCTCTTACGAAAAAGAAGCAAACCACGTCTCAGAGGTCGTGACTCGGTTTCCCCCTGTATTTTGCTCTTGATTCTCTACTTGACAAGAGAGGTTCACAGTTTACACCAAATGGACAGAGCCCACAGTCCCCTGAGGTTCTGACTCCAGCACTGGGCTTCAGGAGCGCCCCCAGGATTGAGCAGTGGGCAGGGCTTTTATAGATGGAGGGAGCAGGCTACATGCAGAAACAGCACAGTCAGCTCTGACAGTCATCTTGATATTGGTCACGTGGTGGTCTGACCAGTGTCATCTTGATTGTTTTAAGTACAGTTAATCTTCAGTTCCAGGGTCGTAGCAGATGGGGTTCCCTCATTGATATCTACAAAAGCAATCTACTCTCGTGCCCTCTCTGACTTCACGATCTCAAGCCCCATGAGATCTTTTTGACTGACAGACCCTGCATGAGATTCTGCCAGTTCCTTGGCAACGCATTGCCTCTCAAATCAAAGAGACGAGACTCTTTTGCTGGGGCAGCATCTGCTAGTACGTCACCACGATTGTCTCTTTCTTCTTCTGAGTCCAACCTTAGATTTTATGTCCTAGCCTCCTTGAAAGTTGTGTGGGAAGTTGTGTACCACAGCCAGATCTGGCCCGCAAATCCTCTCACTGGCTCCTCAGCTATTCCCTCCTCTCTGATTGGTGCTCACCGGGATGGAGGCGATAGTGGCTATTTGGGAAGCTGTAGATGGGAGAGCTGGCTCCTGAGTGACTGTGCGGAGAAGAGCCACCCTCAGACCCAGAACACGGCTTGCCTGGTACGTGGGTACGAAGTAAAAATGTTGACTTTATCATTTGGGGGGTCTGTGTGTTACAGCAGTTTAGCCTACCTTAAGAAATACTTGTAAAAACTCACTTTTGCTCAGTTCTGTACCCATAGATGCCCCAGGCATGCTTCTCAGGCTTCTGGCCCCGCTGAGAGCTCTGAAAAAATGTCACCCTTCCGAACCCGTGATGGAAAATTCTATTGTTGGAAATATTTTCACTGATGATGATGATTAGCCCTTTCGGGCCATTAGTCTAAGGCAATGGACTAATTGAATTGAATCCAAAAAAGATTCAAGCCCTTCCCAAGTGGGAAGGGCTCATTCAGAGTCATCAGAGGGGGGCAGGAAAGGGAGACTAATATTTTTTTTAATTTTTAATTTTATATTAGACTATAGCTGATTTACAATGTTGTGTTAGTTTCAGGTGCACAGCAAAGTGATTTAGTTATACATATTCATATAGCTATTCTCTTTTGGATTCTTTTCCCATGTAGCGTATTACAGAGTATTGAGTAGGAAAAGGAGACTTCAGATTGCTGTGTCCTCAGTTGTGCCAGGAAGTTTTCAACTTGAAGGCTCTTTACTAGAAATGAGGGCTTTTCACTTTTTTTTTTTTTTTTTTTTTTTTTTTTTGTGGTGCGCGGGCCTCTCACTGCTGTGGCCTCTCCCGTTGCGGAGCACAGGCTCCGG
>NW_006792210.1:1599783-1620459 GCF_000442215.2 Lipotes vexillifer | reverse complement strand
CGAACCCGTGTCCCCTGCATCGGCAGGCGGACTCTCAAGCACTGCGCCACCAGGGAAGCCCAAGGCTTTTTACTTTACATTTCATTTTTAGTATTAAAAATTTCAGCATGAGGAAGACGGCGGCGGATGGGCCACCCAGCAGCCTGTGTGCCTGACTCAGCTCCTTCTGCCAACTCCCTGACTCCAGATACCTGACTCTGGAAGAACGTAGCCCTGGCTGTGACCGCCCCTGCCCTCCGCACTGGATCAGTCTGACTGGTTGCCCAGCACCACACAACCTGACATTGCCATGACCTTGCAAACCTCTCACTCCTGAGTCAGTTGTCCCAGACCTTTTATTCTGGACTCCTAATTGGTGGAGACGTACAGCCTATGTACACACATCCAGAAGCCTCCCAAATACATCCACACGTTCCCTGTAACCTTCTCAATGCCTCTAGCAGGAGAGACTGTGATCATCTCTCTTACCTGAGGGTGTCAAAGACTTGGTGGGAAAAAGCTTGTAGTACAGGGACAGAAAGGAGGCACCAGATATAAGGTCACAGACGTCCCAGCCTTTATCAGCTGTCGCGGCCACCAGGACACCTACTCTTGCCCTTGAGTGCTCTGGCCACAAGTCACTCTAATTTGTCCCAAGGACAAAGGACCTGTTCCCGGCTAGGCCACGCTAACTGCATTTGGTGCCCTGCCACAGCAACTTCATTGCACATTTGTTGTGTTTAACTAACAGCTTGGAGGCTGCCTTTTTAAAGACTACAAAACAAACACTTGGAGATCCTAGCTCAGATCCTGCCAGTTTTTGTCATTTTGCATTTCTCTCTCTACCGGGACCAAGAAGCCGTACAGTGAAGGTGGTGGGCAATGAGAGGCAGCAGTGTGAGTTCTTCCTGACTACGTCCCACGATGTCCTCCCGAAGCAGGCAGGCCTGAAGGTATGTGTAGACCACAGTGAGGTGGAAGGTAGCAGGTGGAGAGGTACTTCCTGAGCCCTGAGTAGGAATCAGTTCTCCAGGCAAACTCCGTTAGCTTTTGAGGAATATTTGACCTCTTGATTGGCACACACACACATTTTCCTTTGGACCTGAGTGGGGTTACTCTGTGTAGCTTGAACTTATTATTTGCCTAGACATCAATTTGGGGGACATCTTGGCTCAAAATAATTTTCCCGTTCAGTGGGAATGTACCCCTTTCCAGGGATCGAGCTCCTGCCCCTCACATAAGGGCCCTGAGGCCCTTGCGTATTCATCCAAAGGTAAGCATCTAATGTAAACCCGTCCTATCGCTGTGCTTCCCAAGGAGTTTTCAACCGATGATGGGGAACGGGGAGTATTTTGTCATCGTGGGGAAAGGCAGACGTTCTCCGAGCCCCCATTCCTAGCCACTGCCGCGTCAAAGAGGCTGGGAAGCAACGAGTCGACCCTGAGAGAAAAGCACAGTCAGAGTACTGACACTCTTTGAGTCCTTCCTCTGGTTTTCCCTGTGTCCCAGCAGCAGCTCTGGTCTTCTTATGGTTGTGTAAGATGCCCCAATAACTGGTCTCATATATTTTTTTTCTTTTAGCCTCAGCTGGTTGGAGTTTGGTTTCTATGGCTTACAGTCAGGCCCTTTTTGCCTTCTGTATTTATTCATTTCTTTATTTCTTTATTTTGAAAGCTGTACATTTTATTTTATTTTTGGCCACACCACGCAGCTTGTGAGGTCTTAGTTCCCCGACCAGGGATCACACCCGTGACCCCTGCGATGGAAGCACAGAGTCGTAACCACTGGACCGCCAGGGAAGCCCCTGCTTTCCATGTTTATTAATGTCTATTACAGCTACTGTTCCTTTTGAGAAACACCTTCGTGAAGAGATTTGTGTGACGAATCAAAATCATGGCCTGCTGCCATGATTGTGCGCCACGTACGCTACATTCAGAGTATGTGTTGTCTTCTAATGTGGTTTGGGTGCAAATTCCTACCGGGCTAGGGCAGACATTATAGGTGATTGTGGCTGCCTGGGTTTAATCACTGAGGGAACAGGTAGATTTTCAGATAAGACATGAGAACTGAGAAATCAAACCTTAGGTGATGTATCTGCTGGGGCCTCGCTCTTTGGTGTCAGGACTTCAAACAACACAGGAGACTTGAGTGTGTTCCTTGGTGGTGGAGGGAATGGTGGGAAGAGGGCCTTTGTTACATGGAGTATGCTCAGGACCAATGAGCAGTGCTTTCAACCATTTTTGATCAGGTCCCACATTAGAACATTTTACTTATATTGTAACCACACACACACACACACACACACACACACACACACGTAAGTATTGTTTTGTGAATTTTTTTCTTTTGATTAAATACATGTGTATATGTATATATATAAACACATATACATAATCCAAAGAAAACTTCACAAAACAATACTTACATTTATGATGTACGGCACACTCTATTTTTTATTCCATTTCTGTAAAAAATGTTTCTAAAACTGATCTTACAACTCAGTAGTTCTCAGACTTTTGGGTCTCAGGACTCCCAAACATTCTTAAAATTTGAGGATACCAAAGAGGTTGTGTTTATGTGAGTTATAGCTATTGATGTTTACTGTATTAGAAACGAACAGTGAGAGGGTTTTTTTGCTTTTGTTTTTTAGCCCCGGCCAGGGATTGTACCCGGGGCCACGGCAGTGAAAGCACCGAGTCCTAACCACTGGACCACCAGAGAACTCCCTGAGGGTTTTTTAAATATGAGAATACACAAACTCATATCCTATTACCTGACAGAGTAATGGCATCACCGTGTGTCCTTCAACCTCTGGAAAATGCCACCGTACACTTGAGAATGAGAGAATGAGAGTGAAACAGGCAAATGAGAGCTTAGTATTATGACGAGAATAGTTCTGACCTCATGAATTCCCTGAAAGAGTCTCAGAGACACCAGGTTGCCTGGACCACACTTTGGGAATTTCTGTACTAATAGGTTGTGACCCAGACTTTGAAAAACATGAACCTAGAAAAAGCCTAGACTGACTTTGGACAAAGTGAACCAGTCAGTCCAATTAGCTAAATTTCCTTCTCCATGTTTCCCTCTTGTTCTTCCTGAAAGAGGAGGGTATTATGGCTAATTCCCCAACAACAATTTCATGTAAGATAGTTAATCTAAGCCAATCCGTGCACCGCATTCCCCTGGCAACAGGGCCACGAGCATCATATGTCCTGGGTTGCCTCCATCAGACTAAAGAGAATTTAAATTCCATGATTGAGGGAGAGGTTTTCTCTCTCTGTGGATGTGAACAAGGGATGCTACTGGCAGAACACAGTGTTTACAAATGCTGTTGCAAACAGAGTGGGGATATGAGGAAAAAAAAAAAAAAAAAACCAACCTGGGAGTTGGATGACACTGAGTTAAGTACATCTTGCCTGGGGCCTCCTTTATCTCCAGTGGGCTTTGCAGCTCTGTGAGAAAACACATGTCCTTATTGTTAGAGTTGGGGATTTCTGTTACTTGCAGTAAAAAAACATATTGACGCACTGAGATTTTAGGAAAGTCTTGTTAAATATCCCATCCTGTACTCTGCTGGTTACAGAGTCTTTTAAAGGACACGTTGTGTGTGACCCTACTTAGCACAGAACCAGCAAGTTGGGAGTTGGGGTAATTAGATCAAGTTGATCAGGGGGCAGGAGCTAGGCTTTCAAGGACTGGCTGCCCCTTCCTTATGCGTATTCTTTTATTTATAGCTTTGTGGCAAGAAAAGTTGTATTTTATTAATGCAGGCACTCGAGTCCCAGGCATTCATTTTATGAACATCTATTTTTGTGACTTGTTCAGATGTGGCTTCTTTAGACACCCATCCTAGCCTCCAGCACACTACGTTGTAAGCATCTATCTACCCAATTAGACTGAGCTCCTTGAGGGCAGGGATTCAGTTTTATTCATCTTTGTAGACCCTAGGACTCTTCATTGACTGATACAAAATACGTTCACAGTAAACGTTTCTTGAAAGAATAAGTGGGGGGCTTACCTCGTAGCGCAGAGGTTAAGAATCCGCCTGCCAGTGCAGGGGACACGGGTTTGAGCCCTTGTCCGGGAAGATCCCACACGCCACGGAGCAACTAAGCCCGTGCGCCAGAACTGCTGAGCCTGCACTCTAGAGCCCACGAGCCACAACTACGGAGCCCCCGTGCCACAACTACTGAAGCCTGCGCGCCCAGAGCCCATGCTCCACAACAAGAGAAGCCACCACAATGAGAAGCCTGCACACTGCAACGAAGAGTAGCTCCCGCTCGCCGCAACTAGAGAAAGCCCTCACGCAGCAACAAAGACCCAACGCAGACAAAAATAAATGAATTGATTAATTTTTTTAAAAAAAGAATAAATGAATGATAATGAAACGCGCTCTTGTAATGCAGGAGTCAGCAAACTACAGACCATGGACCAAGTCTGGTCCGTGGTCTGTTTTTCTATGGCCCAGGAGCTAACAATTTTTAAATGGCTGAAAACTCAAAAGAGGAGTCATATTTCATACTATGTGAGAATTATATGATATTCAAATTTCAGTGTCCTAAACTTATATTAGAACACATCCTCACTCGTTCATTTACACATTATCGACATTTTTGCACTACAACATCAGAGATGAGTAGTTGCCACAGAGACCAACGGCCCACAGAGATTAAAATATTTACTTATTTTTACAGAAAACGTTGGCCAACCTGTAACGTTCTGATAATTGTGTAAAAACAATATACTCACATTTAGCAATCGTTACTGGTATGGGGGGAGATGAATGACTTTTCTTCTTTCTTGTATTTACCAATTTTTCTGTATTTTGCCTTTTTATAATTACCAAGAGTTGTAAAATACTACATGATTTGACCAATTTAAAATAAAATTCCTTTAATCCCTGTGAACTTGTTTCACATTTACTTTCCTGTCCGCATACTCCCAGAGATCTCTGATGTGGAAAGGACTAAATCTGAGGCCTAGCGCCTTGAAAATAAGACACAATAGCCAAGAATAAAATTAGAGGCAGGGCCAACTTTCCACATGAGGAAGTCTACTTACCATTCTTGGGGGGGTGGGCAATACACAAAGGCCCTTGAAATGGAAAAAAAACAAAAAGGTCACAGTTGAACTAATTAAATACAACACCACTTACTTGCCCTATGGGGGCACTCTCTCCGGGTATAATGGGAGGGAATTATTTTAGCAACTTGCAAGGAAACAATACATACTTATATATTGTTAAGTCTCTAAAGTACTATTAGAGAGGAAACAGGTTCAGGTCATCATTTTACTTTTCAGGGCAAAACCTGATTATGAGATGAATTTTTTTTTAATTCTAGAAACAGGCAAAGTAGCTGTTTGCTTTCATCTTTCCCACTCTACCAACCTTGACCAGGAAGGGAAATGATGAACCTTTTGAGATTTAATGCATTCAGTAACTCCTTTTTCAAGTAGATCAAGAACCTAAGAAAGGCAAATGTGAGAAATGCTTGTAAAGCCAACTGATGACTGGCAGATATTTTTTATAAAGAAAAATTGTTAATTCGCTGTGAAGGAAAATGTGTAATAATTTACCAGCTGTTGGAATTGTTTAATAACAGCGCTTGCATGACATGAATTGTTATTCTAAATAACATAGGGTCTGGATGCAGAAAAGGTAAGCTGTCAAACAGAACCTTGTGCTTTGTTATTCCCTGCAGCAAACTGCGACCGGATCACCAACCCTGTTTCCTCTTCTTTCTGGGCACGCGGCTATCTGCTATTTTCCAGTCCCCTTTGGGCTTCTGTGTGGACACAGGATTGACTTCCGGCCAGCAGAACGTGGGTAGAAGTGATGCATGCCTCTTTCAGGCCCGACAGCCCTCATACCTGCAATGTTCCAGTTTTCTTCTGCTGACTAAACAGAGAAGATTCCGAGGACCCAAGAGGCAGAAGACGCCACAAGATGGAAGAAACTGTTGCTGCTTTGGAGGCGAGCCACCTGACCAGGAACACCCATACTGGACTGTGGTGGGACCATTAGTCTGTCCTGTACATGTTCCCATGTTCAGGAGGGCGCTAACTCTCCGCAAATGGCTGAATCTGATCTACCTATAAGCAGACAACTGAAATCACGTGACCAGTTTCTCTGACTTAAGAACAATCTTGCCAAAGAGGGTCTTTCAAATTCAAACCAGGCTTCTCCTAACATTCAAAAGTACCACTGATGGGAAAATTGTTTTCTTCATTATGATTAACTCAAGACAGAGGCAGTGACATGGGCACTGCCGATTCTCCACTAGATAAGAACTTTGGCAACACTCTAGTTGGTTTGGAATAGCTCGAAATTTTTGGTTCAGATTTAATCTGCTCATTTGCAGATAAAGTAGGAAAGATCACACATATGGCCCTAACATAATTATCAATCTCTTACAAAAACATTTTTTCGGTCAAGAACAAATCTCTTAAGTCATTTTACACAATCCCTTCTCATTAGGCAAGATGGATCTTCTGGAAGATCCGGGAAACTGACCTCAGAAATGTCACTGCTCTTGTGGTTTAGACATATTATTACCCAAAAAGAAAGGTATTTAATCAAAGGAAGCCAACTCAGACAAGAATAGGATACCTCACACCAAAGCGACATTAAATTTTTTTATTGAACAGAAAAAATAAAACATGGAAGTGGAATTCACTGAGCGAAAGCAGCTCACCAGGTGGAGCTGCTATACTTTGTGCTAAATAATCTTATGAACTGAGTATACAGAATACATATAATATGTAAGTTACCTCAACAGCAAAGGAGAAGGTGTAGATTACAGTTTTGGAAGGAAAAATTTGGCCAAATGACAAACTGAGTTGCTCAAAATTTCTAGCCCTTATTCACCTAAATTCAGTATGATTCTACATACGTGCATTCAGTACGTGCATACTGAATTCCCATTTTAATGGAAGCTGCTATTTGGAAGAAATTTCAAAGTTTTCTTTTTTGCATTTGTTTGACGTGCTACTCAGTTTTTAAAATTCTTCTATTTGATATATGTGTGTGTATATATTTATACACACTTAAAAAACCCCAAAGCCTTGCTTACAAGTTGAGGGGTCACGCTGTTTTTTTAAATTAATATTCGTGAATTACAATTATTCTTTCTCCTGTGTGTCTAAGAAACTTGATGTGTTCTCAGTGTACCCCACAGACAGGTGGGCTGACAGATATGTCAAAAATACTTTATGAAAAGAGGGGGGTAGCTCATGCGAGTTGGCAACCTTTGTCTATTGTTTCCTGTTGGAGCGGGCTACCTCCCTTTCACATCTCACAGTCAAAGATGAAAGGAAAACTTTTCACTTTGAAGCCTAGTAGCACGGTTGTACATTTACTATAATCCACCTTCAACTTGGTTTATTGGGCTTTCTAATGTAAGATGACAAATACCTTACACCCAGTACACAGCATCAAAAAAGTACTGCAGAAACATCTTATAGACAATACCTTGCCTTGCTTTTTTTTTTTTTTTTTTTTCTCTCCCTGTTTTTAATCAAAAAAGTACTGCAGAAACATCTTATAGACAAATCCTTTCCTTGTTTTTTTTTTTTTTTTTTTTTCCTCCTCGTATGTTAAACATCAGCTTCTATGGGATACGTTTCCAGAATGGTTTTGTTACCACTTTATAAACACTCAGAGCCAAACAAACAGCACAAAGAACATCAATGTCGTCTTTTTTCCAATATTTGTATCAATTACTGGAGGCTAATCCTAACATACACTACTTAAGGGGGGGGGGCGAAAGAAGAGAATCCATGACACGTTGCAAAGATAGGACTACAGCATCTTAGTTGTAGGGACGATCTTAAGGTGCAGAAAGAGGGGACTCTCTAGAAGGTGATGGTGTGGTTTCTTCAGGTGGAAAAACTGTGAGTGTGCAAGCTCGGATGCCACCCAGGGACTCTGGGAGATCAAAAACCTTATGCCATTCATCTTTATCTGGATCATATTTCTGCACTATCTCTACCATACAACGATTATTCCATGAATACCCACCAACCACGTAGATTTTATTTTCAAAGACAGCGACCCCAACATCACTCTGCCCTCTTAACATGGCAGCAATTGGGGTCCACTGGTCAAGGATCGGTGAGTAGTATTCACAGCTTAGGACATCATCATAATCGCTTGTTCCTCTGAAGTGATTGCCACCAATGACATACAGCCTTTCTCCCACTGTACACATGCAGTGCAGACCTCTGACAGTGGTCATTGGCGCCTTCTGGATCCATTTGTCAGTATCAGGGTCAAAGCACATGAGCTCCTTTTGGAAAGTGTCATGAGTAATTCCTCCTAGAGAATGAAAATTACAGGCATGGGGTAAACAGATTATTATAAAAATGCAAAAGTAAACAGGAGGCTCTCTGTAACAGGTCACAGATAATTAACGTCTATCCAGGTATTATGACATTTTAGAGCTTATCAACCTTGTTCTTATAAATGTCTCCCTGCTATACTTTCTCTGGATTAAAAAATGAAGAAAGTAACATCTTCATCTCCTTAAAGAACAAAAATGCAGCTTATATCATTGTAATGACTTTCTCAAACAGAGACCCATGGGATTTAAGAGGCTTTACAGAATGAAAATATATTTTGGCCAGTCTTAGAGTTGGGTTTACAGGAAATCCCAACTACAAAGCATCATTCACTTCTGCTGCTCTTCAGCGAGCACCCTCTGGGTGCTGAGCACAGGGCTAGGGCACTTTAAAGCCTAGGTGCCCGTTTCCTCATTTGTCAGATAAGAATGTCCACTCTAGTTCTCTCATTAGGATTGTGACTATGAACTGAAATAAATCACAGTGCTTTGAAAAAGTCGAAAGTATTGCGCAAATGTAGAAGCTTATAGGAATATTCGGAACTGATTATTTTTGTAGAGTTTTGGGTGGGTAGCGTGAGGGTGGGTAATGTCCTCTCTTAAAAAGCTGAAGAATTATGGAATTTTGTATGTACAGCAATTCGTTGTTGCTCTATTGAGTCTATATCATCTACAGAGTATATTCTTAGAGCACATCTAAATCAGCCTGTACAATGAAAGTATCAGACTATATATTCTGCAGATTAGGGAGAAAACTAAACTAATCTTTAGCCATATCATTCAAAGCTCTATGTCTGGTGGCCAGATGGCAATCAATTTTTTTTCTGCTTTTAGATATTTTTTCTGTGCTTCACTGAATTGCCAGCAAGCAAAACAGTGCTCTTTGGTTTGAAACTCAGCTGTGGTTCCTAGCCTACTCTTGACTGGGAAGGTCATTTGTGCAACGTATCCTAGTTATGCCAAAGCACCACTAGAACAATTCGAATGTCATTTTTCCCCCCCAGAGGACTTGGAGCTCTCCTTATAATGGCATAGCAGCTACACACGTAAATTAGGTGGATGGTGTAAATCATTGATTAGTGGAGCATATGATTTCCTGGATGGCTCTTTCAATATAAGACGTCCCGGGCTTCCCTGGTGGCGCAGTGCTTGAGAGTCCGCCTGCCGATGCAGGAGACGCGGGTTCGTGCCCCGTTTCGGGAAGATCCCACGTGCCGCGGAGCGGCTGGGCCCGTGAGCCATGGCCGCTGAGCCTGCGCGTCCGGAGCCTGTGCTCCGCAAATGGGAGAGGCCACAACAGTGAGAGGCCCGCATAACGCAAGGAAAAAAAAAAAAAAAAAAAATATATATAAGACGTCCCATAGTTGCTCATATATTTAACACCAGAAACCTGCCAGTCATACACTACAGGCCTTTCCCTGATCCTCCTTCATTAGAGATTTCATAAGGCAGCGTTCAGAGACTCAGACCACAAACATCACCTTATCGCCTTTGTTCTCTAATAGCGTAACTGCTGGCCTGGCACTGGCAGGCCTTCAAAAGGGGGAAAACTATCAGAGGTAGACTGTGTCAGGGCCAAATGGTAAGAACCTGAATAATGGAATAAAATTTCAATACATGAAGTGAACATTACATTAAAATAAGACTCCTTTCTAAATTCTACAGAAGGATGATTTGAACACCAACAGTCTGAGAATGAAAGTTGTTACTGGGACACTGAGCGAACTGCAGCTGTTTCAGAATTTTTTATCAGAAAAATATATGTGCATGTGGCCAAAATACAGGTAATCAACACAGAATTATTTATGCAATGACACCATAGTAGAACCCGTTATAATGCTAAGGACAAGAGAAACATATATTATGGGTTGCACTAAATGAGAGAATGAACATTATTATGCATTATATGTATATTGGTAGCAAGTTTTATGCACAGTAGAGCTTATATGTTACATAATGATATATTCCCTCATAGAGTTTAGCTAAATTCTGAATAAAAATGAATTAAATGTTGTTATAGAGAATATGAATGGTGGTTATTAGAGTACCGAGTTATTGGAGTACAGGGTATGGGGACTAAAAAGGCAAGCTGGAGAAGCTGAAAGCTTTCCAATTTCTTCTAAGTAAGGTATTTACAGTAGGATTGGTTTGCTGCTAGTCTTATAAACTTATAAAATGCCAAAGGATTCATATGCAAGTGTACACACAAAATATATTCTAAAATCAATACAAATTATATTTTGGTTATCCACTTCTGGGACTATTATTAACACCAGATGGAAAGATGGCGACATAGCTAAAAGTCTATGTATTATATTAATTGCATTTGCAATTATTTACCTGAAATATACATTACGCCTCCATACACAGTTCCAGCATGGCCATAGTGGGGCTCACTCATTTTGGCAACGTAGGTCCATTCATTTGTTCTTGGATTGTAACATTCTACTGTAGCTGTTGTTTAAAAAATAAAAAGAAAGAATGAATGAATTTTTTAAAATGATTTATAATTTCAAATTTAGCAATTAATCATTTTTCCTTTTAGGTGGAACAATAATAATATCCAAATAACTGAAACATTTCTATTATAGCTATGAGATATTCTTTGGGGGTCACTTATATTAATTATTGACGTTATGTTAATAATATGAACCATTAATACATTGATACATGTTACATCAGACGAGCTACGTAATATAATAAGGTAACATTTCCGTTGCTGCAGAAAGCACTAGGATTGGGCTTCCCTGGTGGCGCGGTGGTTGAGAGTCCGCCTGCCGATGCAGGGGACGTGGGTTCGTGCCCCGGTCCGCGAGGATCCCACATGCCGCGGAGCGGCTGGGCCCGTGAGCCATGGCCGCTGAGCCTGCGCGTCCGGAGCCTGTGCCCCGCAACGGGAGAGGCCGCAACAGTGAGTAGGCCCGCGTACCACAAAAAAAAAAAAAAAAAAGAAAGAAAGAAATCACTAGGATTTATTTTCTTCTAGGATCTTGTTACATCTTTATAATTTGACATTTCTCCCATTTCTTTGCTCTACATATGTGGGAAGAAAAGATGAAAAAAATCACAAGGAAGAAAAACACTTTGATTCTATATGATACACCATATAGGAAACAAAGGTTAACAGATATGAAGCAAAAATTTAAGTTGAAAATGAAAGTATGCACACTGCCTGGTGTATGTTTTGATGCCTATTGCTTTATTTTATATTCAGACTACAAAATGGACACTGACGATAATTTTTCAGTATTTACACATTAAAGCCAATAGCTTGAATATAACCACCCAATACCGTTGTAGCCAGTACTGCTCTTAACTTGAAGATGATTAGCAGCGTAATATGAAGTTAAGATTTTTATCAGGGGTACTTCCTCTCAGTAACAAATTTATCATCTTTAACATAAAATATCTGAGAAGTGGCCTCATCTTACTTAAATATCAATCTGTTATAACCTCAAGACTAGAACAATGACAGTCCAGACAGGTAGAAAATGTGATCTTTTTTAAAAGGCAGAAAAACAATAGGGATGTTAGGAGGACTCTGGTCAAAAGTACAACATCTAGACTGATTTGAAAAGTTTATACTATTTATTGCAGACGTTGCCACTTGCTAACCCAAATGCTTGTCTCCACTAACCCTGCTTTTTTCTTACTAACAGAACCACAACACTGCTCAGGAAAGCACTGCGCCCAACTCAAAATAAAATTCAAATTAGCAGGTTCCCTTGAAGCTGGAATTGATGATATGATACAGTTGTAGGCAATGGAATGGAAGCAGGAGGATACTGAGTGGGGCTATTTGATCAAGCCACCGGAATAAAATTTGGCTACTTGCAGCCAAATGCAATCCTAATTGATGAATCATCCTTTGAACAAGTTTTCCTATTTAAGAAAACAACAGTAATGTGAGAACAAGCAAAACTAGAGAGAGAGAGAGAGATTAATTTTCTACTCTCTTCAATAACTTCATCAAATTCACTACATGAACTACTTATTTCTCCTCTAACAACACCTGTAGTATACCACTTCTCATATCCCTTTACTGATTTCCTTTGCTACTTTAGTTCTGAATTTTCAGTCTTATTTCAAAGGCTTTTAACTGTTCTCTTGCTTCAGGCTTGGACCCTTACCAACTCTATTTCTTCTAAACCTTCCCATCAGGTAGCAAGATCCTGCAAAATCTTGCCCCCAAATAAGGGCTATTTCCACAATTAATGACAAACTAAAATTGTTTGCTCCAATACTGTTTGTGACTGTTTTCAGTCACTGGATGTTTTCTTTCTTTCTTTCTTTCTTTCTTTCTTTCTTTCTTTCTTTCTTTATTTTTGGCTGCGGTGGGTCCTCGTTGCTGCACACGGGCTTTCTCTAGTTGCGGCGAGTGGGGGCTACGCTTCGTTGTGGTGCGCGGGCTTTTCATTGCGGTGGCTTCTCTTGTTGCGGAGCACGGGCTCTAGGTGCGCGGGCTTCAGTAGTTGTGGCACACGGGCTTAGTTGCTCTGCAGCATGTGGGATCTTCCCGGACTAGGGCTCAAACCCGTGTCCCCTGCATTGGCAGGAGCATTCTTAACCACTGCGCCACCCGGGAAGTCCTGGATGTCTTCTTGAATGTTCAGTTCCATTTGCCTTCAGCGTGACTTCTTTTGCCTAATTGACAAGCAAAATCCTCCTGAATGTATATTAATGGTAGGGTTTTATCCGACAAAAGAATGTAGGCTAATCACACATCCTATCAGAAGGGTTTTTTTAAAGACTTCTTTCCATCTATTTGATGTCAAAAGTAGCTTTTACTCCAGTTCTATGCTTTTCTTAATGAAGAATTCTGCCTTGAACTTTGAAATTTCTAGACTGTTACACTCTTTCTTTACGTCTAATTCAATCTGTTCTGGGACTTCCCTGGTGGTCCAGTGGTTAAGACTCTGTGCTCCCAATGCAGGGGGCCTGGGTTCTAACCCTGGTCAGGGAACTATATCCCACGTGCCACAGCGAAGACCTGGCACAGCCAAATAAATAAATAAATATTAAAAAAAAAATGAGAGCAATCTGTTCTGATGCAGTTTGCATTAGTTTCCTCTTATTCTTTTTATAGGGAGCTAGAATCTGAATAGCTATTCACTCTTTACGATTATTAAAATTTTCCTATGTAGAAAGATAATGCTGTTCTTCTATCACTGAGTTAACTGCATTTTTTTGGTGATGGGGGTTATAAGAATCCATCTATACTTTCTCATACAGGGGTCCCTGAAATGTAAGATGGCTATTAATCACCAATAACACAACAAGTATATAATAGTTCATCATCCCTAAACTTGTCTTCTTCCAGCTAGATAACCCATCTCCTTTAGCTTTTCCCATCATTTAATCTTTATTGCCTCCATGCAGGATTGTTATTATTAGTAGTAAAATCAGTATATTTAGTTTTAAAATAGAATATATCTAATTAACAAGTCTATATACTGATACATGCCCTTAGTCCTATTTTCCGTATTTACAAGGCAATGAGATGTTAGTGCCAACCACCTTGATAGGGGGAGGGGACACGGGATGAGCATCAAGGAGTTGGAGCCACAAAGCAGTGAGTCCATCACAGTCTGTGACAGGTAGGAATGGTAATGAGGTAATTGGGAAAATCTAGAACAGGGGAGGTCAGGCAAACTATAGCCTGTAAGCCAAATCCAGTACGTCGTCTGCTTTTGTATGGCCAACAGGATAAAAATATGAATGGCTTTTACATTTTTAACGAGTTGGAAACACAAATCAAAAGAAGGATAGTTTGTGAAATATGAAAATCATATGGAATTCGAATTTCAGTGTTCATATATAAAGCTTTATTGGAAAACAACTTCACTCATTTGTTTATAAACAAATTGTCTATAGTTGCTTTCATAATACAATAGCAGAGCTGATTAGTTGTGACAGAGATCCTACAGCCTGCAAAGCCAAAAAGATTTCCTTTCTGGCAACAGGGATCAGTTTTCTGATCCCTATTCTAGAGAACCACCTTCAGTAGTCTGGTGGCCTAGTATTTAAATTAGAGACCCTCCCTAATTTAAGAATTACACTTCGGTTGGTTATTTCACATAACTCGTCAGGGACTCATTTTCTCAGGTGACTCCACTGGAGTTCAGAATCGCGCACAAGGGATGACGTGGAATTTACTTGTTCTTTGAGGTTAGGAAAGAGATTAGTCCTGAAGAAAACCATTTAGACAATAATGGCTGCCACAAAGAGGGGATGGTCTCTAGAATCCTAGAGTGCCAGCTGGTAATATGTCGCTTAATAAAGAAACTGCAAATCCATTAAGGGATATGGATGCATTTGATAAATTTTATTAATTTTATTGTACATTTGTTTGGAAAAATTCAACACGTTTTCTATAAGTTATTTCATTATTTGAAAGCCTGACTTATTTAACTGAAGTGAAAGATATCTGAGCTGTCATATTTCTCCTCAATACAGAAAACCTCAATGGAAAATCAATTTCTTATATGACAATTTTGAAAGATACCAGAAATAACTGACCCCTTTTTCACTTAAGTGACAGCTACTCTAAGCTTTCCCCAGTTTCCCACTGTACCCAGTGTCAAAGGAAAGTAGCATTTCTAAGGAATTATATTTCAGCAATAAGCCAGGCTCACACACACACTAACAGTACCGTTTTTATGTACTATGGGCTTGGGTCCATACACTCCATGGCAAGATTTTAAAAGGCTAAATGCATTAAAATGATCTAAAATGTCTTGCGAATGCTGCCACTGTTTTCTTTTCATCATTATATGCAGGCGATGGTTATTGTGTGTATGAAGAATAAATGATGTACTGGTACTAATGAACCTGTTAAACTGTGAAATGATTTTCCCATCAATCCCGTTTTCCTGACACCCATTCCTACTCCCCTTCTCTATTTACATAGACATATGACTATGTCAACATAATCAGTTAAGATGGAATGTTATTACAACAGATGTTAGTATGGGGCGGAGGGAGGGGGTGCCATTAAAAAACGCTTATGGAACACGAGAAATGTTAAAAACCCCGCCTCGCTGGAACATTCAGAAATATAAGCAAGCATTTCTTTAGAACCAAAATCTACTATTCTGCAAAAATAATGGGTCTAAGAAAATTACAAAGGGCAACTGACCCATATCCTCTTCTTATTTATACAAGGAGAAACATTATAAACAGAATTCAGAAGAACACATTAATGTTCTTCTTTTGGGAGGTAATCAGGGTGGTTACATCACGTTTGGTTACCTCAACGATACAGACTGTGACGAGATGGACCCGCCTACTTCATATCCCCACATGGGTGTAAAACAGGAGGAACTCAAAGGGGTAGGGTGGGTCAGGCGGAAAAAAAGCCAAAACAAAACGAAGCTGCTTGCTACTTGGTTTTATATAAAGACTCTTTTGGGCCTGAAGGTTCTCCTGGAATCAAGACTCTATACTGGAGTGTACTTAATAAGTCAATCACACGATTTTTTTTCAAAAAAATTCCAATATATTTTAACTTCAAATATGTAGCACAGAATGGATTTGCTGGGTATGCTGATTTTAAGGGAAGCAATCATCTTCTATAAAAGCTTAGTTGCTTATAGATTCTAGGAGAAAATTTCAAACGGAAAGAAATATCAAATAGTTGCCCTCTAAATGGAATTATAGTTGTCCTTTGGTATTGAGGGTTTGTGTCTATATTATAATCATACATTTATTTGTGAAAACACAGTTTATGAATTAAGATAAAAATGGACCTCTGTTTACCACCTAGACGGGGAGTATTTTTTTAGAATATTTAAATCATTATCCTTAGGTTTAAGCTCTGGGCGATTGTGTTTTTAAAGTCTAAATATAATCAAACAGTTATTACAAATTTAGGAACAGCTCATGAAAAGCATGATTCTCTTGTATCCTGTCACTTTCAAACTGAAACACAGAAGCCTGTTTTTAATAAGACATTAAAGGGGTGATTTCTGAAGGTCATGAGCAAGGAAGCCAGCCGCTTGCCCAACGGGGTAGTCTACTTTTTGTTTCCAGTTGAGCATAACGTGGGAATAACTCAAACAGGGTAAGGATTAAGTCAGAAGAAGGAAGCCTCTAGCGCCTCAGTCTTATATAACAACTCTCCTTGGCCTGAAGATGATAAATTCTCAGAATATAAATATTAGGAACAATATATTGAAAACTTAATAGCTGCATATTAACAGAGGTGATAACATTACCAAGCAAGCAGTGACTGAAAAATGGAGCTATTTCCTTAGAGAAAAGAAGTTTCAAAATGACCACTGACTGCCAGGGCTCATGACCTATAATTTGTAAACTTGTAAAGATGAACTTACATAAGTGGTTTTGCTAAGAAAGTGTCAAGTCACTACTTGCATCTTCTGGTTATTTCCAGACACCATAAATTTAAAATAGTATAATAACATGAACATAATGTGTGTGGGTTGACTGAGGAAATGACAATCCTACACTAAAGGTATTAATGTGTCAAGTGCTTTTAAAAGTCTGATTATTAAAATATATTGGGAAACTTGTGTGGTTCACGATCCTGACAGCTAGGCCAACAACCTGGAAAGTCTGGCCTTAGAAAAAATTTCACTGTGACAACAAAGGGGGAAAAAAAATGGGTAGGAAACATCAGCAACATTAAGACCATGTCACTCATACAGATTTGCCAACAAACACGTGAAAAGATGCTCAACATCATTAATCATTAGAGAAATGCAAGTCAAAACCACAATGAGGTATCACCTCACACCGGTCAGAATGGCCATCATCAAAAAATCTAGAAACAATAAATGCTGGAGAGGGTGTGGAGAAAAGGGAACCCTCTTGCACTGTTGGTGGGAATGTAAACTGGTACAGCCACTATGGAGAAAAGTATGGAGGTTAATCAAAAAACTACAAATAGAACTACCATATGACCCAGCAACCCCACTACTGGGCATATACCCTGAGAAAACCATAATTCAAAAAGAGTCATGTACCACGATGTTCACTGCAGCACTATTTACAATAGCCAGGACACAGAAGCAACCTAGGTGTCCACTGACAGATGAATGGATAAAGAAGATGTGGCACAGATATGCAATGGAATATTACTCAGCCATAAAAAGGAACGAAACTGAGTTATTTGTAATGAGGTGGCTGGACCTAGAGTCTGTCATATAGAGTGAAGTAAGTCAGAAAGAGAAAAACAAATACCGTATGCTAACGCACATATATGGAATCTAAGAAAAAAAAAAACAAACGGTACTGATGAACCTAATGGCAGGGCAAGAATAAAGACGCAGATGAAGATAATGGACTTGAGGATACAGGTGGGGAAGGGTACGCTGGGACGAAGTGAGAGAGTGGCATGGACATATATACACTACCAAATGTAAAGTGGATGGCTAGTGGGAAGCTGCTGCATAGCATAGGGAGATCAGCTCGGTGCTTTGTGACCACCTAGAGGGGCGGGATTGGGAGGGTGGGAGGGAGGCTCAAGAGGGAGGGGATATGAGGATATATGTATACGTATAGCTGATACACTTTGTTGTACAGCAGAAACTAACACAACAATGTAAAGCGATTATACTCCAATAAAGATATATATTAAAAAAAGACCATGTCACGAACAAGAAAGAGCTTGATAAGCTGAAAAGTTTAAGAGCTGAGAGCAGCTCTTTTTGTCTCCAATAAACTGCTTATTCTCAAATCCATTAGACTACCTTTTATTTTTTAGAATACTGAAGAAAAGGATTCTGATAATTACTCTGAATTTATCCAGAGCCAATGCCAGTATTTTAAGCTTCCCCAGCATTATGGAACCTGGAAGACCGTTCAACTACAGGGACTCTATTTCGAACAGAGAATAAAGGAAGATGGGTGTTACCCACTGTTACCAAACAATGATGGTAATGACAGATATGTAACACATGACATAAAATGTGGTCTTTCTGACTTATTGGGCAGCCACCTTGTTCCAATTTTATCTAAAATAACAAAATTAGTGTTAATTTATGTAGCCAAAGTATTGGTCTATGTTAACTATACTTGTCGCTGATCTTAGATTAGGAAGAAGGGACCATCAAATAATAAAGCTTACCAGATCAGTTTACAGTGAAGAAAACTGTTTCGTATTTCACCGAGAGAATGATTTTTTGAGACTGATAGTTACCTATCATAATACTCACAGTAAATAAACTCTGGATAATATTGAACTCTGAACACTTAGTAGATAAGAAAATCATCTTACTCTGTGGCCTGTGGTAGGTAACAGATTACGTAAAAGAAGCAACTATAAAAGTCCGTGCTCTGTAAGGAAGAATTTTAACCTGCTCAGTAAACTATTATGTGGGCTTTTAAAATGGAACATGAGGGAACATGCCAAACTTCTGTCCAAGATACTATTAGAATTTAAATGAGCAGAACATACTTTTTAGTTGAACCTTCAAGATGAAAACCATAGATATTGCACAAGTAAAACATTCTGCAACATATTGATATATTTGTAAGATAATAATTTGTAGTGTGGCCAACAATGTATGCCCAGATTAGGCGTAACAGATGGTCTCTGATATTTTCTAAGAAAAACAGTTTAAAATAAAATCCTGGCTACATTTTTTGGTCTTTGATGTTACAAAACTGCTTATTTTGTGATTTGACAAGAATCTGGGGGTAAAGAAATTAGTCTCTATGCTTAATAGAAGTGCACACACTTACGCAGTTCACCAGCTGCATTTCGCCCACCAACTGCATACAGGTATCCTTTGAGGGCACTTAGGTGGAAGAAGGTGCGCTTTTCATTTAAAGATGCAACTTGCATCCACTTATTGTATCGAGGATCAAATCTGAAGACTGTATCAACTGCCGTTTTTCCTTTTGTGTCATAATTACTCTGTCCACCAACGACGTACAGGAAATTTCCAATGACGGCAATGCCATGCTGGTACCTTGGGGCATCCATGGGGGCTAAGGACTTCCACTCGTGAGCCTTTTCATCATACATGCGCAATTCCTTGCTGACAACCAGCTGCTGCCTCAGCACTCCTCCTAGTGTAACCAAATGAGTGGTGTCAGACCGAATGGCAGTCCTGTCTGACTGCATCACTGGCTGCATATATGGCATCATTTGGTAATTGCTGGCTTCCAAAAGGAGATTCACACACGTGTTGTCAGTTCTCATGAAATCCACGGTTTGCACGTAATTAATGAGCTCCTGTGGTGTCATCAGTGGAAATCGTATGTTCTTCATTAATTTTGCAGCAAAGTCCATCCGAGGCTCTTCTAGGCGTAGCCAGCGACAGGTAGCCTTAAAGAGCTCAAGTTCAGTGCAGTGCTTAAGGCTATTACTGGAAAGCACAAAGGCAAGACGTTCAAAAGGGAGTTTCAAGAACTCCCCGGTGCTCAGCAATGCGGGAAAATTCTTCAAGACGAAACTGTTAACGTATTTATCCACTTCTGTCAGATTGTAGGTGTTGGCAATCCGCCCAACTTCGACACAATTGTCTAAAGTGACCTATTAAGCCAATTACAAAAAATTAAAACCCAACTACTTTCATGGCACTCACGCCTGGATACATAAATACCTGTACTAGAATGAGAGTAAATATGCTTTTTACTGCCCATATAGATGCAAATGAAGCTTCCTTTCTCCATATATTAACGATTTAAAGGGAATTCACAAACTACCCTTACCTAATCCAATAGAAAGGTGACTAAAAGAAAATGCTCATTCCAAGTCAGTAGATTGAAAGTTACTCTAAGAAACAATGGTATAACTTGACTATGGCCAAAATAATTACTTTTCTCTCCTCAAAATGTGTCCTCACCACCCCCAGCCAAATACTAAGAAAATTCTGGCCAGATGGAAGTTCTGGAAAAATAGAAAGTTATTCTATTATGAACCATCTCAATCCACTTTTCAGTCATGATTCTTAAAAGTAACTCAGCTAGCAGATCCACACACAGAAAAACTCTAGTACCCGATCCCTAAATGTCTCTTTCATGTCAACAGGCTTCATTCATCACTATGATTCATTTTAATTCCTTTAAAATTTATTGCTTATAGTGAAGATAATTTAATAGGACCATTATTCCTAGGGTGAAGTTATTCTCCATATTATTTAGGTAGAAACCGAAGCAAGGAAATCACTTTCTTGAGGGCTGGAATGGGTGTTTCTACATCAAATCATTCCTTTTGTTTAGTTTTTGGTATGTATGCTGATGGCTGGCACCATA
Organism: Lipotes vexillifer; assembly: GCF_000442215.2. NCBI lineage: Eukaryota > Metazoa > Chordata > Mammalia > Artiodactyla > Lipotidae > Lipotes > Lipotes vexillifer. Next base: position 1,599,919 of record NW_006792210.1, on the reverse strand, counting down.
TTTCTCCTTAGCCACCCTCTTACTCTCAGCATACTGTAGCTCTGCCTGGAGTCCGCGTTAGCCCCCCGAGATTTCCCCAGCACAGAGTAAAATATACCAAAAACGGGAGCCGTGAAAAGGAGAGAAGCTATGGAGA
>NW_006792210.1:1553800-1599773 GCF_000442215.2 Lipotes vexillifer | reverse complement strand
AGCAGGAAGTCTTTTCAGTGCCCTAATAAATGATTGGTCAAAAATGAAAATAGGAAAATCATATCAGCAAATATTATGTAAAGCATAAGTCACAAAAACAAGCCTACCATACAAATGTCTGTGTGTGTGTGTGTGTGTGTGTGTGTGTGTGTGTGTACAAACACAGAGACAGGTCAAAGGCAAAGGATTCAAATGTTTTTTCTTAATTTTGTCAGGGTGTGTGTTCACGAATGTTACATAAACCTCATTGATGCAACTGTATTATTAACAGATCGGCAGATGCTTTAGAGAAAACTGGCTGATCCTTCTATCATCTTTCTACTGAAAAGCTGAAGTGACTCCTCTGCATAAAGTAACAGCCCAGTTATGATACAATACCACTGAAAGCTCTAAGGCCAACACACACACACACACACACACACACACACACACACACACACACACACATGCTGCTATTTTCACAGATTTATTACTCAAGAAGAATTTGAACTCTTTTAAGCATCCTATTTGCTTCACAAAAATCATCAACAATTTTAAATGGTTATTATACTTAATAGCTATATATTTCAAAATACCTAAAATAAATTGTAACACAAAAGAACCAGGAAAAATAAATTAACAAATTATGGGCCTTTTGAAATCCACAGTTTAATACTGTTCAGTACCTTGGTTAATAATAAAAAATACGGGGCTTCCCTGGTGGCGCAGTGGTTGAGAGTCCGCCTGCCGATGCAGGGGACGAGGGTTCGTGCCCCGGTCCGGGAAGATCCCACGTGCCGCGGAGCGGCTGGGCCCGTGAGCCATGGCCGCTGAGCCTGCGCGTCCGGAGCCTGTGCTCCGCAACGGGAGAGGCCACAGCAGTGAGAGGCCCGCGTATCGCAAAAAAAAAAAAAATAATAAATACATTTTAATCCACTTTTAGGAGTGGCAGGTTGGTGTCTCATACAATTTTAAGTTGTGTAAATGAAGTTACAGTTAAAGCCTCATTGCCCAAATCACCCCAGGTGGAAGGGATTCCTGTTTGGGGTAGTTGATCCACTTTATAAGGTAAGTAAGACATAGTCCTTCCCCAGAGCAAGGGTAATTTTCACTGTTTTTTTTTTTTTTTTGGCCGTGCCGCGTAGCATGCAGGATCTTAGTTCCCCAACCAGAGATTGAACCCACGCCCCCTGCAGTGGAAGCGCGGAGTCTTAACCACTGGACCGCCAGGGAAGTCCCAATTTTCATTTTTGAAGATGTTTGCTAATATGGATAAGCAAAAGTTGATGAAAACACAAATATATTTCCTAAGTATGCAGATTCTTATCATTACTGATATGATTACAAATAAAAACAACAAAGAATGTATATTTCAAATGGGCAAAATGATAGCATTGGTTGTTAGTCACCAAATTTAAATCTAAATTTATAGCATATAATACAAACCAAGATTAACAGAAAGCAAACTGTGTAATTTAGAACTGGGATCAAGGTATTTAGTTCCTTTTTCCTTCTTCAGTTTCATTCAATAAGAAAACAGTCACTAAAACAACAGGATAAAAAAAACCTACCTTGTATTTAAGGGCATTTGGAAAATCCCTTCTATATATCAGATATACAAATGCACAGGACTGGAAAATCCTTGACAGACTACTTAGTCAATCTAGATAGCTGCCTACTCTTTCCTTTTAAAAACAATCACCAGAGAATGCTATTTCATAACCTTCTGAATTGTCATCTTCTTGATAGAAAGACTAAGTATTTTCTATAGCTCATGTAGAATAGCTACCACACTGTGGGTATATAGCAAAGGTTAAATACTGCGATTATCAGCAATATATAAATTAAAGACGTGACGATAGATACAACTAAAAATAGAATATCTGCTGAATTAACATAGCAAATTACTAGAACCTTATTAATTTTAAATGAGACTCAGATAAGAAAAATATGTAATAGGAAATTAATTTTTATGAAGTGCATGTAATCAAAGCTAAAAATATTAATTTTAGGCTATAAGGATTGTAGAAGCACAGTCTAGAATAACAGTTAACAATATAAACAGATCAAAAATGATGGAATAGCGGTAAACAATTTTTGGAAAGATACAGGATTATTTAATTATAGTTCATTTTAATGCATTCTCAGTCATAGTTCTTAAAAGTGCTTCAGCTTGCATAGTCCTGATCATTTAGCCTAGACAATATTAAATAATGAATATGTACATTAATATAACATACAATGCAATTCATGTACATAATAGAATACATTACATTTTAAAATATAAAACATGAATTTAAAGCTTATTAAAAAAAACCAAACTCGCGCTTCCCTGGTGGCGCAGTGGTTGAGAGTCCGCCTGCCGATGCGGGGGACACGGGTTCGTGCCCCGGTCCGGGAGGATCCCACATGCCGCGGAGCGGCTGGCCCCGTGAGCCCTGGCCGCTGAGTCTGCGCGTCCGGAGCCTGTGCTCCGCAACGGGAGAGGCTACAACAGTGAGAGACCCGCGTACCGCAAAAAAAAAAAAAAAAAAAAACCAAACTCATAAGTAGAAAGAACTCTAATTTCATCTGAATATATACCCTGGCCAAAATTCCAAAGAGTCATTACAGAAGTTAAGCCAAATAATTATATTAGAGTTTTAAAGGACAGAGAAGCAAAAAAGGACAAAATTTCTCAACTGCTTATGAGAACCAATGACATTAGTTTAAAAATAATCAAGTGTACATTTAAGTTTCCTTGATACAAATTACTATAAATTATTCTACTATAATCAAGCAACCTTCATGGTCATCCTAAAGGCAGTTCTAAGCATCATAATTCTCAATTGTCATTAACATCCTGGTATTCACTGCTGCAATATTAACATAATTTGATACTTTAATGACAGCTTTCATCAGCAATCTGTGATGTTATGTTGCTGAAATTCAGTGTCTTATACAAATAAATTCCCATTTAGGAAAAAAAAAAGCAAATGAGTATCTGCTTTTGTACTCTCAAAGGGAGAGCAAACACTAAGAAATTAGCTGGCAAATTTGGGGGGACTCCTCAGATAGTCAGTGTACCAAATTCTCCTTAGCACTATCTAGTTTATTAAAATGACAGCCTGACATCAAGTACAACCAATGCAGAGAGAGAAAGCACGTCCACAGAAAAAGACTGGGAAGAGATCAAACAAGCTACTTTCGGGGGTCGAGGATATAACAGGCGTCTTCTCTTGGGCCTCCTTCCACAGGTGAGAACATCACAGGACACAAGGAAGGGACCTTTTGGCTAGAAGAACAAAGGGATGATAAGAAAACTAAAGCCTTTCTCTCCCAGTCTTGTCTCTCTTCAGATGATGAGTGCCATTCGAGGTGAATACTGATGGTGTGTCCAGCTTGGGGAATCCAATTTTCTTATTCCTTTGCACTTTGAATGCACTTCCCCTGCTGGTTGCAGTATTAGTGATCACAATGGTCTTTGGGGGCGTAAACTGGCTTAGGCCCAGGCTGAGATTCTTCTTTCCCTCCAGAGTCCCAGATGGCAGATGGGCAAGAATGGGCTGGTTAAAGTTATATGCAGGGATGATATTTAGAATATTTGAGTACCAACTAATCAGAATAGATGCTCGATCATAAACAACCAGTATCTGGGTACTACTTACTGAATATCAGCCTTAGCAACAAGGAAAACAAGACTGGTTCGGTGGGGAGGGAAACAGTTTTGATTCGTTGTAAAATTATCTATACAACTTTTTCTTTAATTTGCATTGAACCTCCCCAAAAGCATTACCTGGAAAGACGTGTTAATTAATCTTAATGGATAAATCCAATTTAGATTAAAGAAGGAATGTGAAATATATGTACTATACAGGAAACCCTTACGTCAAAAGGAACATTCCCAAAGCTTGCTGCTGCTATCATCACATTAGAGCAAAAGAAGCTGTCTTTTCTAATAACTTTTTCTGATTCCCTTCATTGTTGCCTTTTCTCCCACGAATGCACCTCCCTTCTTTTCCAAGGTCTCCCACTCTTTACCCCAGTCACCTCAATAAATGTCTCTGCACTTCACTGTGATCCCCCCAACCTGATCAGTGACAATAAAGGTACCAATGATGGAACCAATGATAATAGACCTGTATCAAGAAAAAAAAAATAAGCACTTTAAAAAAATGAGTTTAAAGAAAGACTACACCGAGTCTAAAGCACAGGGGCAGCTTCATTCTCTGATTAAATATGCTTTTATGTAAAAAAGAAAAGGGTTTCTTGCTTACCTTCATTCTGCTCTGTTTATTCTGTATAACTAAATTTAAATTGTAATATTTCCACCTCAATTACAAATGTTCTTTCAGCAACCTTACATTAAATTGGGTTTTACGGGCTAGCCTGTAATCCTCCATAACAGTAATAATGTGGGGAAAACGCTAGATGTTACAAATTCCAAGCGGCAAACAAATGGTAAACAAAAAAATGTGACTACAACCTGTTTGTAAATCAGGGAATGGCTGCACGGGATTTAGCATGCTGTAGTTATGCAGTGTCATAAGACAAAAACTAATGTAACTTTTGTAGGTCTGTAACTAAACAAAGGTAAATTTCCATTATCTCCATGATATATGACGGTAAATGTTTTTAGTTTTATAGAAAATTTTACCTACTCTGCTTTATATCCTTCACTGTCATCCTTCTGTTTTCTTTTCATGCTCCTCTTTTCTATAACTACCAAGAAAATCACACAGCAAGAACAAAAGTACCAGATACTATAAACTCTAATACTAATTACAACCCTAAGATAAAAGTATTACTGCAAAGGAAGGCAAAGGTCGGAGGGGAGGGGTTCTTGTTCTATTGAGCCTGATGCTCCCTTATAGAAAACTGGCGTCTCTATCGCACCAAAGGCAAGTGGGGCTTTATTATTGGTTGGTGTTTTGTTTTTCTTTTTTAAGCGATATAGAGTTGTTCATTTTATTTTTTTAATTTTAATTATTTATTTTTAAAATTTATTTTTAATTTATTTTTATTTTTGGCTGTGTTGGGTCTTTGTTGCTGTGTGCAGACTTTCTCTGGTTGCGGCGAGCGGGCGCTACTCTTCGGTGCCGTGCGCGGGCTTCTCATTGCGGTGGCTTCTCTTGTTGCGGAGCACGGGCTCTAGGCGTGTGGGCTTCAGTAGTTGTGGCACGCGGGCTCAGTAGCTGTGGCACGTGAGCTCTACAGCGCAGGCTCAGTAGTTGTGGCGCACCGGCTTAACTGCTCCGCAGCATGTGGGATCTTCCCGGGCCAGGGCTCGAACCCGTGTCCCCTGCATCGGCAGACGGACTCTCAACCACTGCGCCACCAGGGAAGCCCGGCAGGTGTATTCTTAACCACTGCACCACCAGGGAAGCCCTTAATTTTTATTTAAAAAAAAGTTTTATTGGAGTATAGTTGATTTACAATGTTGTGTTAGTTTCAGGTATACAGCAAAGTGAATCAGTTATACATATACCCACTTTTTTAGATTCTTCTCCCATGTAGGTCATTACAGAGCACTGAGTAGAGTTCCCTGTGCTATACAGTAGGTCCTTATTAGTGATCTATTTTATGTATAGTAGTGTGTATCTGTCAATTATTATCATATTGAAAGTTATCATTCAACATTAACATATAAATGCTTAGTGGATGATTTGCTGAGTCACATTTTATGTACCACCGCTCCCCTTCATCCACACAAATGGTTAAGTACGGATACAAAAGAACTGTGTTCGAAGCTGATTTTTCTTTCCAGAAGCTCAAACCCAAGTAGTGTTTTGGTTATATGAACTATAATCCTACTATATCATTAAAAACATAAACCTATTTCCTCAAAACATTTGGGTTAAGCACACAATCATGAGACTGTTATATTTTAAAATTATCTAAAATAACTTAGCTTGTGGGAGAAATAAAAACAAATCTACCTTTGAAAAATATTTATATTATCTTGAAACTTTCAGTTCTTATATATAGGAAAGGCACCCAGGGCTACTGTTTTTCCTGATTCATTTGACGGCTGAGAAGGAAAGGGGTAATAGAGTAAGCCTGAATATTTAACTAAGATATGGAATGCATGAAAGAAGGATAAAGGAAAAGTTGGATTTTATATAATCCTTAAACTAATAATCCACCAACTTTTCTCAAAAATTAGCATGGATTCTGAGAGGGAAGATTTCCAACGTAAAATCACATAGACATATCCTAAGCAAGCAGGATGAAAGACAAGTAAATAGTATGGTACTAAGAAAAGAGCTATTTCCTCAAAGCTCATAGGCAAGAAAGTTCTAAAACGAAGAGTGTTGGCGTAAACTATAGCACAAGTAAGCTTTGTCAGGGACATGTCTCTTCTCCGTTAGAAATGGGCTTTAGGATATCTGCAGAGACACTAGGAATGAAAAACATAACCTTTAAGACAATATTGAGTGTTTATAAAAATGAAGAAATTTTCAAAAGGGCAAAAATATACAGTTATAATAAATGCTTCAAGGAGGTTAAGGAACCAACATTTTAATTACAGGAAATTCGTCAATATTGCAAAATTACTATGATTTCATCTTGAAATAAACTTGCTTTAAATAGAGTTATCTAGAACAAAATTATTTTTTAATACTGCTATTTTGACGTGTATATTTTTATAACTTCACAAATCATGCTTTACCCAGCTTGGTTCTTTTCTTTCAAACTAAGGAACTGATCACAACGAATATCTTAAGTGATAAGTACAATAGGTCGACAGTGTCTATGGTTAGTGATTAGTTCCAAGGAAACTATGGCACTGTACCTAGTTTGGCTCAGGACAACCACGTATTGCTAAGATCAGTGTAAAGCCATGTTAAGAGTTGATAAGTGTAAGCATCGAGTGTTATTAATTTAAGGGTCTCAACAAAATGAGGCACTGTACTCAGGAACCGGGCGACTGTAAGTAGTTCACTGACTGGTGGTTGTATGTGCCCTCTTTTATCTATTAAAAAAGGCTGAAAATGACTCAGTAGGTGATGTGTCTCTATAGAATCAAGACTCATATCCTTACAGATTTATACATCGATGTTAGTTCTTCTCAAGATCCAACTCCCATATTTAAAGGAAGAAAAAATGACTGAGTCTATCTTAAAAGACTTCTAGAACCTCAGATTACTTTCCCACAGAATTCCATTTAAGGAACCTGTTTGTATAAAATCATTAAGGTGAATAAAACCAAATTATCATACGTAACGTTAACAAACAGGTTAAGGAATATATCGTTATCAAACACTATTACTGTCTAATGTCATTTGATTACACAGAAGGCTTTTCTTAAATGATTCTATTTTGTAAAAATGCACCTGTAATATTTTCCCATCGACCTGCTTCTAGACCATATACGACATGACACCTCTCTCTAAGGGCCAGAGTTTCACGTCTATACAACAGATTCATGAGTCTACTCTAAACAGGCTATGACAGAGTCCACCGCAGGAAGAGATTTGATTTGAAAATGTCTTACCCCAGATATGAGAAATACTTTGCAGAAGTCCAAAACCGGCAGAATCTGTAGAAAACTGGCAGCTTCCAGTGTGTCTTGAAGGTTGTCCATATTAAGAGAAAGCTTTGCAGTGTAAATGAAATCAATAATTTTCCTTAAACCGACTTTGCTCACGCCATGAAGCTTAATGCACATTAAATCTTGTTCTTTCATTCCACCTTAAATAAAAAGACACTCCATTAAATGACCGTGGATAATTTAATTAAGGTCAAATTCACTTCTGCTGCTAACTAGATATGATAAAATCAGGGAAATTTTATTCTGTGTAGCATTTGTATCAGAGTCAGGTTTCTGCATATTTTACAGTTAAAAGAGAGTACTTAAAAAGGAAAATCTCTATACTAATGGAGGTGGTATACGATGCAAGTGCTTCCAAAATGTTCTCCTGTCACTTCACATCTTTTGACGGATTAGAGATTGTATTAGTGGGGATTGTATTAGTCTCTGATGGCCCATTCAGATATGTGTCTGGGAAAGCAAAGCTATGAGTTAAAGGTGGACAGAAGAATAAGAAAGGTACGTCCATTTTCCAGGTTAAAAAAGGGCCACCCACAACTGTACATACTGGGTGCCTATTCCTTTTGAAACTCTTTCTTCTTGTAAAGACACTGACCAAAAGAACTGAACCTTCCTTTACCAATACAAGGATTTAAACACATACTTTTCATACTGTTTTAACGTGGAAGCAGAGTTTAGAAAGGAAAGCTACCTGTGAACATAGCCTTGAAGTAATCACTAGCAGAGGCCATCATGACTCTGTGCACAGGGAAGGCGTCATCTGTGTCCCCTGGCATCAGGGTCACGTCACAGAGCAACCCTTCAAGTCGGAGCTGGTCAAACCCCTACAACAAGAACACGAGATGAGCTGCTCGGCAAGGTAGAATGGGAATACAGATCTCTGTGTGCTAGAATTCTCTTGACGTATTAATGTGTGGGGAATATATTTGGAACATAAAGCCAGTAGAATAATGACTCAGAAGAAGAAATAAACTGAACAGCTTACTTGATATGTGGCAATATATATTTAACTCACTGTAGAAAAAAGATAAAATTAAGATTAATTTGGATTAAGAACAAATAAGGAAAGAGCATATACATTCACTTATTTATATAACCATTGGCTTTCACAGTATTTTGAAAAAAAATTACCATGTACACCTTATTTTCCCACGTGCAGAATTAGTTCCGGTTTGTGAAGAAGGAAAGAGTTCTGGAGATGGATGGTGGTGATGGATGCACATTATGAATGTATTTAATACTGCTGAACAGTACACTTAAAAATGGTTAAGATGGGGCTTCCCTGGTGGCGCAGTGGTTGAGAGTCCGCCTGCCGATGCAGGGGACGCGGGTTCGCGCCCCGGTCCGGGAGGATCCCACGTGCCGCGGAGCGGCTGGGCCCGTGAGCCGTAGCCGCTGGGCCCGCGCGTCCGGAGCCTGTGCTCCGCAGCGGGAGAGGCCACAACAGTGAGAGGCCCGCGTACCGCAAAAGAAAAAAAAAAAAAAGGTTGAGATGGTAAATTTTATGATATGCATATTTTATCACAATAAAAAAATGGAGAATAAAAACAAGATTTTTGCAAGATGGAGTCTGTAGTTTCAAAAATGGAAATGTACTGTTATAAAAAATCATGAAGATACTCATACGAATCACTTTTATTTATTTATTTATTTTAATATATACAGCAGGTTCTTATTAGTTAAATTTATTTATTTGTTTGTTTGTTTATTTATTTATGGCTGCATTGGGTCTTCGTTGCTGTGCACGGGCTTTCTCTAGCTGCGGCGAGCGGGGGCTACTCCTCCATGCGGTGCGCGGGCTTCTCATTGCGGTGGCTTCTCTCTGTTGCAGAGCACCGGCTCTAGGTGCACGGCCTTCAGTAGTTGTGGCATGCGGGCTCAGTGGTTGTGGCTCGCGGGCTCAGTCTCAGTAGTTGTGGCACACGCGCTTAGTTGCTCCGCGGCACGTGGGATCTTCCCGGACCAGGGCTCGATCCCATGTTCCCTGCATTAGCAGGAGGATTCTTAACCACTGCACCACCAGGGAAGCCCTACAAATTACTTTCTAATAATATAATGTAATATAATAATGTAATACAACAAGAACTAATAGCAAGGATTATTCTACCCCCTTCTTATTTTAATGACCCCAAATAAAACTTTTATTTAAAGTCGTGTTTCATGGATTTAAGAAGCAAAAGGCACGGCATACTGAAGAATGCAGTTTCAGAAATAGTGATCCTGCACATATGTATAATATAAATCTTAGTCTAAACATCTTCTCGTCATAATTTTTAAATTGCTTTTTAAAGAAAATGCTTGAATCTACAGAACTAGAACTTCAAAGAGATAATGTGATCCAGCCACTTTCTCTCTGGAGAGAGATATAAATATTTTTACTCCAAAAATATTTATACATTATACATATACTTTAGAACAGGATTATGTATCATACTTTCCTCTCTCCAACAGTGATTGACATATGTTTTTGTTCACAAATATCAACTGTTTCACAAATGCCCCTTTTCCTTTGTAAACACAAACACTTCCCCACCCCTGCGCCCCCTCAATATTTTCCTTTCTCCATTGCTAAATCATCTCCTGTTCCTGTTATTTAGAGAAGTAGAGGTAAAAAGAGATGTCCATTTTAGGGAACTATTTTCATGGAGAAGGTAGGAAGTGGCTTTTTGAAAATTCACATATGGAGTCTAAATTGCAGTAAGTTTAAGGGGATTGCCTTTCAAACGTAGGTGAGCATACGAGAATTGGGAAGTCCTGAATGCAACCACTGGGGCTGGGGATGGGATGGCCAAGCCACTGAGGAGGAGGGAACCATCAGGTAGAAGAGCTGAGGGACTAGGATGTTTGAATTCCCCAGTGCACTTAACAAATGTTCAGTTAATGCTTGACCAAACAAACCAGACTTTACCCAGAAGCCACCACTTGGTATTAAAAACAACAACAACGGGCTTCCCTGGTGGTGCAGTGGTTGAGAGTCCGCCTGCCGATGCAGGCGACACGGGTTCGTGCCCCGGTGCGGGAGGATCCCACGTGCCGCGGAGCGGCTGGGCCCGTGAGCCGTGGCCGCTGGGCCTGCGCGTCTGGAGCCTGTGCTCCGCAGCGGGAGAGGCCCCAGCAGTGAGAGGCCCGCGTACCGAAAAAAAAAAACAAGAACAAAAACAACAACAACATGTAGAACTTGAATTTTGTAACAAGCTAACTAGAAACCAGGAACTTTATTTGTGAACCTACTCTCAATAATAAAATAAATTGTGCCTATAATGCTTATTTGTGGTAAACTGTACAGGCTGAGAGAAGAGGAATTGAACCAGGGTTTGGGGGGAAAAGGTTGGCTCCCAAAGGCTTGGCTTTTTTCTCCTTCAGATAAATTTCAGGTTTAAAAAATTTAGATATATGTTTGTTGTAAAAATACAGAAGGATAAAAACAGAAAAGTAAAGTCCACCTCTTCTACTTACTAAGAGTAAATACTGTTAGCAGTTTAGTATATATACTTCCAGGCCACTTTCTACACATATGCATATAGGAGTTTTAAAAGTAGGATACTACACTTACTGTTATGCATCATTTTTTTTTGGGGGGGGGGGCCCTCCGGGCCGCACAGCATGCGGGATCCTAGTTCCCCAACCAGGAATAGAACCTGCGCCCATGCAGTGGAAGGGCAGAGTCTCAACCACTGGACCGCAAGGGAAGTCCCCTGTTACGCATTTTTTAAATTCACCTGGGCTTCCCTGGTGGCGCAGTGGTTGAGGGTCCACCTGCCGATGCAGGGGACGTGGGTTCGCGCCCCGGTCGGGGAAGATCCCACATGCCGCGGAGCGGCTGGGCCCGTGAGCCATGGCCGCTGAGCCTGCGCGTCCGGAGCCTGTGCTCCGCAACGGGAGAGGCCCCAGCAGTGAGAGGCCCGCGTACCGCAAACACACACACACACACACACACACACACACACACACACACACACAAATTCACCTGAGCGCATAACACGGACAGCCCTCTGTCTCAGTATACACAAATCTACTTCATTCTTTTTAGTGGATGCACAGAATTTCATGGGGTATGGGGCCTAGCGTAATTATTCATCCATTCCTCACTCTTGGCCTCTCAACTTTTGCTATTACAAGCAATGCTGCAATGATCTTCCTTGTACATATACTTACTTGTGTGAGTAGATCTGTGGGAGATAGTCCTAGAAGTGGAATTGTTGGTTTAAACAATATATACTTTTAAAGTTTTAATAGCTACTGGCAAGTTAAAGCATATAGTTTATCTTGGGAAATTTATCAAAATTGGCAAAAAAGCGAGATGTCAAGATACCCATCAGATGAAACTAGGTACAGTATGCCATCTTACTTTATTTTTATTCAGCAAATAACTTTTGAATCTTCCTTTCTAAGGTATATATAGATAATATCTTTGAAAGGCAATCATGGCTTCTTCAGTCAAAAGCAATGATTGTATCTAATCAGTTATTTTCTTCCACTAAAAAAAAAAAAAAACAAACCCCAAAACCTTCTCGGCTCATTTGCTGGCCCTCCTGCCTTTAAAATATTCCTACAAATATTTTATACTGAGAATTGAGTAATGTCAGTAGGCTTCTTTCCTACTATTTATTATTCCTTCTTTTCCCCTTTGAAAAAAGACATGGCTAATGTTTCCTGTATCATTACCTGTGTCATTTCTCATTTGGTCCATATTCCATTAAAACTGCTTGTTGAGGTTTGTACTCAATCTTTAAAATCTCGACAGTTCAGCTAAGACACCAGGAGCTGTTGCCCTCTTCACAGATTTGACCATTTTGCTTCCATTTGCAATATTAAAAAAAAAAAAAACCCTCTAACCATTCTCAGTATAATCTGGCATCCCCACAGAAAGGAAGATGAGGCTCCTAGACCACTTTTATCACATTCTGAGTATTTTCTTTCTATCCTAAGCTTAATTTATCTACCTTTGGCAAACTGTCCGCTTTTGAGAGGTTTTGCATTTGTTTTCACTGCATGTAAAGTAGTTTCCCTTTCTATACATTTCATAACCTTCATTTTCAAATGCACAAATAATCCCACTATCCAATTCCATATTTGCTAATTTTATTCCTAATTATTGCTGTCCTTATCCAAATAAGATCTGTCAATTCAGACTGTTTTCACACAGACCTAAATATCTCGTCTGCATGCTGTTATCTGTGCTATCCCAGCTGTGTCTAAAGAGAAAAAAAACTGAAGTTCCTCTACAACACACTTTGTCGTACAGAAGTACACAGTCATTTTTCTAAACAACTTTTATACTCTAATCTTGTGAAGAATGTACACATGAAAAGAAGTGGGGCAGGGGGGACTTCCCTGGTGGTTAAGACTCTGCACCTCCAAGGCAAGGGGCGCGGGTTTGATTCCTAGTCAGGGAACTAAGATCCCACATGCTGCGCAGCACGTCCGAGAAAACATAAAAATAATAAAAAATTAAAAAATAAAAATAAGAAAAGGGGGGGGGTCATTCTCTTCCACAATTCTCATCTGCCCTCTGTACGTCTACCTTTTGCTTTCACTGTTACAATCTTTCCCCCTATTTAACTCTAGGAAGATTCTTGAAGATACCTTGCACACTTAAAATGTGTCCTTTTATTGTAAAATCATTTTCTTCCACCAAATTTGTACTGATTCCTCTTGCCAGAATTCTATAAACATTTTTGTCTATTTCTGCATGCTAATCCACGATATACAGATACAGCTGTGTTTTACGCAAAATTGCTCAAAGTTTCCCATTAGTCTTTTTGGAGTGTCTTTAAACTGTTTTTACTGCTTTAAACTCAACTTCTTTCTAAATCAATCCTTATCTTAGTTCTCTATTTTTCTATTTTTTTCTGAGCCTTGGGTTCTATTTATGAGGGGATTGTTGTCTGTTCTCAATTTCTTTACTCTATTATTTCCCTTTCCCTCTTCTATTAACATCCCCATATCTTCTTTTTTATCTCTTCTTCACATCCTTTTAGGGAAAAAATAAGCATTAAGAAAAAGGTTCTTAAAAAAAAAAGGTTCTTCTCTTCTCTGTAGTAAATTTACCTAATATATTGAAACTTCAAATACTATTAAATAGAGGGAGGTACATATGTCATACTCTGAAGGACTGAAACATTTTAAATGAGTTTGATAAATGGTCACGATAAAACAGAGGAGGGTATGCACTGACATTACACAACTATAATATAGAAACCTGATGAGCTACAAATAATGTATACCGAAAGTTGGTTGGATGTCAATAGCTTTCAAAATAAATATAATGCTACTGTGGAAAATAAGGTAGATTGACGCTCTCACGTATTAAAAAGTAATCTGATAAGCAAATCTTTCCACTAAATTCTGCACTGGCAATAACTTACTAGCAGATTCTACCTAGTTTTGATCAGCGTAATTTCAAAAAGGAAGTGGAGTAAAAAGGAAATGCATCCTAAGAAGAGCAACAAAAATTATTAACTTCAAAATTGTTTTATGAACAAAGATTAAGGAACTAAAAGAAGAGAAGGTATAGGAGTAGGTTTACTCCAATCTTTAAGTAAATGTAATGTATTTGATCAAAGCAATACCACAGTCATGTTTTTATGAGACACTGTTCATTTCATTCAGAGGACAGAAAAGGAACAGATATTAATTAAAACTCTATTCCCATTATATAACACTGCTTGGAGTTTAAAAACTGCTAATGGCTTTCCATCACTGCATTATATCATTATATAAGGCTTTAAAGACTTCTCTAATCTGGCCCCAACTCAACTGTTCAACCTTATTTTTCATTATTTCCCTAAGTATGCTGACCCATCTTATCAGGCTGTTCTCCAGACTACCTCACTGGTAAAAACCCAGGCTTACTCCTTTTCCAGTACCTTTACTTATGCCAATTTATTGTGCTAAATTATGCTATTTTATTCTATTTTTCACATAGAATATCCTCCCTCCTTCAAAGCCGAGTTCAAATTTGACCTCCTATGTAAAGCTATCTCTAACCAAATCTCTAAAAGACTTAGGCATCTGGAGTCTGTAATTAAATTTAGCATTTAAGTACAGCTGACCCTTGAACAACATGGGTTTGAACTGCACAGATCCACTTACATGTGAATTTCTTTCAATAGTAAATATTGATACTACAGTACTACACGATCTGCGATTGGCTGAATCTGGGGATGCGGAACTGCCGATATGTAGGGTCGACTGCATGGAGGGCTGGCACTCCTGACCCCTGCATTGTTCAAGGGTCAATGTATAGCCCACAGATTTCTGTTTCCAGCAAAGATGAAGTAACAGGGAGTGGATTTACCTTACTTCTTGAAACAACCCAAAATCAGGCAAAATATATAAAAAATAATAGTTTCAGGCTGGATGACGGAGAAGATCTGTGAAAGAGGAGAAACAAGTTAGCGAAGCCCCATGATTGTTTATGGCCTGGAGTTTCCAGAGGTACAGGGAGTGGGAACCCAGGCGAAGCCCAGCATTTTCCCAGGGTTGAGTGTCTTAGGGCAGCTAGGTTTGTAGGGCAGAATACAAGAGGGGAGCTCTGCACAGAGAGAGGGCTATGGAGATCTACAAACAATCCCCCCTCAAGTATATAGATGAGTACTGACGAGTGCATTTGTCTGGGGGAAAGAACCACCTAAAAGGAGCACAGGGAACACTCTTCAAAGTTCACCAAATGCTGGAAACAGATCCTATTCAAACCACAAGACTGGTAACCTCATAATGCTAGGGCTTTGGGTAAAGAACTCAGAAGGATTTGTCTCAGTACTGGGAAAAAGTTTGCTCTAGAATAAGTGTGAGGTTCCACCTCACAAAGCTTAAAAATAAATAGAAAATACGTTAATGAAAACAGAAGAACTGGGGAAGAAATCAGAATGGAAAGTGCCACCAAACTCATGCTGAGTCCCCACCCTACTCCCTACTTTTCCCCCCAGTGTACCCGAGCCTGGACTTAAGGCATCATATAACCTGCAGGCAGTCATCTGGGAGCAGACTGAGAAAGCTCTACTTCTGGCTGGAAGAGCAAGGAAAGGGATTCTGAAAGCTCACAGGGAGTGGAGAAAGATCCATTTCACTTTTTTCCCCTCTGTTTTCCTCTGAGCCCCAATCCCCAGGCAATTCCAAGGCACTGGTGGTGGCAACAGTGACAGTGGTAACAGTGGTGACAGCAAATTCCTAAAATTCTGAGAGGAACCTTTTTTGATCAGATGAAGTCCCAGCTTTCAGGCCAGAGGACCATAACGAGAGCCCTACAGAACTGGGAAGTACTGGGGAGATGGTGGAGATGGAGGATCAGGAGAAAGAGACCCCACAAAGTTCCACACCGTGGAATACTGCTTAACAATAAAAAGGAACAGACTACTGAGACACAAAACGAAGTAAATGGATCTTGAAGATATTACACAAAGTAAAAGAAGCCAGTCTCAAGAGCTCACAGACTGTATGATGTCATCTACATAATATTCTCAAAAGACAAAAACACAGTGACAGAAAACAGATCAGTAGTATCCAGGGCTTAGAGGTAGGGATGAGTGTGACCACCAAGTGTAACAAGAGAGTATGTTAGGGGCTTCCCTGGTGGTGCAGTGGTTGAGAATCCGCCTGCCAATGCAGGAGACACGGGTTCGAGCCCTGGTCCGGGAGGATCCCACATGCTGCAGAGCAACTAAGCCCGTGTGCCACAACTACTGAGCCTGCGCTCTAGAGCCCGTGAGCCACAACTACTGAGCCCGCGTGCCACAACTACTGAAGCCCACGTGCCTAGAGCATGTGCTGCACGAGAGAAGCCACTGCAATGAGAAGCTGGTGCACCACAACGAAGAGTAGCCCCCGTTCGCTGCAACTAGAGAAAGCCCCCGCGCGCAGCAACAAAGACCCAACACAGCCAAAAATAATAAATAAATAATACAATAAATAAATTTATAAAAAAAAAAGAGAGAGAGTACGTTAGGATAATAGAACAGTCCTGCATCTTAATTGTGGTGATGATTACATGAAACAGTATATCTGTGAAAACTCACATATGTATAGATCAATTAAAAAAATCAGTTTTACTGTATGTTAGTTAAAAATAAAAGTAAAATGATGGCAAAAGACATGCCAAGCTAACACGAATTAAAAGAAACCTGGCATGACTATAATACCAGACAAAATAGATTTCAGAGCAAAGACTATTATCGGTCTGATGAAAGATCTCAGCTTCCTCAAGAAACTAGAAAGAGCAGAGCAAATTAATTCCAAATTAAACAGGAGAATGGAAATAATAACGATCAAAGTAGAGATGAATGAAATATAAAACAGGAAAATAGAGAAATGTTTAAAAAGCAACCAAAAAGCTGGTTCTTTGAGAAGATTCATACATCTGATAAAACTCCAGCCAGGCTGATTAGGGGGAAAAAAAATGGAGACAATACAAATTATCAATAACAGCATTGAGAAAGGTGATATCAGTAGAGACTCTACAAATATTAAAAGGATAACAAGAAAATATGAACAACTGTATGCCCATAAATTTGACCACTCAGTTGAAATGGACAAATTCTTTGAAAGACACAAGTTGCTAATAATTACTCTAGAAGAAATAGATAAACTGAGTAGCCATATATATATATACTATAAAACTGAATTTTCACTGGTTAATTCTACCTTACATTTAAGGAAGAAATAGCACCAATTCTACAAAAACAGATCCAGAAACTTAAGAGGCGGAAACATGTCCCAATTCATTCTACAAGGCCATTATTATCCTACCGAAACCAGACAAAGATAATCAAAGAAAACTAAGACCAGAGACCCTCATGACCATAGATGCAAAAACTCCTACTATATCAAATCAAATTTAATAATATATGAAAAGGATAATACATCATGAGCAAGTGGGGTTTATTCCTATAATGCATGGTTGCTTTAGCATTCAAAAATCAATTAATATAATTCACATTAATAGACTAAAAAAGAAAAATGATAAGATCATCTCAATAGGTGCAAAAACGTGTCTGACAAAATCCAACATCAATTTCTGATTTGAAAAAAACCGCACAAAACTCTCAGCAAACTAGGAACAGAAAGAAACTTCCTCAAATCTATACCTAACCTAACATCACACTTAATGGTGAAAGAATGAATGCATTCCCCCTAGTATTAGGACAAAGCAAGAATGTACACTCTGATCACTTCTATTCAACATTTTTCTGGAGTTTCTACCCAGTGCAATAAGGCAAGAAAAAGAAATAAGAGGCATCAGACTGGAAAGGAAGAAATAAAACTATCTTTATTTATAGGCAAAATGGTTGTCTATGTAGAAAATCCTAGAGAATCTACAAAAACCTTCTAGAACTAATAAGTCAGTCTTTCAAGGTTGCAAGATACAAGATGGATAATCAGTAACAAACAGTATTTTATATACTAGCAACAGACAATCAGAAATTGAAAGTATGAATTTGAGCATATTTAACTCTCGGTTGGTATGTACTGGTCCTCTCTATCACTTAAAACATGCTAAATATCAAAACAACAAAAAAACTCATTTGAAAGAGCAGGGTAATAATACACTAAAGTGGCCTAAAAGGAAAGATGGTAGACTCTCTTCCAACTTATATACTAAAGATACACACTCAACTGGAAGTATTAGAATAACCTATTGTACCCTAACCTGAGTACCTGAAGAACTATCCCCAAGAAAAATTATATATTCATTTCCCTATATTCTAGGTGACATTCAGGAAACTGAAATAAAGAAATAAAAAGTATTATTTTAATAAAAACGCCAACAATCTGGATTATTCAAGTTCCTCTTTTATAAAATATAACATTCTAAAATCATTATGCCTTTCTTATGCTAATAATATATTTTAAAAGTTGCTTATCTTATGATCATAAAACTTTTAAATAGGGTACAGTTCATCAACATGACACGATCAGCAACCCAAACGTTTACCTTAGGATAAGTATTTCATGAAGTTAGCCCACTGGAAAGCAATGCAAGTTAATTTGTATAGGCTCTTGAGAAAAGCCATTTCTTTAGCAGTCTATTACATAGATAATAACTTGAGACAATACAACCAAATCTGTCATTGACTTTACAAGTAAAGTTGAACAGAGGAAATAAATAGGTAAAATGGAGGGCAGTATGGAAGAGCAATCTGATAGGCACCAATCTTAACATGAGAAAATATCCATTAGGCATCTAGACATCTGGAGCCAGGAGGCGTTTTCAAGCTTGATAGGCTGAAACATGGTACTCTACTTATGGCCTCCTTGTCCTAACAGGGATGCTTCCAAATGGCAGTTAACATTTTTTTCTCTTTGGTTCCCCCATTCACCCCCATTTTGACAGGGGAAGGGAGGAAGGGCAGGCAGGCATGAAGACACTCTGTGTAATTCTGTTATTTCTATTAAGAATAAAATCTTTACTGTATCATTCATGCCAAATTATCTTTTAGCCTTTAATATATCTTTTTATATTTATATTCAGTGAAAACTTAATATTTAAAGACATTAAAAAGAGAATAGATTTTAGAGCAAGATTAGAAGAAATACAAATTTACATTTAGAAAACCTGTGTTCAAGTCCTGGTTTTTGTCCCTTAGTGGGCAAGTGAATTTGGGCAAGCCTTCTAACTTTCCCGAGCTTCAGTTTCCCAATCTATAAAATGGGGATAATAATTGTTGCCTTTTGTACATCACAAAATTGTTTCACATATTAATGAGGCAAGCATATGTGAAAGTGACTTATAAGTGCTATCCAAATTCATTTATTCCATAAACAATATCAATAAGGGCAGTAAAAAGCATTGGGTACTTCCTCTGTGCCAGGTACTGGGCTAGGCTCTTTATATGTATTATCCCTTTCAATGATAATAATAATATTAATAATAAATAACAATAATTATAATCTATTGACATTTATTAATCATTCACCATGTACCCCAGCACTAGATCATACACAGACAGAAACAACAAATTAGACTCTAGATCTTGTGGATCTCACTGACAGGTAATATTGATGGGCTAAGAGGGGGGTAAAGCAAAAGCTGCTAACTCTGCCTAGGTTACACAAATTCCAGCTTTAAAAGGCATTGAAATTAGCTGTCAGAAGAACAGATCCATGGGAGAAACTGTTTTCAGACGTCTCCCTTTGCAGAATTACCCACTGCATAACTGTAGTGGGAAGAATGTGAGTTTAGGCCGAAACTGGAATTCCAGTTTTACCGTTTACCATTTAAGATGGATCATTATGAATAAATAGGGGTTTACCAGACCAAGAAATTTAAGTAAGGGCATTCCAGGGAGAAGGGATGAGTGCAAAGATACTTAAGTATAAAAGAATAACATATGTTTAGAGAATAATGAAAAATCAGAAGTCTTCCAGAAATTTGCCTTGACTATCTGTCCCATTAACTCTACTAAGGTAAAGCAGTAGCAAAGATCATATGGTTGAATGGATAAAGGACTGAAGATTGGCAGAGTAGTTATGGAAGACCAATAAGGGACCACAAAACTGAAGGTGCTGGGAGAAAATACTTTCAAATCATGTATCTGCTAGGGGATTTGTGTCTAGAATATATAAAGAACTCTTACCACTGAATAATAAAAAGATAAATAACTCAACTAAAAAAATGGAGAACTGACCTGAAGAGAGAGTTCTCCAAAGATGATATACAAATGGCCATAAGCAAAAATGAAAAGATGCTCAATATCATTAGCACTCAGGGAAATACAAATCAAAACTGTAAGTTACCACTTCACACCTTCTAGTATGGCAATAATCAAAAAGACAGATAACACATGTTGGCAAGAATATAGAAAAATTGGAATCCTCATACTTTACTGATGGGAATGTAAAATACAGTCACTTGGGAAAACACCCTGGCAGTTGTTCAAAAGATTAAACAGAATGATATATCACCTGACAATTCCACTCCTAGGTATATACAAAAGATAGATGAAAACATGTCCATACAGACACTCACACATGAATGTTCACAGCATGATTATTCACAATAGCCAAAAAGTGGAAACAACCCAAATGTCCATGAATGGATGAATGGATTTTTATAAAAGTGGTATATCCATACAACGGAATATTATTTAGTCATAAAAAGGAAAGAAGTACTGATGCATACTGTAGTGTGGAGGAACCTTGAAAACACCACGCTAAGTAAAAGAAAACAGTCCCAAAAGACCATATGTTGTATAAGTCCATTTACATGAAATATATAGAATAGGTAAAACTACAGAGATAAATAGTAGACTAATGGTCGTCTAGGGTTAGGAAAGGGGTTGGGCGTAGATGCGGAATGACTACTAATGGATACATACAAGATGATAATACAGATGAAAATTAAAGTTGTTACTTAAAAAAATGAAGATGCTAAGAAGGGTATGATTTGATGAATCACCATAGTACGGGGCTTAAAAGATGTTAACAACCTGGGATAACAGGGTGAAGCCAAAGGATGGACGTTTTCCATGAGAAGTAACCACAGTTGTAGCAGTAGTAAAGGAGTGAGGGAAGTGAAATAATTCTTGATTTCACCAATTACTACTTAAGCAAACCCTGGTTAATCTTCCTTACTTGAGTAAAAGTATTTTGCACTGCTAACTCTACCACGAATTCTCCTGGAATTTGTTCAGAATTCTAGGAATTCAAGCCTATCAGGTATCAAAATTATTTCCAGGCACTTTCTTTGACAGCCTAGTTTCCAGAAGCCTATTCAGTGGAGACAGTCTGCTGGAGCAGATCAAGCCAACCAGATGGACACCTTCTTTGGCACACCCATCACTTCTGATCAACATTTCCTCTGACACCTTCCCTGTTTGGCTCAAATGGAAGGAAAATAAGTGGATATTTATTATGCACCTTACTTTCCCATAAATTGTCACATTTAATCCTCACATCCACCACACACATTACCGATAAGGAAACTGGCCCGTAGGGGATAAAGACTTTACCAAAGTCACATAACTAGCTGGTAAGTGGTAAAGCTAGGATTCTACTTTTTAGCCTAAATTCATGTCCTTCCCACTGTAGTTGTGCACTAGGGTATCCTTCAGAGTGAGACTTCTTTAAATAGTTTCTCCCCATGGATCTGTTCTCCTGACAGCTACTTTCAATGCTTTTTGAAGCTGGAGCTCGGTGTGATTGCTAATTTTAAAACAATGATAACATTTACACATTAAACACTTCTCTAGTTTGTTCCCTTGACAACCATACACCTAAGATTAGATACCAAAAAACCCCAGTCTCTGTTAGTGCTTGGACTTAAAAAATCTCAGTTAGTGAGAACATAACTTTTAATAGACCTTTTTTTTTTTTTTTTTTTTTTGCGGTACGGGGGCCTTTCACTGTTATGGCCTCTTCCGTTGCGGAGCGCAGGCTCCGGACGCGCAGGCTCCGGACGCGCAGGCTCAGCGGCCATGGCTCATGGGCCCAGCCGCTCTGCGGCATGTGGGATCTTTCCCGGACCGGGGCACGAACCCGTGTTCCCTGCATCGGCAGGTGGACTCTCAACCACTGTGCCACCAGGGAAGCCCTTAACAGACTTTTAAAGAGAGCATACAATGTTTTTCAATAGCAATATGGAGTGGTACCTCTACACCACCATAGAAAATATTATAACATAAAAAATCAGTTGAAGAAAGAATGAATTCTCAGGTTACTTTCACATCTCCATTCCTACCGCCAGCCTAGACCAACAAAGGCCAAGCTAAAACGTGACAGAGCTAAGGGTTCTAAGACCCACCTACAACTGTTTGGTCACCATTATATTTTTTAAATTACACAGGTTGGACATAGTAAAAAAAAATGAAACAGTGCAGGATTACCCAGAGCAAAGTGTAAGACATCATTCACCAGCCTCCCTAATGCTTCCAGACCTTTTGCTATGCATTTACATGCATGTATATGTATACATATTGTATATTATTTCTACAAATAGACAGTATTATACAATATATATTGCCCTGTTACTTTTTTTTAAGCAGCTTTATTAAGATATAACTAACATACCATACAATACACCCATTTATTTTTTTAACTTATTATTTTATATTGGGGTATAGTTGATTAACAGTGTTGTGTAAGTTTCAGGTGTACAACAACGTGATTCAGTTATACATATACATGTATCTATTCTTTTTTAAATTCTTTTCCCAATTAGGCTGTTACATAATATTGAGCAGAGTTCCCTGTGCTATACATTGGGTCCTTGTTGGTTATCCTTTTTTTTTTTTTTTTGCGATATGTGGGCCTCTCACTGTCGTGGCCTTTCCCGTTGCCGGATGCGCAAGCTCAGCGCCCATGGCTCACGGGCCCAGCCGCTCCGCGGCATGTGGGATCCTCCCAGACCGGGGCACGAACCCGTATCCCCTGCATCGGCAGGCGGACTCTCAACCACTGCGCCACCAGGGAGGCCCCCATTTTAAATATAGCAGTGAGTACATGTCAATCCACCCATTTAAACTGTACAATTCAGTATATGTACAACCATCTCCACAATCAATTTCAGGATATTTTCCTCACCTCAAAAAGAAACCCCGCATCCTTTAGCTATCATCCTTATATCCTCTGATTTTCTCCAATTCTGAGCAATCACTAGTCTATGTTCTGTCTCTGTACCTTTCCCTATTTTGCAAATTTCGTATGAATGGAATCATATAAAGTGTGCTCTTTGTGACTAGTTTCTTTCACTTAGCATGATGTTTTCCAGGTTAATCCATGTTGTAGCTTGTATCAGAAATTCATTCCCTTATATAGCTGAATAATATTCCATTGTGTAGCTATGCCACAGCTGTCGTATTATTTTTTCATTTAATATTTCCTTTCCATTCAGTACACACAGATCTAGCTCACTCTTTTTAGTGACTGCACAGTATTACAGTTTTGATGCAACATAATTTAAGTAACCATTTCCCTATTGATGGATATTTAAGCTACTTCCAGTGTGTCCCCATTATAACAATAACCTGTAATCTCCATATGATACATAGGGAGAAAGGGAGAGGCCATCTCTCTTGGTGGAAAAAGGACCCTGCCTCTAGAACAGTGTTTCCAAAAAGTATGCTCCCTGGACCTACAGCATCACCTGGGAACTTGTTAGAAATGCACATTTCTGGGCCCGACCCTCAGAGGTTTTGAGTCAGAAACTCTGAGATGGGGCCCACTGCTCACTGTTTAACAAGCCCTTCTCCTTGTGATCCTGATACGCAATAAAATTTGAGGACCACTGTCCTAAATCTCTTTGCACTGCAGTGGCTTTCATTAGTTGGTTTAAGGTAAACTTTAAAAATTAGCAGGACCACAAAAATTGGCTTTAACACATGACTATGGTCATGGATAGGGCAGAAGTATAGCAGAGGGGTAAGTGAGTTTCTATGTTTCTTTAGAGAAAGTACTTTAATATAACAAAAAACCTCTTCCTTTAATGTTTTTCCTAACTGTTTGACCCCTTATTCTCTTCCTCCCGTAATCTTGTAAAACCAACAATTAAACCATTTACATAAACTAAGATACCAGGAGATGGGAAGCTTTTCCTTCCTGACCCTCTCATTTCTGTTGATGATATGATGAACCAGATCCCACTAGAATTGAAACATTGGAAAAATGAGATTTCAGTGAATCACAGATGGGAGCTAGAAGAAAATTGAGAAATCTCCCACTCGAGAGTCATAGTCTGGAGATAAGGAAAATGAATCCCAGAGAAATTACATGACACAGCGAGGCCACACAGCAAGTGCAAGCCTCCGTCTCCCATTATGCTATATACTATACTATATACTATATACTGCTGGACTATCAATGGTTCTTGACCAAGGATATGCATTCATACCAAATTCATCTGGGGAAATTTCTTTAAAAAATATGTTTAGAATATATTTTATTTAGAAGGATTTATTTTATTTTATTTATTTAGAAGGATTTATTTTCCTTAACTTACTAAGCTGAGAAGACTGATATAATTTGACTTTATATATGTGTCGCTCTCTAACTCAGCAACACCCACCGAGGTCAGGGAATGTCCACAATAGTCAGAAGTACTTGGACTGCTTATCATACTATGTTACACGGCTCCACATTGCAGGGTTTTGGTGTTCTTTTGGCTTTCTATTGTTTTTCCGACCTCTCCTTTGATGCCAGTTATTACTTCTTGCATGTATCAGTGTGTTTGCGTCCAGCGGCCCTCACCCCTACTCCCATACCTACAATTGCCAGTGTGAGTTGAGACACCAAATAAACACGATCTTGAGAACTATGATAAAGGTGATGGGAAAATAGGTTGTGAGGGAGGAACTAGAAAATTTAACGTGGGGACTTTGTGATATTTACCTTGGCTGAGACATAATGAAAAGTCAACGTTGCCAGACACAACATTCTGTAAGAATGTGGCATGACAGCAAGACCTCCCTTACACAAATGAAACAAAGAATGAACTCAGAAATTTTTTTAACATCAGGAAGGTATGCAGTTTTCCCCCCCTCAAGGTTTCTCCTCTATTTGTTTGCTCTTTGTTTTTTTTATTCATAAACTTTATTTTAAAGAGCAGTTTTAGGTTCACAGCAAAACTGAGCAGAAAGTACGCAGAGTTCCCACAAACCCCCTGTCCACACACAGGCACAACCTCTCCCACTAGTGACATCCCACACCACAAAAACCCTGGGTGGTTTTTAAAGCTATGAACAATGCAACAGTGAGATTACCTGTAACACCACAGAACTGTGGGTATTGCTGGTAAAGATGCGTGTGGTTCCCGCCTTGGAAGACTGCAAATGGGAGGAGAGACCCATTTCGCTGCTTCCAAGGGACAATTTCATGTGTTGGTCTTCCTCTTCCACTAGAGATCTGAAAAGGTTTTTAAATCAGAAAGAAAAACAAATGAAAACTTGTCATATAATTCACAACAACTGGATGATTTAGAGAAACAGTCACTCTCTGATTATGTGCCAATCATCTGACTATGGAATATACTGAACGTTGTTTCACTGTATTTTAGGCTCATACCACTCTACATCATAGAAGAAATAGATATATATTTGTAAAAAGCTTTCCGAGGTCAGAATAGATAAATGGGAACTGAGAAATCAACTAAAAGCTGGCTCAAAACTATAACTACAAAGGGTTTGTTTCTCTAGTGCCAGAGTAATTGTTTTGGTATTGGGTTGTTTAGGTAGCAATACCAGCAAATTGTGTTATTCACAGTTAAAATTACTTTGGAATCCCTACTTTTAGAAAGATAAAAGTAATATTTATCATTTATTGAACAGTCACTGTATATCAGGTACTTGCCAAGAAATTTACACACATGATCTCATATAATCCTCAAAACAATCCATTGCAACAGGTATTACTAGTATCTCCTTTTTATTAAGGGTAGGGAAAATGAGCTACAGAAGGGTTAAAAATTACTTACCTAAGGTCACAAAGTTATTAAAGGGACTGGACCAGGATTTGAATCTAAGTTTAGTCTGTTTCCAAACTCCAAAGACCCCATAAGTAAAAGTCAAAGATTAACTGTGGTATCCTAATACATTACTTCCTCTTGTGTTACTATAGTTCTAATCAACCCCAACGGAGCAAAAAAATTTACACATGAAATAATTCCTTTTTCTAGCAGTATCTCTCACTAAATAATCACTTGGGATTATTTAGCCAAACAGCTACAGTGTAGCGGCCTTTTCATCTTTCCAAACAAACAAATAATAAAAATAATAAACATAAGCTATGCCCATGTTTATATCACATTAGCAATTTTTCAGGGACCATAAAAAGCATTAGAGAACCTGTAGTTAGTTTCACAGAGAAAATGGCGAAATAATAGTTAAAGGCCTCAGGTTACACTAAAAATTGACCATTGTGGTACAACCTTTCATCATTCCTTAGACTAGGCAGACTTGTGTTTCCTTAAGTATACACTGCTAAAACTGTTTCTGAATCACCTGAGAGCAGGGAGCCCCATGCTTCTGAACGGGTTTGTGCATTCATGATGGGCAGACTGCTAAAATGGACATTAAGAAGGGAGGAAGGCAGAATGGATTTCCAAGTGCTAGAACTATGCCTTTTTCCTATTTATTTCTAACTTCCAGAAGGTTGAATTCTTGGTTTCTCTAACTCGTGTCTATCCAATACCATAAAGATTTCACCTTTTCCCTACCATACCTATAAATCTAAGTTGATCAGTTTTAATAGGAAAAAAAGTTTTACAACAATACCATACTTTTAACAAAGATCCTGCTTTTTGAATTCTGACACCAACCAAATGGCTTTAAATCCTGCAATAATTAGCAAAACTCCTGGCCTTAAGGGTGACATCAATTCTTCTTAACGATATTAGAGCCATAGTATAACCAAAAAATGAATTAATAATATATAACCATGTTTTATTCAACTCTCATGGATATTTAATAAAGAAGAGAATAATTTAAATAAGATTTTAACAAGCATAAAAGAAAATGAATATAGTTTTCCACTAGCTTCAGAAATAGCTTTTTAAAAGAAATTATATACATGATATATAGCATACATACATTTGCAGATACTTTTAACCAGCTTTCGCAGACAGACATTTAATTACAGAATCAAATGGAAAAGTGGGAAATAGATTGATGGTGACTGGTATCCCTAACCAGAAAATTTCCATTCATCCAGAATTATTTTAATGGGACACTCAAGCAGAATGTTTCATTAGTTTCTGTATTCCCTGCACAGAACCTGGCACATGAGAGGTTTAATATATGTCATCTGAATGAACACAGAATCTCATTTCTGTGGATCATTCCAGAGACATTTCTTTATCATGCGGTGCCTTAAATGACCGTCAATTATTATTTTACAGAACCACAGATGTAAACGGGACAGGAGTAAAGCTGAAACCGCACTGCCCCTATGACATATCCTGGAAATTGTTTTGTTTTTTTTTAAATAAACTAGAGATCACAACTTGTTTCCATGTCATTTGTCTCTTGCTCTTAAAATCAAAAGGCAGAATATAAAAATGCAGCCTATTCTTGGCAAGATAATATGTCTGGCTTTCTAACTAATTACTTCAAAAGCTAAAGAAGTCTTCACTAAAATCATCTTTTTCATGACTTCTTATCAACATCTTTTGACTTTTAAACATTCAGAACATCCCCTATTATTTCTGCATCAGTAACAGCACATGTCATGTCAACCTCCCCAGCAGATTCAATATTCTCTTCTATCTCCTACTCATTAAGTCTATTGACTGGATGTGAAGAGCATTGTTCTTCAACAGTGCAAGGAGGTGAAACCTCTCTGCAAACTCCAAGCCACAATGACATCAAACTATCCTTAAAGGAATGATTATCTGAGTAATTCCAAGAACAAATAACATTTTTAATCTTATCCTTTCTAAGTCACATGGTTGAAAGCAATAAAAGGAGCAGTGGTTCTCAGTGCGGGGAGGGGCATCAATGTCTGGAAACACTTTACGTGGTCGCAGGGTAGTGAGGCGTTGCTACTCTCATCTGCTGGGATGCTGTTAAACATCCTACAATGCACAGGAAAGGTCTCCACAGCAAAGCTGTGCTCAGGCAAAAATCTCAAGAATGCCAAGGTTGAGAAACCCCGGTACAGAGGGATTAACCTCCTCAGGACAGATTTTCTAAAGAAATTTCATGTTCTAACTAACTTCCCAGTCTGAGAGTTAACTCCATGAGGTAACGCTGGCAGTCAGAAACACAGTAGGATTATTAATTACCACTAACTCCTCCAAGACTGCCTAATAATAGAATACCTCTGCCCTCCTCCAGTCCATCAATCTGAAAAATCAACTGTTTACAGGAGATAAGTAGATAATAGCTTTGAAGTTTATAAGATAATTATGTGGAAAGGCTTTTGTCCTATGTAAACTCATGGAAGAATAATTCCTAAGTCGGCTTTAAACAATTGTTATTTGGGGAGAAACCCCCCCTCCAAAAAAAACAATTGTTATTTGGATTCACCTTTACATGCCAATTTAGAATCAAGCAAACCCTGTCCAAATAGTCCTATTTCATCAAAACTGTAAAATTATTCATGGGAGAGATTATGTTCATCAATTTTCTTTTGAAAAATTGAATCTTTTTCTTCCAGCGTCTACATATTGCTACCACACCATTCCCGCCTGCCCCACTACCGCTGGACACATCTCATTTTGTAAACAGTGACCAACCACAGAGCATGAAAGCAATCTTTCACAAAGTGTACATGAGTCACTCAAATGCACTTGCTCAAAGAGAACAATTATTTTTTCGAAGAGCATTAGGTAGAGATGGAAGCACTGCCTGATGGTCTTACTGAAAGCTCTGCAAAGGTGGTCAAACCAAACATACATAGACTGTGGCATTTCTTTGTACTACTATTTGAAGACAAAGGAAATAGTCTAAGCAATTGTCACATGTTAACAGGGTGATACTAACATTGTAATGTTGCCTCAAAGCCTTCCAAATTTAAAAAATTACCCCAAGGGAAACAGGCGTAAATGACATAGGGACACAATTCATAAATATAAAAGTACAAATGATTAACAGATAGAAAAATGTTCAACTCCATTCGTACTCCAGAATAGGCAAATTAAAGCAAATCTGTAAACTTATAAAAGAGTAGAGTAGAAGATATACTCTCAAAATTGCTAGTGCAAACAAATATTAAGCCCCTGCCATCTGCATGGCATTGTTCACTCATGGATATTTTAATGAAAAATTTAAAATCATCAAATGTACAAATTCTTTTCCTTTTTACACTGAACATCATGACAACAAAAGATTGTGTATTACTGGTGGGTGGGCTGCAGCAAGAGTGGTCTGTCAATCTGGTTCAAATATGTTTTCTACAATGAATAGTTCTACAGAGGTAATAGTTTGGTAGATGTTCTATGAAGAACCGTGTACTTAGAATTCACTATAGCAATCGGGTTTGTTGGTATGCCATATGGGGAAGGGAAGAGTATCTCATAATTGCATCATTTGGCTCCAAAGCCTCAAATAGTCTTAGGACACTCATCAATCTCAATAAAACATGCTGATAGGATACATGCACTTGCAGAAAAAACATACTGCCCAAGACTATCAGAACACATGTCAAGTTGTTCCCTTTACTTTACTTGATTTTATTTCTGAGGGAAAAATATAAGTGAATCAGAGAAAAACCAGAAAGGTAAAAGTATATCAATGCCTTTAATTTTTCTCTCTTCAGTTCCTGATCAGTTTGACAGCACTTCTTGCTTGTGACTATTACATTACAAAGTGGTTAAACCTAACAGTGTATGTAATTCTAATAACATAATGCCACTGTAACAAAAGAACAGGGGTTTCTGAGTTAGTGCCAAAAGTATTATTCAAATACTGCAATTTCCCAGAGTAATAATATTCTTCTAACTGAAAGTCAGCGCCAGTGGGTTGGTGTGCAAGAAGTGCAACAACAACAAAACAAAACAAAAATAAAAGTCATGAATGGTATAACAACACAACAAGTCAGCTTGGTTAATCAAGGCACTGACTCATGCTTTACCACCCGTCCCCCAGAAAAATAAAATACATATTTCTCACACTCACAATTTAAAAAGAAAATCAAGAAAAAGGCTTTCTTCAAAGAAGAACTCCCCCGCCATTTGTTTTTCTGCTCTGAAACAGAGAAGTGTCTGCTAGCTGCAGCATTTGCTAAATGAAACATTTCTTGCTATAAAGTTGCATTGGCAGGTGGGGGAAAAATTCAGCCACCTGTTCTCACATTCATTTGAATTTGAGTGCTAAATCCGTCAAGGTATTTCCTTCCTCCATGAGAAATAAATTAAAAGCTTAAGATGATATTAGTCATTTCCCATTGATTTTCCTATAGATTCAAAGTATGCATTCTCCATTGAATTCTAAAGATATTAATAATCTTCCTACCATGCAAAATTTAGAATCAGCTCTCCTTCACGCCTCCCATCAAAAACTGAATGATATACACACACACACACACACACACACACACACTCTCTCTCTCTCTCTCTCTCTCTCTCTCTCTCTCTCTCTCTCTCTCTCAATTTCCATTAAGAAAAAAAAGGAAGTGTTTTTAAAATTAAGAAGGAAAATTTCCAATTCATGAAGTAAGTTAATATATATAAAATAAGCCTGGTATTTTCTTTAAAAGAAAAACACCTTAAAACCTAAAATATTTAAAGATATGTCCCAGGAATTCCCTGGCATCTAGTAGTTAGGACTCTGCGCTTCCACTGCAGGGGTCCTGGGTTCAATCCCTGGTCGGGGAACTAAGATCCCACAAGCCACACGGCAGGTCCAAAAATAAATAAATAAATAAACTGCTTTAAAAAATAAATAAAAGATTTAAAAAAATAAAAAAATAAAGATATGCCCCAACTGAAATGACATTTACGGTATCACTGTACAAGGAAATCATAAATATCATAGCAACTTCTCTTTGTTTTTTTAACATCTTTATTGGAGTATAACTGCTTTACAATTGTGTTGTGTTAGTTTCTGCTGTATAACAAAGTGAATCAGCTATACAGATACATACGTCCCCATATCCCCTCCCTCTTACATCTCCCTCCCACCCTCCCTATCCCACCCCTCTAGGTGGTCACAAAGCACGGAGCTGATGTCCCCGATCTCCCCGTGGGAGCAACTTCTCTTAAGAAGGCGTAAATTAATCACTATTTAAGAAACTATGGAGAACGTGTCTCCTCAACAAGGTGTTTGCCTGAAAGAAGTCAAGAAAAGATAAAGCTTTGGTTAGTTATTTGTATTTTTTAATGATATAAGTATAAGTACATTATTGTCAACTTGCAATAAATCTGCTAATGGAAATCTTTAGCATAGATGATATAAAATAGCTGCTAACATTTCCGAGGCTTTCTTTTCTGCTGCAGCTATATACCAGAGCCCATAAAAGAGAAAAAAATTTCAAGGTGATAGGGTCAGACTGTAAAATGATTTTCCAAAGTAAAGAAGCTTCTTTATATGCAAATGTCTGTGACATGTAAAATAAAATCACATTAATAAATAGCTGATGTCAGTTTTAACATAGGAATAAGATAACCTACCCAGCACCTGCTGTGTACTAGGCAGTGTGCCAGACACGTTCTCTATGCTACTTAATCCTCATAACAATCCCATTTTAAAGACAGGAAACTGAAGCTCAGAGAGTTTAAGGCCTCACCATGAATCTGGTAACTATGATTTGAACCTGAGTCTGATTCCAGAGACCAAATTGTTCCCATCACACCAAGCCTAAAAAACGAAAAATAGCAGAGCAGAGGCCATAAAGCAATCAACGTTTCAGTGTTTAATTTATAAACACGAGGAAGATCTCAGAGAGACACATTCTGTTATAGGGAAGCAGTTTGTTGGTTGAACTTACTTCAGTCTAAAATCACCCACTTTTACCCTTTCCATAACAACAATACCAATGCTAAAAATCTCTCATGCCATTCCCCCAACACATCTG
This sequence comes from Lipotes vexillifer, assembly GCF_000442215.2. Classification (NCBI taxonomy): domain Eukaryota; kingdom Metazoa; phylum Chordata; class Mammalia; order Artiodactyla; family Lipotidae; genus Lipotes; species Lipotes vexillifer. Next base: position 1,567,819 of record NW_006792210.1, on the reverse strand, counting down.
GGGTCAGGAGGGAGCATATCCTAGGATATAACTCAGATCAGATTTAGGGAGAACTTGACATTACTGATACCAACATTTAAAAGAACAGATTCTGAATTCCAAAGCCACCCATCGCCATCACAGAAATAGCACTATGACACAGATGAGGGAATTGGGCTAAACAAATGGAATGACAAATGATAGTCATTTGTGAAAGGGTGAAAGTTAATTATCCAAACCATAAAGCATTTGCATTGAATACCTCAATCCTGTCCCTGAAACACTTTCAGATTAATGTTTGCTCCTTCTGTCTACCGTATTTCAAAACTTTAGTCTTCCTTCACCTTTTAAAATTCATATACCAATTAAACTACATCAAGTCTCACGCATCCAGACTAGAAAATTCTACCGTTTGGAAGCTTGGTTTATATACTATTTCTCATTCTTTACATTTCTCATAATATTTGGATGAAAGATATAGATAGATCGATGATAGATACCTGAAGCAGAAATACAAGAGCATAATCTACAAAAATATTGAATCACTATGTTGTATGTACACCTGAAACTAATACAACATTGTAAATCAACTATACCTCAATTTTAAAAAATGAGTTCTAGGGCTTCCCTGGTGGCGCAGTGGTTGAGAGTCCGCCTGCCGATGCAGGGGACGTGGGTTCGTGCCCCGGTCCGGGAAGATCCCACATGCCGCGGAGCGGCTGGGCCCGTGAGCCATGGCCGCTGAGCCTGCGCGTCCGGAGCCTGTGCTCCGCAACGGGAGAGACCAACAACAGTGAGAGGCCCGTGTACCGCAAAAAAAAAAAAAACTTTTATAAGATTTTGTCCATCGTACAGCAACGCTAAGGAAGGAGTCCTTTGCTTAAAGTATTTATGTACCATGACTATGTTTACCCCAAATATTAAGTATTCTTGATAAAATTGGTAATGACTTCCTGAAAGGGAGACTGGTTATTTATTTGTTTTGAGGGAGTAGATGCAAATTATAACTCATTGAGGAGTTTGCCACTTTGGGGGAAAGGTGTTTCTTTTTCAGAACATTATGGCCTCTGGCTTAAAGAAAGTTTGTGTTCTTGGGTGGAACCCAAAAAGGGTAGAGGCAGACCATATAATTTAAACAACATGACAGTAGGCATCCAGCACTCACATTTCCCAGTCATCTAGGTGGGAATTTTGAATAGAAGCTAATTGGAGCATTTTCAGACTGTGTATGCGTTTTGCAGAAGCGATCTATGAATTGTGAAGTAATAATGAAGTACCGCCTCCGTCTGTTTGAGACAAACTAGGACAGAAGGACATTAAGCAAGAGAGAAGCATTCCCCTCCTTCCTTCCATACCATCCTTTAAACCAGTGTTTTATACCCCAATTTATAATTTCTGACTCTCAGAGTGCAGGTGAGAAGGACGCAGAGAAGAGTCTCCAAGACGAGTGTCAGGGTGTCAAAAGTTTGGCCAGCTAGTTGGAAAATGCTAGCCTAAATGCTATTCCCCTCAACTCAGCCCATCTACAACAAGCTATTTCTTGAAGCAATAAGTCATTTTAAATGTCCCAAACCCAATCTTTTTGTAGATCATGCTTTAAGGAGAAAACTGGCTTATTTAAAGGTACTCTCAAGGGAAATGAATTTGACTACATAGTTCTTAATGATTATTCCTGGAAGCTTGGTCAGTCAGAAGGAAGTTCAGGAATCTCAAATGTATCTAGATGTCACGCATTCAAGAGAGACATAGATAGGATATTCTGGATTCTAAAATAAAGTTCTTATCGTCAAAATATTTCAGTCATCTTAGACCCCTAGTTCTCCCCCACCTCCTATGCCCAGGCAACTGACAAAGTACTACTAAGTATCTCTCTAGTATGCGTCTTTCACCACCTCTCCACTCTCACTGCCCCTACCACACTTTGGGTATCTATTACCTCTTCCTTGGATTTGGTTAGTAACATAAATTACATATTTGTTACAGTATAGCATCTTCACATACTGTGATTGTATTTTTAGTTTTGGCGGGGGCGGGGGGAGACGGGGTGGGGTGGGGTGAAGGACCGGGGGGGACCTTCAAGATAGCGGAGGAGGGCTTCCCTGGGATCACCTTCCTCCTCAAAACTATATCTGCATGTGGAACAACTCCTACAGAACACCTACTGAGCGTACACACAACACCTCAGACTTCCCAAAAGGCAAGAAAATCCCCATGTACCTGGCCCCGTGGCTGACAGGGTCTCAGTGCTCTGGCCTGGTAGCAGAGGAGTGAGACGTGGAGATCACCTTCCTCCCCACAAATACATCAAAATACATCTACATGTGGAACAACTCCTACAGAACACCTACTGAACGCTGGCAGAAGACCTCAGACCTCCCAAAAGGCAAGAAACTCCCCACCTACCTGGGTAGGGCAAAAGAAAAAAGAATAAACGGAGACAAAAGGATAGGGACGGGACCTGCACCTCTGGGAGGGAGGTGTGAAGGAGGAAAGGTTTCCACACACTAGAAGCCCCTTCACTAGTGGAGACAGTTTTCTAAGAGCAGTATTCAATCACTCCTCTCTGCTTGCTGAACAAAAGCCATATCCTACGCTCTTGCATTCAAGGCTTCTTGGACTAGCCCTCCTTAACTAGTTGCACATTCTGGCAAATAATTCAAAGTAAATATATATTTAATGATTTGAGAATAAATAAAAATCCAAATTTATTCACAAACTATCAATTGTTTTGCTTTAGAATATGTTGTTTTCATACATTAGTAACTGCTATGCCTTTTTGTCCTATTGTTAACCAAGCAATGTGTAAAAGCATTTATTTAAAATATTTCTGATAGGAGGAAAACTTAGTTTATTTAAATTGAATATCTGCTGGGAGTTCCCTGGTGGTCCAGTGGTTAGGACTCAACGCTTTCACTGCCGTGGCCCCGGGTTTAGCCTTTTTAAGTATAAAACAATTCAGAACATAAGTAAATGTGGACCATTTATTTGAGTACTAATTTAAAATTTATTTTTCCTAAACCCTACTCAGATTTCCTTTTATCCTAGTCAGCCATTCTTGTTTTCAAACTATACACAGAAAACACATTATCAATAAAGTACAAACATACTAGTTTTAAAACAGAAATTTGTCTAAAATAGTTTTCCCCTCCTGGTAAAGGACATGTGAAAATAAGTCAAATAACTCTTAACTTTAAGAGTAGTTGCTCTCTTGGAAGAGATTATAATCTTACTTTCTTTATCAAATTACAATTTGATGAACCATGACTAAAGTTTTCTGGTCACTGGTAAATTGCTTCTATTAAAATTACTTTCAGTCGGTGCCAGCATCATGGTACTTATCGGCAAGCAAGGAACAGAATCAGGATTTTGGATTAGTTCTTTTCGTAGGAAAGATAGCTGTAACTTACTCTCTAACAAGACTATAATTTATTAGATTCCTCTATATATGAAATGAAGAAATGCAACACACTTTGAGTGAAATAATTTGCACAAGGCTACAGACCTAAAAACTACTCTCTCTAGATTCATTCATCGGGGATTTCCCCAGCGGTCCAGTGGTTAAGACTCCATACTTCCAAAGCAGGGGGCCTGCGTTCGATCCCTGGTCGGGGAACTAAGATCCCACATGCTGCACGGTGTGGCCATAAATAAATAAATAAATAAATAAATTTTAAAAAATTCTTTCATCAACTCAACATCTGAACACCTGCTATGTGCCTGCCACTGCACTAGGAGATATGTAACAAGAGCAGGCGGGATACTTGCTTGCAAAGAGATCACAGTGAAAGAAATAATTACTTTCCAAAGGACTAAATGATATAAAAATAATAATAAATTCTCACCATCATCTACTAACAAATACCATGTTGCATAATTCATATAAACCACAGTAACTAAACTAATTGCAAACTTTGCTCCCTGGTACAGAAGTGTATCAGTTCATATTTAGCATATAAGCGCCAAAATAAATAAATAAATAACATCGACTTTCCTTACTGCTATTTTATTTTAAAGGATTATTCATCCCAGATCAGGCTATCTGCAAGGCTGCATCAACAATCAAATAATATCCACTATTCAAAAATATAATCTGCGGGCTTCCCTGGTGGCGCAGTGGTTAAGAATCCTCCTGCCAATGCAGGGGACACAGGCTCAAGCCCTGGTCCGGGAAGATCCCATATGCCGCGGAGCAACTAAGCCCGTGCGCCACAACTACTGAGCCTGCGCTCTAGAGCCCGTGAGCCACAATTACCGAAAAAAAAAAAAAAAAAAAAAAATATATATATATATATATATATATATATATATAAAATCTGCAATTATAATTATATGAAAGAAAGCCAAACATACGATGGTGGATCACATCATTTGAAAGAAAAGTCTCTAATTGCATCTATCTATATACTTCAGCAATATGCTTATGAAAAATATGCTAATGAGCCAGGTCACTGGTCTACTTTAGACGAAAATTTTGGTCCCAGTTTCATGAACTTTTGTTTAGCTGTGAATCATTCAGAAATGATTACATATGCACATCCTTTGAGGGAAAGTGCTCATAATGAATGAAAATCACTTCAGTTTAGTGATGCTAAGGGATTATCTATTGGATAATCTACTTACAACCTAAAACATCCATACACTTTTCAAAACTCTATTTCAAAGTATTTTGTAGATCCACCCAAACTAAAGCCAGGTCGAACTGTGAGTTAATTAGGAACACAGTTCAGTGTAGGACAAGAGAAAAATCTCTGGTGTAATCACATGTATAAAGAGAAATCTAGTTCAAGTTTTTGTAGTAAACTGGTTTTTAACATTAATTTGTAACACAATTGATGAAATGGGATAAAATAATAAAAAGGAAATATAAATTAAGACTGAGTTAACTCATCAAATGTGAATGTACACAGATGGAGGAAAAGTGACCAGACTTAAATATCACATTCTCTTTCAAGGTACAATGGTATGACAAAGAATGATTTCTAAGGTTCCTCCCAGCTCTTAGAGTCCAAGAATCCTGAATAAGATACTTATGCTCTTTTTAAGATATCATGTTCTGATCTCACTGATCAGTGAAAAGCACTCTGTTTTTGAAACCAGAAAAACAAAGAGTGAAAATAGAAGATGTTACGGGGCAAGCTGTAAATGAGCAAAGGTCTTTTAAAATTTGTAGAAATACCTTCAGTGAGAGACTTTCAAGTGGGGGCGGGGGGAGAGAGGAGGGGGAGAGAGGAGGGGGAAGGACAGAACGATGGCAAAGGCACTAGTTTAACCCAGTTGTCCACGAACACTCAAATGAGCTTGCCTCTCTAATGTATCATTCTCACAATGTTTCATTCTCAAAATCTCACTGTTTTAAAACACAGTATTCAAAGGCTTTTAAATCAAAAACTCAATCGAGCCCCTGCACCTTCCAATCTAATCACGTTAAGTCCTTAAAGGTGGAAGAGCAAGGCAGAAGAGTGGGTCAGAGAGAGAGAGATGTGAAAAAGACTCCTGCCATTGCTGGCGCTGAAGATGGAGAGAGGGAGCCAGAAGCTAAGGAATGCTGGTGGCCTCTAGAAGCTGAGATCAACTGTTGCCTTACAGCCAGCAAGAAGATAAGGACCTTGGTGGTTCTACAACTGCAAAGAACTGAATTCTGTCAATGATCCAAACGAGAAGGAAATGCAGTCTCCCCTAGAGCCTCAGAAGCAAACACAGCTCCACCAACACCGTGATTTTAGCCCAGTGAGACCCATACCAGACTTCTGACCTAAAAAACTATAACATAATAACTTCGTGACGTTTTAAGCCATTAGTTGGCAGCAATTTGTTATGGCAGCAATAGAAAACTCATACATGGAGGTTTTTCTCAGTGCCTGCACACAATCAAGCAATGGGACAATCACGTCCACAAGAAAGTACTAAACATACTGACTGGTTAGTACCCTAGGACTGTGATAAACAGAGCACATCTGCTCCAGTCAATGGCAGCTAATTACTGGGGGGAGAAAAGGTGGTTGGCCAACGAAGGTAGAATAGTGCTTCGAAAGAAATAGGAAACAATGAGGTTAATCCCAGTATCATACCAGTAAGGAAAGATAATTGCCCCAGTATTTTCCTGCAACTTCACCACTTGACAGTACCACAAAGTAAAGCTAACTTCTCCCTGTACCACCACCCAATTCAAAAAAGTTTATCTCATCTGTCATACTCCTTTGTTCTTCGAATTCTAGTGAGATATTTCCTAACTAGTAGATGGCATGAAAGTAGCAAAAGTCTATAAAAAGAAAAAGGCATTAGAGGAGTCAAGATCATTGAAATCAAGCAGAACTGCGTTTGAATTTTCACTTTACCTCTTATTTGAAGTGTAACATTGAGCAAGTTAATTAACTTCTCGGAACCACTGTGCCCTTAGAGTAAAACAGGGAAAAGACTTACCCTTATAGAGTGTTTGGGAGGCAGCTTCCAAAGTGCTTGGCACTTCTTTTTTCCAGTGAGGGAAGGATTTATTACTACTTGCAACAAGTAAGGAGAACACCGGGAATCTTTCCCAAAGCAGTGTCTCCCCATACAGCAAAACTGGGGAAGTTTTCACACAGTGCTTGGCACTTTCATAGTAGCACTCAATAAATTGTATTACATTTAACTATGTTAAACCAGGACATTTTTGAAAATTGCAAATAAATATGTTTCACATGAAATTTACAATATCTGTTGTATAGGCTAGATTCAAGAATTCCGAAAGTTGTTTTTAATTACATTTTTCTTATGGAAACATGTTATTTCATTTCTCCACTGAACCATATCAATAAGAAGAATTGTCCAACGAGTTGGGCATGCTCCTGTCTTACCATACCATAAATGTCGCAAAATTGGGTTAAAAACAACATATACCCTCATCATAGTAAGTCATGCCAGTGAAAATATTTTACTATAATTGGAAACACAACATAATTTTATTTTTCTCTAAGATTACATCATATAGTCTGGGATCAAATTGTTGATGCTTGTAAGGTAAAAATATATACACTTGTGTGCCATAAAGCACCTAAGCCCTGTCCAACTTAAAGAATGGCACTCCATTTTTCTTTTTTAAAAAAGTGACTATCAAGTTTAAATGTAAATTGCATCATTTTCCATCTTATGGAATATGTACTTTCTCTTTTTTTCTTTGTTTAAATATTGGGGTATAACTGACATACATTGTATTAGTTTCTGGTGTACAACATGATTTGATATTTGTATATATTGCGAAATGATCACCACAATAGGAATATGCACTTTAAAATCTGGTATCTATATCCAATTCACATCTCCTCAGTGAGCCCAGATACATTTCTCCTCTGTAGTATTTTTATTGCCATTAAATCCATTATCAATAATGCAAGCACAGTAAACAAGAATGTTATTTAAACTGGTTGTCTTGGTTTAGAATTTTCACAGGAGCAAAATAAATCAAGCAATTTAATTGTTTATAAATAAACATAGGATAGAAGATAAAGTCTAGTCATTTTGAATAGCTGCAAGGACTATATCCATAATACCCAGCAGAGTTATGCCTGGCCCATAACAAGCAGTAACTTCTGAATATTATAAACTCAATATACAAGGTGATTGAAAAAGAACTGAGCTCTTTCAAAAGTGGATTGCTCAGTAACTTCTTTATGTACTGATTCCCTAAGAATCTCACGTTTATACCACCTCTTTCTTGGCCTTGAGGAGATAAAGCAATACACTGTGGCTGCTATTTCAATTTAAAATATCAGCATGCACAGTGCTTATAATTCTTGACTCTTTACCAGTAATACAGTCATTAATACAAATACTTGCCTATCTCTTCCTTCTTTCTTTTCCCTCCCCCTAACTTGGCCCTATTTAGGTCTCATCTAAATATTCTAAATTTCAAGCAGAATGTCTGGAATCCTTAGAGTTCTTAGTAACTCCAGACTTCGCATGATGGTGAAAGATTTGCATTTCCGTCTCTCTTCCCTCTGGGGAAATGTTTTGAGGGGTACTTGGAAGAAACACTCATTTAGGCATAAAAAAACAATGAATCTAGATAAATTTTCGACAAGTATAATTCTTGGAAATTGCTGAAAGCATCCGAAATACTAGCTTTCTGTCTTGTAAGTTTCTTGTGTGCAATATTCCTCAGATACATTAAATGGTTTTAAGAGATCTTTTTAAAGACACATACAATAGGCTTTAAAACAAAATTTTAATTTCATTTGCACATGCCAGAATTCCTCAGACTGGAAGATCTGAAGTAGCCAAGAGAATAAACGCTGACCAGGAGGAACAAGCAATCTAGTCGTAAACCTCCGAAAAGAAGTTTGTAAACTCTGAGTCACTGTGCTTCAGGGTGAATGCCATGATTAAAAAATAATATAATCGCAGGCTCTTTAAGATAAGCAAAACGCCTGTATGAAAGGAGAGAGGTCTCTTCTAGTCGGACCATGTGGGGAGCATCTCATTCAGATGTAGTATCCTGTATAAAGTTTAACACAAATAAAACTATCTGGGTGAGGCACAACCGGCAGAGTGAAGCGTCTGGAAAACATGTCACATGAGTAATGGTTAAAGAAAGAAGATTCCCAGTCTTGTACGTTATGGAGGAAATAATATTTTTCTCCATAGCTCCAGAAGGCCACACTAGGAATAGGAGATGAAAGATAAGAGGAACTGATTTTGCTCAATGCATGGAAGAGCTGTCCACGAATGAAAGGTGCTGGCTTGGGGAGGTAGTGAGCACTTTGTCACTGACAGTGATCAAGGAGAACGTGCATCGGCATCTTTCAGAGTTGTCACAGGAAGGATTCCTGCTTTAAAGGGGATTTGGATTCTCTAAATGACATCTAAGGTCACTTTTATCTCTATGATTTTCCATTAATAAGTGTTAGGCTAGCCCTTCTGCAAGTTCAGACAATGGAAATTCACAAGAAACATGCTACAAGAGTTACAGATGAGCGCTAAATTGCTCTGTGTTATTTATGCTATTTCTCCACATAATTTTGTTAGATTGAGCATATGTTGTAAAAAACCAAATTAAGCAGACACAAACAAAAGTTTATGTACACACTAATTGTGAAAATATCTAACTAATTATATTCTTTTCTAATTTGAGAATATCAATTTGGGAAGTATTTTGCTAGATGAAAAAGATATCTAAGGTTTTGTTTTATTTTATTTTCAAGGTTGTATTTTATTCACTAAATTAGAAAGAAGACAATCTCAGGGGAAAGAAAACATGTCAAATTTAGAAAGTGCATGTTTTAATTTTCTCTGTCCTTTGAATCACCCACAAACAAGGAACATTTATATAGTATGACTAAATCTAGATAAATTATTGACAATTAAATAAAGCACCATTTTTGCAAGGGAAATCTAGATACTGAATCTCAATGATAAAATGATAGAAAATGATTTCTATAAAAGTCAGTGCTATTGGCACTTACTCTAAAATATATTTTACATAGTAAACAAAATAGTGGTAAACAGGACGCTAACTGAATACAAGTGTATTGGCTAAGAGAGGACAAGTCTAATTCACTAACATTCTACACCCATTGTCTGGCTTGCTATGATTCACTGTTACATTGTGCTGGTTAATTCTTACCTATTGTCTTCCTCCTTGTGGCCACACCATTATCAGCAAGACTCAACTGCTTGTGAAGAAAGATAAAAGGATAGCTAATGCTAATTCTGTCCTATTTCAGTGTGTCCTTGGAATCTAACAATACATTAACCCTATAACATCAGCCTGAAGGAATCATTTGCTGCTTGAAAACAATGAATACCAAAACACCAGGAAACCACTTAGAAGTGACTGCCCTTTCAGCTTTATTAATTTAGGCAAATTGACAGGTTAATTTACATGGTTCACAGCTGTCAGGAGCAGAGTCTACTAATTCAGCTTACACTGACCAGGAGATACTCCTTCAGGCTAAGGTTGAACTTCAACCTTCTGCTGAACAGAGTGTAACACAAACACATCACTCAGATTTCGATCAAGACAGTCCCTTCAGAATTCCACATGGATGGCACACCACCCTTGCAAGTGTTCAAAACTGAAGCTGAAGGGAGACTCTACCTAATAAAGACTAAATAATATTTGGTAATCAAGCTATCTGGAGGCCAAAGGATTATTTTCCCAAATCTTTTGTCTTTATGATACTCCACTCTTCCCAAATCATATTTTAACACAATTTGAAAAGCACTTTATGCTATATAAGAAACTATTTTCCTTAATATTATCATAAACATTGTCTTTATCATCAATAAGTCTTGAAAATATGGAAAGGTTTTAACTCACGTTCAGGTTCTAAACAAGCAGAAAGCAAGCCAACTTGGACTTTAAATCCACAAGGAAATAAAGCTTGTCTGTTCAATGTTTGCAGTAAGTAAAACATTCTCTATTCTAGCTTTCACTAGTGGATAGCAGCACTGCCCTATCACCAGCATGAATGGAAGAGTTCTAGCCAGCAGCACCTACGTTGAGTTTAGAAAGAAACCATAAGGAACCTCCTTTATATTTCTCCATATTTGCTCCATTACTACAACACATTTTTACCACAAGCAAAAATATTTTATATTGAAATTTCAGTCTTTGAAAAAGCACCCAAGTCATCAATGAAAATCATGTAATATGTATTTGACAAATCACAGGAAATAACGATATAAAACATTACAAACCAATACAAGCAAATATACCAAAAGATGCTTATATTAACTGGGAAGAATTCTATATTCAAGATAGTATTTTTAATGTTTATACATAATTTTACAGGTAAATTCTAAAATATCACAGTCTATCAGAGAGTCAGAATTTAACTGCTCCATTTCAATGCAAAGACTTTAGACCCAAAAGACACAAGTAGCCATCTAATCTATGTTTGCCAACCCAACCGACCATGACAGCAAACATGATGTTACTTGACCCAGGATTCTAACTTACTCTTTACAGTTTTTGAGTGAAAAATATGCTCAACTTAAATATCATCTGTGTGTAGAAGTGCTATGGAATATAAGGAAGCACTGATGAGAACATGTTCAATGTGGTATTTTTATTTCTGGCCCAGCAAGGCAAGGAACTCTAAATCAGTCAAAAACGAAACAATTTATTTAAAACTTGATTTAAACTCCCCAAGCTAGTCTTCTTTTCCTATATTTAACATATATTCTCTGTGTATATTTACATAATATTTTAAACCTCATCATTAACTTATTTATTAAAAAAATAAGTTAAGGCCAGTTTAACAATACAGACCGTCACAATGTCAAAATAGTCCAGACTAACACCAGCCCCTCAAATATACTTTTCCATTCTACATATGTGTACTGCCAACAGTTAATGCCAACGTGCAAGATCTATGACATTTTCTGGCTTCTCTCATCTAAATCAATTCACTCATATCACCAGGTCAACGAGGTGAGGACTTAAAAGAAAGAAAGTGGTTCATTAAAGATGTTGTGTTAAGCTGTATCTGAGCTTGTGGCTAGTATGGATTAAAAAAATGTAAGTATTTTTTAATCATCTCGAAAAAGTAACAAATCAGCTGCAACAGGGGCTACAAATTGGATCTTTTGGACAGTAAAATGCAGTAGGAATACTAGAATCATTAGTAACCATTATTAATTGTAACCTATTGATTTTAGTTTGGGGTGTGTATGTTTTGTTTTGATGATGAAGTTGCTTTTGGTAAATCTTTGGTCATTTCTCACCAGCTAAGATATATAAAGTCAACAGGCACATCTCATTTTCTCGAATTATTTGAAGGAGCTCCATTAACTTGTCACCTCCATTAATTTGCACTTTTGACAAATGCAGCTTTTGAGAAACAAACAGAGCTGATTTTTTTCTTTTTTCTTTTACAAATATAATTTAAATTTTTAACTTTACAGGAAACAGAGTTTAACACCCAGATAAAATAACCTGAAGCATCTCTAAGAAGGAATAGAAAAAATAATCTGAAAATGAAATGATGACAGGTTTCAACTCTGAAATGTCCTCATTTTTCCTCGCTTTCCCGGGAATTGCTTCTTTTGGGCTGAGAGCACAAGCACACTTCCTCAGCAGCTGAAAGCCTTTCAAAGAACCAGATAGATACCACTGTGCATCTGAACCTCATATAAAACAAAAACTAAGTAATAAAATGGCAACTCACCAGATTTCTAAACACACAATGAACCTAAAGTGGGAAGAATTTTCCACATCTGTCCTACTGAAAAATATTTTAAAGGGAACACTTACAGTTAAGACAGACTTTCACTCAAAAGCTTTTCACGTACAATTATTTAATAAAAAAAAAAAAAGTCCAGCTTTCCCTCACTCCTTCCTCTACTAAAAAAAGATCACAGACAATACTTTAAAAGAATATTTTATTATATCTCCCAGATTCTGTTTTTAAAGCAACACTTTGCAAATTTAAAAAATAAGATTTTCAAAAATTCTAGATAGACGTCCCAATATATTTCAGTACATATTGACTTAAAATAAATTTCAAAAATAGATATTTGTATAATACACTTTTCGACTCCATGTATATAAATAACTACTCATAGAACTATAATTTGCACAAATTCAAACTTATACTTCAGAACTCGAATTATAAAACTGAGAAAGATATAATATCAAATTTATTAATGTTCATACACAACTCAAGTATCAGGTCCCCATTAAAAGACTCATTTTCTGATCAATGTGTTATCTCTGAATGTTTCAAATTCATCAAAAAATTATAGAAAGCATTTCCATATTTAACACATCAACATCAATCATAAGCAGTTTTTGTGCCATTACACAAAAGAAGTCCTCTTAAGTATTTCAGATACACAAAAATTCAAAACATCCAACCAATGTAAAAGTTTATCCTTATGCAATTCCTTAGATATACCTTTAGACTTTCATCTTAGTAATGACATTACCATTAGGCACTTTAAATGAAAAGAAACATAAACTCCTAGAAAAACAAAACAATGGTAAAATGTGGGCATGCCAATATATTTAAATGTAAGCAAGCTTGAGGTTTTTCATCTTGTGGGGTTTTGGATATTGCTGTTTGGGATTTTTTACCCCCTTTTGTCACAAGGTTGATTCATGAATGAAATCCCACTTTAATATCCTATTTTCTCTCACTTACATGTATGCTGGAGAAAGTGGAGTTGACCTGGATGTTTTAAGCACAGGAACTGGGAATTTCCAGATAGCAGGAGAGCTCGTTTTCCATTTCAATGGCATGTTGTCACCACGGTACTACAATAACAGTAAACAGCGTTTCCATAACAGACTACCAACTATGACTTCCATTCCACACTGTACTGACACAGCAGCGGCTGCCACGGAGAACAAGCAAACGATTCTGCCAGTGCCCTTAAACCGATGCTTCCAATCTGTAAAATAGGGCTGCAAGGTACCTCCTTTAAATCCTCCTGTCCCCTAAAGCAAATGATGATTCTATCGTTCGAACTCAACAATAGTGCCACCTCGTTAGGAAAGCGTTGACTGCAGTATATTTTTTTGAAAAGACTGCACTGTGCATACCACACAATGCAGCTTTATTTGATAAAAGCGGCTAGGGTTTGGGGTGGTTTTTTTTGTTTTTTCTTTGGTTTTTTTTTTTTTTTTTTGGTATTATTTTAAGCTTGCATTACCATTGTTCTACCTTAACAGGGATACTGCAGCACTGCACTATATTCTGCACCTATTAACCTGATTTCTGACCAATAGTAGCAGGAAAAAATAATAGACGGGTTTCATATGAAAATGAAACAACATACCTACTCAGAATACACTTGTCATCCTCTGAACATTCTTCTTTTGAGCTGCAACAATACAAATGGGATATAAACCTCAGCATAGCCTTAGGCCACAGCTAATAGAGATCAGTGACTAAATTCGGCAGTCTGCTTTCCTCCTGTGCAAGCTCTGGCCACACAATACAAGAATGCCATTATGGGAAGAGCCCGTTTAAAAAAAATGCCAGTCTCTCTGTTTTCCAGTTAGAAGAAGGCAAAATGTAAGACCAAATATTAACTCTGCTGCAGAACTCTGCACGCTCT
>NW_006792210.1:1548242-1553708 GCF_000442215.2 Lipotes vexillifer | reverse complement strand
CCCTCTTCCAGTAGCTCCTGATTCAAGTCGCTCTCTTTTCCCTATTCTTATTTCCAAGCCAGGATGAGCAAAAATCTCATACATTTACAACATGCTGTGTGCTAACACGACGAATATCACTCTGTCTTCTGCAGCAGAGAAGTACAGAATAGCGCTCTCTTAATAGCAGTCCTCGGAGGGACGCTATCAACAATCTAATTCAGTGCTGCCCTCCCCTTCTCTCCCCCTTTCCCTCCCCTTCACCCTCCTTCACGCCTCCCCTGCCCCCAAACAGCTCACAAATTGCCTAGAGGAGAGACACCAAGCAGGTGTCCAGCAGGGACCCTTCCAGAGCTCAGCGGCGGGTCCGGTAACCTCTAGGGGTTAGTAACTGACAAGGAGGATCAAAAATTCAAGCTGCCGTCAAAGGGAGGTTGACGTATTTCACGAAAGTAACGGCAGATAGAGGCTTCATCTGTATTGTTTTAAAATACTGCCAGAAAATAGCGTTGTAAATGCCCAGAACGCGACTGGGTGTTTCAAGTTTCTGTTTAAAGCACCAAACTCACACACTCTCTACACAATTCAAAGAAGTGAAAATAGGATAAACCGGTATTATGCTGAACTCTTTATTTTCAGGTTGAAGAATTTTATTTCTGATGTAGGCAAGTCGCCATCACTAAATATCTACCCTCAATGCGTCCTTCCACCTTCTACCTGAAAACCAGATTACCCATCTTCATCAAATGCAAGCTTAATAAAGGAGGACCGCCATTGACATGAAAGCCGCTACCTTTTAAAAAACTCATCGCAGGGATGAAAAGCTCATATTTACTTTCAAGTTTATATTCAAACAATAAGCTTGTGCTTCCAACTTAAGTAGCTGGCTTTCATATGCTCTTTCCAAACGATTCCCAGTTTTTGAAAGATTGAGATTTAGTCCCTAAGAGCCTTTCTCATTTGTATTCAAAAAGCACAGGTAGTTATTTCTGTAAGAAAGACACTGCTTTCAAAAATTGCAAAATACGTACTTTCATGTACCAGAATACAGCGTGAAATCACCTAAGGTAATCACAAGTACCTTCAAGAACACATCAATATTCAACAATGTATTTTCCTATGAAATCCAACATATATGTATACGCAGTATATACATTCACGCATACATACCTAAGGAGAGAAAGCTTATTTTGAAACATTGACCAGTAATGCATAAACTTTATTAAATACTAAATAGGCCTCAGCCATCACCACCTCACAAATAATTTTTATTCAATCTATCAGACACAAAAACACTGCACAAAAACTCAGTCAAGCAACTTAAAGGGTTAAATGGTATTTCCAACTCTTTTCAGTACCCCCGCCAAAAAGTGTCTCACAGAAGTCTTCAAAGGAATCAGAGAAAGGAATATTTATCAATATCTTAGTGGCCAAAATACATTTTAAAAGTTTTTTAAAAGTGCCACTAATACAAATAAACTGTAGTCAATATTTTACATTAGAAGGATTTGTATAATAATCTTAATAGTTAAGGAGCAAAAAGGTCCTAGGTACAATTGGCAGTGGTAACTTGTTGGAAACCCCAAGAAGGAAAACACACACAATACGCACGCGTGCACGCACGCGCGCGCGCACACACACACACACACATACACACACACATACTCATCAAGCAAGTTTGGAATGTCTCATTCCAAAGCCCTGAAGCATTCTCAAACATTTAAAAATATAAAACAGCTACAAATTAGCTATATGGAGCAATTTTAGATTTTAGAGAGGAACTTCAATCACTTTCCAGCTTATGAAAATATCACAAAGTAGTCATTGCAAATGTAACTTCTCCTTCTGAGAACAAAGACCCCCAGACCTATGTAAAACCAAGGTAGTTAAGTGTTTTGAGTCTTTATCTGTGAAGACTACTCAATATTTATGAGGGGGAAATAGGGTGAATGTAGAGTTTTCCAAATTTCCAAGAGGGTAACCTCCCAAAACAGGCGAAGATCACTTTATTGCAAAGGTTCTCAAGTTATTATTCTACTACGAACAATCAACTGATTCAAAAAACCAACATAGGGGCTTCCCTGGTGGCGCAGTGGTTGAGAGTCCGCCTGCCGATGCAGGGGAAACGGGTTCGTGCCCCGGTCCGGGAAGATTCCCACATGCCGCGGAGCGGCTGGGCCCGTGAGCCATGGCCACTGGGCCTGCGCGTCCGGAGCCTGTGCTCCACAACGGGAGAGGCCACGGCAGTGAGAGGCCCGCGGACCACAAAAGAAAAAAAAAAAAAAAAAACCAACATATTCTTGGTCTAATCTCATTCGGCTCCAAAGAAATCAACCAATACCACCAAATCAACTCTTAGACTTAATGTTCAGAACCTGTTTTTGTAGCACTCCAACGGTTGTAATATTTGTTCAAAGTGAAAAGAAAGACTGCTTTCTTCCACCCATCCTAAACACTCTTAAAGACCCCAAAACCCGAAAAGCATTATATCTGATGATGAGCATTTATTTATATTCATTTCTTTTGATTTAATAAATCGCTAGAAGTCATTTGTAATTCTTTCTCATGAGCAAACAACCAATACGCCAAAGGCTTTAAAAATAATTCCCTTAACTAGAAATATAGTCCACAAAATATACTTTACACTATTAAATTGCTTAACAACACCATTCCTCATACGTCGTTTAGAAATAAACTTCAGCCAGGTAAAATCACCCCAATTACAAATTAGCAGAGTCCAAATTAATCAGATTTTACTACCCTGATGGCGACTCTAGTAGCAACTACGGAGTGTAATTACCATTACATTCCAGAACTAAAAATGTTTTCACCTACAGAGTGAAAGGAAGAAAATGATTAAATATATATTTTAAATATAATTTTATGCAAGCTCAGTGGTCCCACTACTTTAATATTTAGACTGGGGGGAACCTCCCTGGTGGCGCAGTGGTTAAGAATCCGCCTGCCAATGCAGGGGACACGGGTTCGAGCCCTGGTCCGGGAAGATCCCACATGTCACAGAGCAACTAAGCCCGTGTGCCACAACTACTGAGCCTGAGCTCTAGAACCCACGAGCCACAACTACTGAGCCTGCGTGCTGCAACTACTGAAGCCTGCACGCCTAGAGCCCATGCTCCTCAACAAGAGAAGCCGCCGCAATGAGAAGCCTGCGCACTGCAACCAAGAGTAGTAGCCCCTGCTCACCGCAACTAGAGAAAGCCCACGTGCAGCAATGAAGACCCAACACAGCCAAAAATAAACAAGTTAATTAATTAATTAATTTTAAAAAATATTTAGACTGGGAAATGTCAAAAGCCCTCGTTCACATCACAGGAAACACTGATTTCATTTACAGAACACTTGGTTTCTATTATAGACAACTGCATAAAATGGGATAGAAAGACAACATGCACAAAAGCTCTTCAAAACATTGTATGAACATCAACCACTCAAAAATACCTGTGAATGCGTATTTCAGAGACGTAATAAAGAACAATGTTGGGACTTGGCCAAGGCCATGAAAGGAGTCATTCTTGGCCAAATCTTACAACACAGAATTCCCTGGTTCCCAAAGTAGAAAGAGAAGATTTGTAGAACTTTTACAAATCATCTTGCTCAGTACCCTCATTGTATAGATGAAAAAACTGAAGCCCAGAGAAGTTAACTTGTCACACTACTAGCTAGTAGCAGAACTGGAACTAGAAACCAAATTCCATCTCCTAGTCTAGGACTCCTGCTCTAGAATCCCTACTGTCCTTTCTTCTCAATGAGACGGTTCCAGAAGATGTTTGTTTCCATATGAAGTGAACCACATTCTACAAATGTCTCAATGTATTCAAAAGAACTACGAAGAGTTATTTATTCCTCCAATTATATGTACACTCTAAGACAGACATGGGAAAGAAACACCAAAAATACAAACGTGTGCAGAAAGACCATTTCCAAAATCTTAATTCCAGAAGGTGTTTAAGAGTGATCAGGGAGAAAACGGTGAGTAAAAACCAAGCCAGTCATAGTATGAGAGAAAAGTGAAATATACAGCCAAGAGCCTAATTTTTTTTCTCAATGTAAATGTTTCTAAATAACTTTATATGCAAGTTTAATTTGCTTACTGACTGCTACAGTTTGTCTCCAGTACCACCAACTCGTGAAATGAATTGACTAATATGTCACATATCTGACCTTTCTCCATATTTTCCCAATATTCCCTAAGAACTAACCTACCTTTTTCTTGCAAGTTTTGCTTAATCCTGTGGTAAGTACGACTGAAGAATAATAGCATTAACCATTGTTTGTATGAGCAGGCACTGTGTAATCTTCTGGAGTCCTGACAATGTCCCTTCAGACTAATCTGGGAGATCCATGTTATTCCTGTTGCTCAGACAAGACTGTAGATCATGCCAAATCGTGTGCTCTGTTTATATTCTACCAATCAGTAAAAGTACTTGGATGGCAACCAAGTAGGACTGTTGTTAAACCCTTTAAAGCATACAAAAAGTTAACTTCTAGACAACAGAGCACAATTCTTAATACATTCAGGGCTCCTCATTACAGGAAATAGAACTGTTCACGCGAATGGCTATATATACTGAGGTGTGTGTGTGTCTCCTTTTCATTTGTTTTAGGAAACTGAATATCAAATACATTAAAAATTTCTTACTAGATACTCTGATATGTAGCCTTGCTAAGATCAAAATGTGAACTCCTAGACATTTCTCAAAGACAGCTGCTTTAGAAAGTCATTATTTCATCTTTTATAAGCACCTTCTCACAAATCAATTTCCTTAACGGAACTGTGTGGACTCTTACGGTCCCACAAAGAATTTACATAGATTATTGTAACCATGACTATGCCTTGGATTACTGTAGGACCTATCTCCTTCACAATACAAACAAGTAGAAAAACACACTTGTGCAGGCACATACGCACATGTGTGTGTGTGTGCACAGAGAATTCCTCAGGCCATGATGGCATAAGTAATGTGAAGGGAAATACTCCTCTGATCTTTAACATTTCCAAAGGAAAATATGGGTACTAAACGTTTGTTTGTTTCTTTGTTTGCTTTGGGGGAGTCAGGTATAGAACAGCAATAAGAGGAGCTAGTAAGCTGATAAGGTAAGGGGAACGAAGGAGAAAAAAAGTAAGGGTGAGGAAGGTAATGGACTGGCTGGAGGGAGAATGGAAAGCCAGAATGGTAGTGGTTCCTGATGTTTATGTAGCACCTTTTATAACCGGGGGTCAGATGAATGAGGTTATGAGGCTAAGATGGGAGTTGGTGTAGAAAGGATTGAGCAGGCAACAAGAGAGATCCAGCTGTTGGGGACCCAATGACCCACAGATTCTGACTACCCTTAATCTCACTACGCTGAAAAAAGGATTTGCACTGAATGGGAAATTCAGAAGTCCTTGCCCTTCCTTCTTCCTTTTGTTTTCTGCAGTATCTATATTCTTTATGGCTTTTCTTTGCGGCGGGGGGGGGGGGGGGG
>NW_006792210.1:1533457-1548229 GCF_000442215.2 Lipotes vexillifer | reverse complement strand
GGGGGGGGGGGGGGGCTACCCTTGAGTTCTTCATTCACATGATTCCCAAATCCATATGCCCAAGTAAGTCTTCATACACCTTTGACATGCATAACCTAAATTAATTCTTAAGTATTCCCGTGTATTAAAAAATGCCTTAAACCCCAAATCAAAGTGTTTGGGTGTATTGGGAGGGGTAATGGTGGAAATCAATGATTTTTACATACATACTGTCTATATACCTGATTTTGCATTACCATTTTTAAATTGTTGAAAAAAGCCATTTAAAGAGACAGTTTATGATCATCAAATAGGGATAATGTATCCAGTGCTCCAATAAGAGGCCTGCTGTTAGGACACCCCCGTGCTCCAGCTTTGCTACTTTGTCTGCCTGAGATGCCTTCCCCAAACTCGTGCTCCTCCTTCAAGAAGGAATCCCTGAATCTTTATCTTCCTACTTGATCACTATTCCTGGCACATGGGAAAGCACTCAGTAAGTATTTGTTGAGTAGGTTGGAAGCGAGCTTTTTATAAGCAGAGTAGTGGTTAAACAAGAACTGTGTACTGAAGCCAGGATATATCCTGAAAAGTTTTAAAAATGCCGTTATTGATTCTGCTATGACTAAAAGCAGAGTTCAAAGTAAAAGGAATATCCATCTATTAATTTGATAATTTTAGGCTATAAAGTCCTTAAAATGAAAAAAAATTAAACATACACATTGTCTTGTTAAAAATAAGCATATGTTGAAGAAAATCACCCAGAATACATACTTTCTTAAGCAAAATAAAGGCATCACTGACAGTGATGATGGATTGCTCTAATGAAAAATCTCTGCTCTCACCTCAAATAATAATAATTTAACTGTTTAGCTGTCTCTCAACAACTTCCTAAGTATCTCCTTAAATTACATTTGGTAAATAAAATATCCAAACTATTGTTAGAGTTTCTGATGTGTTTGTTTGATAAGTCTGCAAACTTATCAAAATAAAAATCTATTTAAAATGTGCAGTGTTACTGAAAGAAAAGTTAAGAATATGGCTCTACTGACTAAAAATTATATGCATATAAAGCTTTTCAAATAGTTTCACTACTTTGTGGCATCAACTACAGAAGCAACACTACAAACTGTGCATGAAGACAAAGTAATAAGCAATATTACAATCTTAATTTTTGTAAATTATGAACTATGTTGATAAGAGTAAATAATTTCTAATAATGTTTGAAAAACTGTTTAAAATAATAAGCACATCACATACCGAAGTCTCAAAAGCATGCCAGTTAAAGAAAGTCAACATTTCCTATGTTATACATTCTTTCAGTAATACCTATATTTTTTACAGAAATCTGAGTTGCTGAAAGACCTTTAGAATAAGACATTTTCCTCAATATCCCAATTAAAATTAATGAAAATATACTACTATCTTGAAAAAATCGTATTTATATCCTTTTATCTAAAGAGTTATTATAACATTCACATGCGCACCATAAATGTTACAGGCAAAAATGAGATCTAGGCGATTGCCTAAGTCGTTCCACCTCTTCTCCCTGAGTATTTGTAAATCTTGGTTACAAATACTTAGGGTAATCACAATAATATTTTGCTAACCAGAAGCAAACACTTTTGTGAAAAGCTAATCCTAATGACTCACTGAGATAATACCACACTACTTAAATTTTCCATGAAAAAGGCCCTTTATATGCAATTGCTTTAATTTTGTTTTAAATATCTTAAAGTCCAAAAAAGGCTCAACTTCAAACTTGAACCTTGTGACCCACTGCCATAACATGGGGACCAATAGTTTCCTTAAAGGTATAATTTAGAGTTACGATATCTGCCTACTATGGTGGTATTAAAGAGACTTAGCAAACAGTTCAATACCTCTATTTTCATGAGTATTTTGAGAACCTTCTCATTTTCTAATTTAGAGTTCTTCTCATGTGTAATCTTAAATTCTAAAGTTTTTTTTTTTTTTTGGGCCGCGTTGCGTGGCTTGCGGGATCTCAGTTCCCCGACCAGGGTTGAACCTGGGCCACGGCAGTGAAAGCCCAGAATCCTAACAACTAGGCTACCAGGGAACTCCCTAAAGACTTTTTTCTTAAAAGAAGGGCAGGGAGGGAGGTATAGAAACATTTATACTGCAAGATGCCAAATATATGGTAGCAAGTCTAAATTACAGAAGCTAGTGTGCAATTAAAAATTGCTATGCCTCAAAAACATACTTAGCAATTATGAAAATCCTATGATGGAAGACATCATTAACTCATGTTATATAAAGTGTTCATGTGTTACAAACTAACAACAGCATTATTTTAGATTTATGTCTAACTTCATTACTTGTACTACTAAGTAAAGTAAATGTGATTCTGACATGAGGGAATGAAAAACAGAATTCAGGAAAACAGAATTCAATAATCAGTTATTTCTCATGGAATTCTGAAGGTACACAACACTTGAGTAAAATACATCTTTAGCTAGCATATATTTATTCATTCATTCCTTATTCAGCTTGACCTAAGTCAGGGACACTGTTGAGCATTTTTATGTCTTTCACTACAGGGTCTGGCCATTTGGTTTGATGCTGTCCAGCCAGTAAACAAAAGCATTTGTGTTTAGGGATTTCCAGAATCAACAGTTTTTGAGATTCAGATCTGTAAAGCACAGAACAACATAACTTGTATTCCCAGCAAGATCGAGCTTAAACTGATACTCGAAACAGGGGACAAGCATTAGCCAATTGATTAATTAGGACCACGTTTTCGCATTTGTCAACTAAAATGCATTTGTTTATACCGAGGCCTCTGTAGTATATTAGCCGTTCCTGACAGTGTAAGATAGACTCCTTGAACTTCACAAACACCAAAATCAATCCACTCACTATGCCAAGACCAAAACCTGTAGAGAAGACGTGCGAGCTGAATTCGCTCAATCATCAGTGAGTACCGAGAAGTTATGACTTTGCTAGATGTTACAAGTATACAACAGAACACATGTTCCCCAGCCACAAATCCCTTAAAATCTAATCGGGCCGACTGCATATTCACATACGAAACAGAGTAAGCATAAATATATTGCTGCCGTTAAGCCTTAACCATCCAGAATCCTAGATAGCCTAGTGTTTTTAAAAATTAAAAATTAAATTGAAAACGACTGGGATAGGTTAACTCTTAAAAATATTAAAAGTCACTTGTTTTTCACCTTTTGGGGGCAATGTTTCTGCTCTTTATCTTCCTCGAGTCGAAAACGAACACAAACCTATTTAAAATACCTCGCAGTCACCATAATGCACAACATCTATTGTGATATGCCTCCAACGGAGATATAGCAAGGTGTGCAAGCAACAGCTGTCATTCCTCACCCCTGCCTGACTCCCGCCCCCATAGGCCTCGACATGGAACTTGGATGCTACCAAGAGAAAAGGGGCTCTTTTCTTTACCTTCCGATGTATACCAAGAGAAAAAAGCCCTATACCTTTTTTTTTTTAAAAAACATCTTTATTGGAGTATAGTTGCTTTACAATGTTGTGTTAGCTTCTGCTGTATAACAAAGTGAATCAGCTATACACATACATACACCCGTCATATCCCCTCCCTCTTGCATCTCCCTCTAACTATTTTACATTTGGTAGTGTATATGTGTCCACGCCACTCTCTCACTTCGTCCCAGCTTGCCCTTCCCCCTCCCCGTGTGGGATTTCCAGAATCAACAGTTTTTGAGATTCAGATCTGTAAAGCACAGAACAACATAACTTGTATTCCCAGCAAGATCGAGCTTAAACTGATACTCGAAACAGGGGACAAGCATTAGCCAATTGATTAATTAGGACCACGTTTTCGCATTTGTCAACTAAAATGCATTTGTTTATACCGAGGCCTCTGTAGTATATTAGCCGTTCCTGACAGTGTAAGATAGACTCCTTGAACTTCACAAACACCAAAATCAATCCACTCACTATGCCAAGACCAAAACCTGTAGAGAAGACGTGCGAGCTGAATTCGCTCAATCATCAGTGAGTACCGAGAAGTTATGACTTTGCTAGATGTTACAAGTATACAACAGAACACATGTTCCCCAGCCACAAATCCCTTAAAATCTAATCGGGCCGACTGCATATTCACATACGAAACAGAGTAAGCATAAATATATTGCTGCCGTTAAGCCTTAACCATCCAGAATCCTAGATAGCCTAGTGTTTTTAAAAATTAAAAATTAAATTGAAAACGACTGGGATAGGTTAACTCTTAAAAATATTAAAAGTCACTTGTTTTTCACCTTTTGGGGGCAATGTTTCTGCTCTTTATCTTCCTCGAGTCGAAAACGAACACAAACCTATTTAAAATACCTCGCAGTCACCATAATGCACAACATCTATTGTGATATGCCTCCAACGGAGATATAGCAAGGTGTGCAAGCAACAGCTGTCATTCCTCACCCCTGCCTGACTCCCGCCCCCATAGGCCTCGACATGGAACTTGGATGCTACCAAGAGAAAAGGGGCTCTTTTCTTTACCTTCCGATGTATACCAAGAGAAAAAAGCCCTATACCTTTTTTTTTTTAAAAAACATCTTTATTGGAGTATAGTTGCTTTACAATGTTGTGTTAGCTTCTGCTGTATAACAAAGTGAATCAGCTATACACATACATACACCCGTCATATCCCCTCCCTCTTGCATCTCCCTCTAACTATTTTACATTTGGTAGTGTATATGTGTCCACGCCACTCTCTCACTTCGTCCCAGCTTGCCCTTCCCCCTCCCCGTGTCCTCAAGTCCATTCTCTACGTCTGTGTCTTTATTCCTGTCCTGCCCCTAGGTTCTTTAGAACCTTTTTTTTAAATTTTAGATTCCATATATATGCATTAATCTACGATATTTTTCTCTTTCGGACTTACTTCACTCTGAATGACAGACTGTAGGTCCATCCAAAACGTTCTATACCTTGAAGCTCTCCAACTTTAGCATGCCTAAGAATCATCTGGGCTGAATACTGAACATGTACAAGTCTGGAAGTGAGAAGCAGTACTCTGTGTTTTAAACAAGGACTCCAGCTGATTTGCATGCCTGGTCTACTCAACTTGGAGAAACCCTGCTCTAAAAGTCAAGGTGGCCCACCCCCACTCAGGATGACCCCGGTCAGAATGAGGTTCTGTTTTCTGCCTCAGTGCCTGGCCTTCCTCAGCGTATCAGCATTGGCTGCTCACCAATCGTTGTCTGTCCCCACTGTCCATGGCTATTATCTTGCCCTCCCACTCTCCAGATGCTTCCAGGTCTGGGAGAGTCTGAAAGCAAGGTCTCCAGCTGGCGGACAGATTTGGAGACGGACAAACAGACACATGCAAAGTGGGAAATTGTGAAATACAGCAATTAGGAAACAGAGGTAGTATGAGTTACACTGATTGTGCAATACAGGGTAGAAGTTAAAGACTTGTTTTAAACTTTTTCAATGAGGAAGGGTGCCGAAGAGGACAGAGCTGGGCACCTGTGATCTGCTTGTAGCTCTGCCACAAACTTGTAACCTCTCGTGTTATCCTCCGTAAAACAGGGAAGATGCCAGACTCACAGCAGTGTGATGAGAACCAACTGAACTTGTGTTTGTGAAAGCACATTGGAAAATATAAAGCACAATACAATGATGTGTGGTATTTCTTTGATGAAATAATTTCTTTTTTTTGTCTTAATAAACACAGTACCCTAGGCGTTATTGAAAGTTTCTTTGATGACTGAATGGCTTCTAGTACCTCAGGGTCTTTTTTATGAAAATAAATTCTCATTGACAAAAAGGTAGAAGAAAATGCAGACCCTTAGACATACCCTGAAGTTGATTTTTTGAATATATCCTTGAAATCGGCTTGTTTTAAAGATAATTGCCTCCGTCTCCTGAAAGTGGAGTGCAAAGAAAAAAAAAAAATCTGGTTAATTGTGGCTTTATTGTATGTAGTTCAAAATTTTCAAAGCATACTCTGCAAATATTTTAGCTATAATTAATAAACCATATTTATAAATCCTGAACAGTTAAGACTACACAGAACAATTTAAAAATATGTGAAGTAACTTTAAAAAAAAAACCTTAACTAGCAAGCCATAAGATTCCATTTGTTTTTATCTACACTCTCTTAATGTTTCAGAAAGTCTGGAATAAAGATTGACATTGAATACAACATTTATTGGCAGCTGATCTAAAAGACTAAACTAGACAAATCTGGAC
Source organism: Lipotes vexillifer (assembly GCF_000442215.2). Classification (NCBI taxonomy): domain Eukaryota; kingdom Metazoa; phylum Chordata; class Mammalia; order Artiodactyla; family Lipotidae; genus Lipotes; species Lipotes vexillifer. Next base: position 1,542,046 of record NW_006792210.1, on the reverse strand, counting down.
ACAAGGAAACACTTTTCCAGTAAATATATACTCAGCCTTGGAATGCTTTGTCATTTTCTAGCTTTTTAAGCCTAAAGTTCAATTCTTTGCTGATATACTGTTTTGCCATAAAAACCAGAAAGCAAATGGCACAAGCTTTCAGAGAACAGATGGCTAATGTTCTTCTAGGTTCATTTACTACATTTTCTTATTTTCATACTGCTTGTAATTAATAAAAACATATAAATAGATGTACTGTTTCCTAACGAGAAGATTTTGTTTTTGTGAAGTTCTGTCATATACCTAACTCCTTTGGGCTAATACAAAAGGCAACGATGAACAGACATACTTCTGGTACTGCCTCAGGAATGCAGTTTTAAAAATAGAGACTACTACAGAAGCACTGCAGTATATGCTGTCAACACGCTTAAAACATTAAAGGATGCTGGCAGGTGTCTGAGGAGCTCTAACACAAAATTCAATTTATTTACATTTATTTCATTTATGTTGCTATTAGCTTAGAGAAAGTAAACATTACTAACCATTACCTTTGCCTAACTTTTTCTTCAAAATAAACAGATTTGGTATTTTTCTGGGTCATCTCACAAGCACTATTGCATTATTAAAGTCACAACTAAATCAGTCATAGTCTAATAGTATCTTTAAAAAGACCTTGGCAGAAACCTTATCCAGAATGTTATTCTACATCTAATGACTTGTTATGCAAAAGGTAGGTAGCAAGTTTTTTTTTTTTAAATGATAAATTCAAAACAGCTTCTCCTTAATGGCAATACTATATCAAAGTATACTTTTACTATACACACAAAAATTATTTTTGAATCATAAAAAGCAACAATGGGTTAAATTCATATTTGTCGTATCTTAGCAATAAACCTCACCAAGCAAATAACAATTATATATATTTTTGGCTTAAAAATACATTAAAGTATCTTTAAATACAGATTATTTTATATTCCTATTAATATTATTCCTTTCTTTTGTGTATTTAAGAAGAATCTGGTGTGCCACCTTCTGGTAACTGAGTGAAATTATGTATCTTCACACAAGTCAGTATTCTTTATTTTAACTTTTAAAAAAAAATATATTTCTTACCCTGTATTACATTTAAGCTATATAAATAAATCTATACCATAGTCTGAAATAAAGTAAAATTTCCCTAGTGATTTTTTTTTTTAAAAATCAAGCTTTACACATGCTTCCTATGATTTTTCCATGGTTACCAATATGTCTCCTGAATTCTACAATACATATAAAATTGATTTTTGAACACCGTTTCACAGCCACATATGAAAACAACCGGCTTGCCATTTTAATGAATAAGTAACAGCAGTAAATAAAGAAAAAGAAGTTCTCTTACCAATAAGCCCATTTTTCTCTTAAGGTTTGAACTCTCATCATTTGTCATGTTCTTGTGGATCCCTCTCTCATCAAATTCTCTGGAGTTTTAAAGTTGAGAGCTGTGATGCACAGCTAGGCTCCTCTACATAGTAGCGCACCCCAGTGCATCTGCCTGGTATAACACTTCACGGTTGTAGCTCCCAAAAGCAGAAACAAGCTTTATGTATTCAAAACCTATGCACTGCACACCTTCCCTTGGTAGGAAACTGTAGTCAGCGTGCTTGAATTATTTACATTTCTTATATTAACTCCTGATCCGATATGAAGATCAGAACCACATGAATCTCAAGCTTAGTTACAGTAAACTGAACAAGAACAGTGCGTTCATCTTCAGAGCAGAGGTGGGGTGAGACAAATACTAACACCAGGAGATCTGACTGAGAAAAAAAAAAAAACCAAACATGCTGATCTTATTTTTTCAAGGGTCACTGTCCTGATATTTGTCATATTACCTTAAATCTTTATTATCTTTAACTCTTCCCTCTCCCAGTCCCTAGTAGCCAACCAATAACTCCTATCCTTTATTCTTTATCAATTTTCCAGGAATCTAACCCCTACTGTTTCTTTGTTTTTTAACAAATGAACTATTTCCCAAAAAAATGCATATAACTGTTCTCTCTGCATCTCCCATCTTTAATCTAGCAATCACATTGCTTCTAGATGACTCTCTTAAAATACAACTATACATGGCGTAAGTTAAATGTGCCGAAAATATTTTATTCAACAAATATCTGTCAAGAACTTGCTACATGTTAGGTAGGTACTCTGTTAGGTGATATGGATGACGTGGTGAATAAGACACAATCCTGTGCTTTCAGGAAGCTTTTAGTTGAGTGAGGGAAGCAAACATGTACTCTGACAGCACAAAATATGGTGTAGAAGTTTTAGCAGCATAAGCCCAGGACTCTACAGCAGCAGAGGAACAATGAAATTAGTGCTGCAACTGAGGCTGAAGAATGAGGCATTCACCAGGTGGACTCCAGAAAAAAACAGTCTGTGCAGAGACACACAGAGGTTTGAGGATTACAACTTGTTGAAAAATTGGGAAAGTCTTCAGTACAAATGGAAGGAGCTTCAGGTGCATGGTGTTGAGGGGAGTGGGTTTTAAGATATACAGAACCATATCACAGAAGACCTTACGTGCCAGCAAAGAGGTTTGGATTTTATCCTATGAGCTATGAGAAGCCATTTCTTGAAAGAGTGGATCACTCAAGTAATTAAACAACGATACCCAACACGCAAAACTCAAGACAAGCCGGCCAATCTACTCTTCTAATTCACAGCCTAGTATCTCCTAACACCAACTTCCCATTCTATACCTCACAAGCCCGCTTTCTTCCTCTCCTTTGCTCCAGAGGTCCTCCTGCAAGAAATTCCTTCCCCGGTCCACTTCCTTCTAGACCCAACTCAAATTGCATTCTTTTCTGTGATGTCTTCCATGGTAATCTGAGTCTACAGTTTATAAATGTTCCTCCATCACATGGACCATACTATGCATTCTTCCTAATGCACATAATGCACACAATGTTCAAGAAACTTTTCTGACACTTTATAAAGTGAAGCAAGATGGCAAGGAAAAGACACTAAGGCAAAAGCCAGAGCATGAGGGTAAGTGGCCTAAGTAAACCTCCCCAGACTTCACGGTACACACTAATCTCACTAACTTTCTTCACCACTCTCAAGCCTAAAAAGCAAAGAATATGGATGTAAGAGAACTAGATCTGGATTGGGCAGCAACTCTGCATTACTACGCAACATTGTCGGCTGTATATATCACAGCTCTGGCTCAAAACCTCCAGAGAATTGATAAGAAATGGATACCAACAGAATAGCTAAATGATGGAGCTGTGATCTTTGGAAGAAAAGAGTTGGGGGCGGGGGAGCTGTTATTGTTGCTTTACTACTTGCAGTAAAACAAGAGAATTCACCTGAGGGTCCATACCATAAACAAAAAGAATTCATGAAGACCACAGAAATAGATGGGAGAGTGAGGACAGGGGATTGGATCCAGAAGGTTTAGAATCTCATAAAGTATTAAGGGAGAAAATCCAAGTGTAAGAAGGGGGTTGTTAAAAAAGGGATAATAGTGTTAGCTGGGAGATTAATCTAGGATAAGAAGCTTCACCAGAGAAACGTGTGCTGGGGTGTAAATATTTAGTGTTCTCTTGCTGTGGAACCACACCCCATTATGCTCAGTGTCAAACAGACAAGCTCTCGTTGAAGTTGGCATTTAGCATTCAGCTTTGTCTCATCCTTTTTATGTATACATAATTTCTTACATTTATGCAATGATGCAAAAACCATGGTGCTTTCTTTCATTTGCCAATAAAAAATCTTTTCATCTTCTTCAAGCACTTTATGTTAAAGTGGGTTAAGAGGATTCTGCCAATAATTTCAAAAAGTAGTTAACACTTGAAAATATTCTCTCAATGACTTAAAAATGCCCTAGATAAAAGCTATCTACACCTTCTTTCTTGTTTATTGAGTGCAAAAACTGACCACTTTTCCTTTCCACTAACTTGTAAGGAAAAAATTCAAATACAGAAAAAAAATGGAAGAATGTGATTTTGGATGTGTGCCCCACTTTTCTCAAGAAATCTTCAAAAAAGGGCAGTATTTAGGGGACATAAAAATGATTTAATCCACTGGGTCTTCGGAAGAATGTTTTAAAACTATGTATCAATGGTACCATAGATTTTATTTATTTATTTTTGGCTGCATTGGGTCTTCGTTGTTGCGTGCGGGCTTTCTCTAGTTGCGGCGAGCGGGGGCTACTCTTCATTGCGGTGCACGGGCTTCTTATTGCGGCGGCTTCTCTTGTTGTGGAGCACGGGCTTTACGTGCGCGGGCTTCAGTAGTTGAGGCTCACGGGCCCTAGAGCACGCGGGCTTCAGTAGTTGTGGCACATGGGCTCAGTAGTTGCAGCGTGCAGGCTCTAAGGTGTGTGGGCTTCAGTAGTTGTGGCACGCGGGCTCAGTAGTTGGGGCTCAGGGGCTCTGGAGCACAGGCTCAGTAGTTGTGGCACACAGGCTTAGGTGCTCCGCGGCATGTGGGATCTTCCCGGACCAGGGATCGAACCCGTGTCCCCTGCACTGGCATGCAGATTCTTAACCACTGTGCCACCAGGGAAGTCCGGTACCATAGATTTTAAAACAAAGAGAGAATAAGCCAGGCCATTTCAACATTTAGTTTTGTGGAAAACAAAACAGTTGCTAGAGTATTTCCCTCAGACCTGGCAGAAAAAAAAAGCAATAATCATTTTATATTAGCTTTGAACTAGAACAGGTGCTTTATTCAAATTCACATGAACGAGTTCATCTAGAAGTTGTAAAAGGAGAAAAGAGGGTAATAACTACCTCCTTGTAGTCCACAGTAATTGGACATTATTTTTGATGATAGGGTCTATATTAATCAAGTATAAATAATTCACTTACATTCTATTTAAAATAGCATCATCATCGTGTCATCTCATGTATAGCAGTACTCCTTTCTTCTTTCATCCTCCTTCTTACAGCAGGATGAGTTGGATGGTTTATAGAGTTTTCTGTTGTGTGGAAATATTCTTAGATGGTATACTTTCAGAAACATTGATCTAAAGAAGGGATGGCCAGGGGTATTTATATTGGGAGCAATTGCTCATATGTCTATAGCCCAGAAGTGTATCTTTCAGGTGAATTATCAGATTCCAGTAGTATGGCCACTCTATCTCATGGGAAAGGTGGGGTCAAAAGGAAGAAAATGAATGGAAGCCTCCTTTTCTGTTACTAATAACTCTGCCTGTACTGTCACTGGCTTGGGAAAAACGGCAAAGGGAGTAGAAGGCCACTGTTTCAAAACTTCCCATTCCTAGTTGAATGAGTCATAACCGTCTTATATATTCCTAAAATGTAACAAAACTCAGGTCATACCACTATATGGTAACACAAATGATTGAGGCTAAGTCATGAGTAATTCAAACTACCTAAGAGATGTCAATTATTCAAGGTTGACGATAAAATATAACAACTCATAGCTTACCAACCTAAGTCTTAAATTCATTACTATTTAATAGCTATAGTGAGAATCGGAAAGAAGCTAAGTTACACATGGTAGACGATTGGGAAGGAAGAAATTTTATCATGTTAAGTTTGGAAACATAGACACAAGCTAAATGACATTCCACAGTCAGAAGGGCAGACATACGGAGTTAATAAGGAAGTAAGAATATTTCCACTTGTCAATAACTTTTCAACCTAATTTTCCTATCTAGATACTCCACAAAGTATTCTACTTGTTTTAAGTGTTAAGTGATAGCCTCACCCAGCAGAATTCCAAGCTAAAAAGTTTATTATACTTGTTTATTTTAAAATTTTTGTTTATTTTTATTTTTTTTGGCGGCACCGTGTGGCATGCAGGACGCGGGATCTTAGTTCCCTTACTAGGGATGGAACCCATGGCCCCTGCTGTGAAAGCGTGGAGTCCTAACCACTGGACTGCCGGGGAAGTCCCCATACCTCTTAATTTTTAAGTCTCGTTTTCATTTTCACCCCGACCCTGAGGTAGGCAGTGCAGATGTTAACATCCCCATTTTCCTAGCGAAGAGACACTTATTAAATGACTTGGCTCAAGTGACATAGCTGCTAAGAGAACTGGAAAACAAGAATTTAGGTCCCCTGACATCTAATTCAGTGTTCATTAGTCACCTCTGTATTGTACTAATATTTATTTTAGGGGGAAAAGAGACAAACATGACTCCTAAACATCACCAAAAAGGGGAAAAAGGGGTCTTCTCACACTCATCATGAGGAAGTAAATGGCCACAGGACGGAAAGAATAGGCCATGAAGATATAGGATGCTATATGATTAAAGGTGCAGAACGATCCACGTACACCTATGGCAGAAATACCTTCCCAAAGCCAATTCGCAGAGCTCTCTTATGTCCCTCAATTAGCAATTTCTTGCAATAGACCTCAAATGCGCCATACTCTCTCACACCCCAGTGGCCTTACATATGATATTCACTCCACTTGGAATTCCCTGCCCTCCTTGTCTACCAAAGCCAATTTCTACTCATACTTAAGTGTCCAACCATACCTCCTTCCATGAAACCTTCCGTCACATCCCTTAGCAGATTCTGGTGCTAGGCTTTGTAAACTCCCATGGCACTTCGAATATTACAGCTCCTGTCACCTTGGATTATAACTGTTTCTATAAACAATACACTAGACTATAAACTCCTGAGAGTGGTGGTTGGGTCTTTCTTATGTTTTTATTACACCTTACTCAGGGCCTGTCACATATAGTAACCCAATTATAGGAGGCAATTTTAGTGAAATCAAGTCAGCAGAGGTAAGTTCTTCTCTCCTCTACAACTAAGCATTGTTTTCAGATGATAATTAAGCAAGAAATCATTAAAGAGTCTTATCCTTCTAAAGGTGTTCAGAACGAGCCTTCCCAAAATGTACCACTTTTGTATGAGGATTATTTTGAGCTAAAGGCAATCAAGATTCTGCAGCCTCAAGAGAAACGTTTGCCCCTCCCTTAACTACCTAGAAGAATTTAAATTGGGGGTCTTTTCCAGAATAACTTATTACTTAGAGATAAATTTTACCTGAGTGGCCCAGTGTATGTCAGGGCAAACACCTAATTACCCAACACCTGCTCTTCTTATAGTTCTGTGAATTACCCTCCCATCCTTGGAAGCCCCAGGGCCCTATCCCATTCCCTAGCTCAGGATGGCATATATATGTCATTTTACCTTTCTATCTTTGAACCTCTCATGTATGTGGGGTTCTCATACATACAAAATTAAATTTGACTTTCTCCTATTAATCTGTCACACGTCAATTTAATTCTTTTTTATTTTTAATTTATTTTCATTTATTTTTTATTTTTGGCTGCATTGGGTCTTCCTTGCTGCATGTGGGCTTTCTCTAGTCCCGGTGAGCCGGGGGTACTCTTCGTTGCGGTGCACGGGCTTCTCATTGCGGTGGCTTCTCTTGTTGCGGAGCACGGGCTCTGGGCGCTCGGGCTTCAGTACTTGTGGCACACAGGCTCAGTAGTTGTGGCTTGCAGGCTCTAGAGCGCAGGCTCAATAGTTGTGGCGTGCAGGCTTAGTTGCTCCGCGGCATGTGGGAATCTTCCCAGACCAGGGCTTGAACCCGTGTCTCCTGCATTGGCAGGCGGATTCCCAACCACTCTACCACCAAGGAAGTCCTTCATTGTTGCTCTTTAAATGATACCGAGGTACTCTCTCTCTTCGGACTCAACAGAATATTGGTTTGATGGCATCCAAGCAATGTTGCCTTCCATCAAGCCATCAGCCGTTGCGGGCACCCTGTCAGTGTACCCGGAGGGGAATTCAGGATGGATTAAGATACATATCTAAGGAATAATTTCAATAAGCCCAGACTCTTACATCTTCCCATACATAGAAAAGCACGAAAATCATTACCTTGAGATTTTTGTCTTTTGTGATTAGCAGTAATCTTTTGATGTCCAGCTACCTGCTTTTTCCTTTTAAGCAAAAACTCCTGTATACCCTGGCTCCTCCCTTACCTCTTTGGAACAGTTCCTCAGAGCTCTCTGAGAGGCTGTCTCCCAGGCTACAGTCCTTAGTGAGGTCCCTGAATAAAACATAACTCATAACTTTTAGGTTGTGTATTTTTCGTCACTTGACAGATGGATGGAGACTTGAACGGCTCAATAACTGAACTGAGCAAAGAAAATAGCTACAATAAAGAAGGGAAATGTCAATTATCTTTTGCCTCAATCAAGACAGTCTTTTTTTTTTAATTTGATTTTATTTATTTTTTATACAGCAGGTTCTTATTAGTTATCCATTTTATACATATTAGTGTATATATTTCAATCCCAATCTCCCAATTCATCACACCACCCACCCTCGGCACTTTCGGCCCTTGGTGTCCATATGTTTGTTCTCTACATCTGTGTCTCTATTTCTGCCCTGCAAACCAGTTCATCTGTACCATTTTTCTAGGCTCCATATATATGCATTAATATACGATATTTGTGGGCTTCCCTGGTGGCGCAGTGGTTGAGAGTCCGCCTGCCGATGCAGGGGATGCGGGTTCGTGCCCCGTTCCGGGAAGATCCCACGTGCCGCGGAGCGGCTGGGCCCCTGAGCCGTGGCCGCTGAGCCTGCCCGTCTGGAGCCTGTGCTCCGCAACGGGAGAGGCCACAACAGTGAG
>NW_006792210.1:1506772-1533447 GCF_000442215.2 Lipotes vexillifer | reverse complement strand
AAAAAAAAAAAAAAAAATATATATATATATATATACACGATATTTGCTTTTATCTTTCTGACTTACTTCACTCTGTATGACAGTCTCTAGATCCGTCCAGATCTCTACAAATGACCCGATTTTGTTCCTTTTTATGGGTGAGTAATATTCCACTGCATATAGGTACCACATCTTCTTTATCCATTTGTCTGTTGATGGGCATTTAGGTTGCTTCCATGACCTGGTTATAGTAAACAGTGCTGCAATGAACATTGGGGTGCATGGGTCTTTTTGAATTATGGTTTTCTCTGGGTATATGCCCAGTGGTGGGATTGCTGCTTCGTATGGTAATTCTATTTTTAGTTTTTTAAGGAACCTCCATACTGTTCTCCACAGTGACTGTATCAATTTACATTCCCACCAACAGTGCAAGAGGGTTCCCTTTTCTCCACACCCTCTCCAGCATTTGTTTGTAGATTTTCTGATGATGGCCATTCTAAGAAGTGTGAGGTCATTCATCATAGTAGCACTGATTTGCATTTCTCTAATAATTAGTGATGTTGAGCAGCTTTTCATGTGGCTCTTGGCCATCTGTATGTCTTCTTTGGAGAAATGTCTATTTAGGTCTTCTGCCCATTTTTTGATTGGGTTGTTTTTTTAATATTGAGCTGCATGACCTGTTTATATATTTTGGAGATTAATCCTTTGTTTATTGATTCATTTGCAAATATTTTCTCCCATCAGAGGGTTGTCTTTTCGTCTTGTTTGTAGTTTCCTTTGCTTTACAAAAGCTTTTAAATTTCATTAGGTCCCATTTGTTTATTTTTGTTTTTATTTCTATTTCTCTAGGAGGTGGGTCAAAAAAGATCTTGCTGTGATTTATGTCAGAGTGTTCTTCCTATGGTTTCCTCTAAGAGTTTTATAGTGTCCAGTCTTACATTTAGGTCTCTAACCCATTTTGAGTTTATTTTTGTGAATGGTGTTAGGGAGTGTTCTAATTTCATTTTTTTACATGTAGCGGTCCAGTTTTCCCAGCACCACTTATTGAAGAGGCTGTCCTTTCTCCATTGTATATCCTTGCCTCCTTTGTCATAAATTAGTTGACCATAGTTGTGTGGGTTTATCTCTGGGCTTTCTATCCTGTTCCATTGATCTGTATCTCTGTTTTTGTGCCAGTACCATATTGTCTTCATTACTGTAGCTTTGTAGTACAGTCTGAAGTCAGGGAGTCTGATTCCTCCAGCTCCATTTTTTTCCCTCAAGACTGCTTTGGCTATTCGGGGTCTTTTGTATCTCCATACAAATTTTAAGATTTTTTTGTCCTAGTACTGTAAAAAATGCCATTGGTAATTTGATAGAGATTGCATTGAATCTGTAGCTTGCTTTGGGGAGTACAGTCATTTTCATAATATTGATTCTTCCAATCCAAGAACGTGGTATATCTCTCCATCTGTTTGTATCATCTTTAATTTCTTTCATCAGTGTCTTATAGTTTTCTGCATATGCGTCTTTTTTCTCCCTAGGTAGGTTTACTCCTAGGTATTTTATTCTTTTTGTTGCAGTGGTAAATGGGAGTATTTCCTTAATTTCTCTTTCAGATTTTTCATCATTAGTGTATAGGAATGCAAGAGATTTCTGTGCATTAATTCTGTATCCTGCTACTTTACCAAATTCATTGATTAGCTCTAGTAGTTTTCTGGTGGCATCTTTAGGATTCTCTACATATAGTATCATGTCATCTGCAAACAGTGACAGTTTTACTTCTTCTTTTCCAATTTGGATTACTTTTATTTCTTTTTCTTCTCTGATTGCCATGGCTAAGACTTCCAAAACTATGTTCAATAATAGTGGTGAGAGTGGACATCCTTGTCTTGTTCCCAATCTTAGAGGAAATGGTTTCAGTTTTTCACCATTGAGAATGATGTTTGCTGTGGGTTTGTCATATATGGCCTTTATTATGTTGAGGTAGGTTCCCTCTATGCCCACCTTCTGGAGAGTTTTTATCAAAATGGGTGTCGAATTTTGTCAAAAGCTTTTTCTGCATCGACTGAGATGATCATATGGTTTTTATTCTTCAATTTGTTAATATGGTGTATCACATTGATTGATTTGCATATATTGAAGAATCCTTGCATCCCCGGGATAAATCCTACTTGATCATGGTGTATGATCCTTTTCATGTGTTGCTGGATTCTGTTTGCTAGTATTTTGTTGAGGATTTTTGCATCTATATTCATCAGTCATATTGGTCTGTAATTTTCTTTTTTCGTAGTATCTTTGTCTGGTTTTGGTACCAGGGTGATGGTGGCCTCATAGGATGAGTTTGGGAGTGTTCCTTCCTCTGCAATTGTTTGGAGGAGGTTGAGAAGGATGGGTGTTAGCTCTTCTCTAAATGTTTGATAGAATTCACCTGTGAAGCCATCTGGTCCTGGACTTTTGTTTGTTGGAAGATTTTTAATCACAGTTTCAATTTCAATACTTGTGATTGGTCTGTTCATATTTTCTGTTTCTTCCTGGTTCAGTCTTGGATGGTTATACCTTCCAAGAATTTGTCCATTTCTAAGAATTTGTCCATTTCTTCCAGGTTGTCCATTTTATTGGTATAGCATAGCTTGTAGTAGTCTCTTAGGATGCTTTGTATTTCTGCAGTGACTTTTGTAACTTCTCCTTTTTCATTTCTAATTTTATTGATTTGAGTCCTCTCCCTCTTTTTCTTGATGAGTCTGGCTAATGGTTTATCAATTTTGTTTATCTTCTCAAAGAACCAGCTTTTAGTTTTATTGATCTTTGCTGTTGTTTTCTTTGTTTCTATTTCATTTATTTCTGCTCTGATCTTTATGATTTCTTTCCTTCTGCTAACTTTGGGTTTTGTTTGTTCTTCTTTCTCTAGTTCCTTTAGGTGTAAGGTTAGATTGTTTATTTGAGATTTTTCTTGTTTCTTGAGGTAGGCTTGTATAGCTATAAACTTCCCTCTTAGAACTGCTTTTGCTGCATCCCATTGTTCCATGAGCACTCTTGAGAAGAAAGTGTAACCTGCTGTTTTTGGATGGAATGTCCTATAAATATCAATTAAATCTATCTGGTCTATTGTGTCACTTAAAGCTTGTGTTTCCTTATTAATTTTCTGTTTGGATGATCTGTCCATTGGTGTAAGTGAGGTGTTAAAATTCCCCACTATTATTGTGTTACTGTTGATTTCCTCTTTTATAGCTGTTAGCAGTTGCCTTATGTATTGAGGTGCTCCTATTTTGGGTGCATATATATTTATAATTGTTATACCTTCTTCTTGGATTGATCCGTTGATCAGTATGTAGTGTCCTTCTTTGTCTCTTGTAACATTATTTTAAAGTCTATTTTATCTGATATGAGTATTGCTACTCCATCTTTTTTTTGATTTCCATTTGCATGGAATATCTTTTTCCATCCCCTCACTTTCAGTCTGTATGTGTCCCTAGGTCTGAAGTGAGTCTCTTGTAGACAGCATATATATGGGTCTTGTTTTTGTATTCTTTCGGCAAGCCTGTGTCTTTTCGTTGGAGCATTTAATCCATTCACGTTTAAGGTGATTATCAATATGTATGTTCCTATGACCATTTTCTTAATTGTTATGGGTTTGCTTTTGTAGGTCCTTTTCTTCTCCTGTGTTTCCCACTTAGAGAAGTTCCTTTAGCATTTGTTGTAGAGCTGGTTTGGTGGTGCTGAATTCTCTTAGCTTTTGCTTGTCTGTAAAGCTTTTGATTTCTCCATTGAATCTGAATGAGATCCTTGCCGGGTAGTGTAATCTCGGTTATAGTTTCTTCCCTTTCATCACTTTAAGTATACCATGCCACTCCTTTCTGGCTTGTAGAGTTTCTGCTGAGAAATCAGCTGTTAACCTTGCGGGAGTTCCCTTGTATGTTATTTGTCGTTTTTCCCTTGCTGCTTTCAATAATTTTTCTTTGTCTTTAATTTTTGCCAATTTGATTACTATGTGTCTCGGGTGTTTCTCCTTGGGTTTATCCTGTATGGGACTCTGCATTTCCTGGACTTGGGTGGCTATTTCCTTTCCCATGTTAGGGAATTTTTCGGCTATAATCTCTTCAAATATTTTCTCAGTTCCTTTTTCTCTGTCTTCTCCTTCTGGGACCCCTATAATTCGAATGTTGTTGTGTTTAATGTTGTCCCAGAGGTCTCTTAGGCTGTCTTCATCTCTTTTCATTCTTTTTTCTTTATTCTGTTCCACAGCAGTGAATTCCACCATTGTGTCTTCCAGGTCACTTATCCGTCCTTCTGCCTCAGTTATCCTGCTACTGATTCCTTCTACTGTATTTTTCATGTCAGTTATTGTATTGTTCATCTCCGTTTGTTCTTTAATTCTTCTAGGTCTTTGTTAAACATTTCTTGAATCTTCTTGATCTTTGCCTCCATTCTTTTTCTGAGGTCCTGGGTCATCTTCACTATCATTATTCTGAATTCTTTTTCTGGAAGGTTGCCTATCTCCACTTCATTTAATTGTTTTTCTGGGGTTTTATCTTGTTCCTTCATCTGGTATATAGCCCTCTGTCTTTTCATCTTGTCTATCTTTCTGTGAATGTGGTTTTCCTTCCACAGATTTCAGAACTGTACTTCTTCTTGATTCTGCTGTCTGCCCTCTCAGTATTTGTAAAGCTAGAAACTGAAGAAATGCATTTCACTGGTTTATCACCACCTAGACCAGTGAACACTGAAAAATGAAAGTGTCTCCTGAAACCAGTCATTTCTACAGACTGCTAATTGAAAAGGATAAAAGCATATTCTTTGGACTGTTACACCCTATTAAATTATCATAACCAGTGATGATGAAAGAGTGAATCACAAAATCCAATTTTGACAATAACTGCTTCACTAGATTGACCAAAAAAATAAAATATAAAACAGTGAATTCAACCAAGCAAGCCATTTCACATCACCAGTACGTAGTAACTCAAAGGGTATGTTGAGCAGTCACTAGTAAAATACACAAATGAGGCACAGGAGGGCCCAATGCTAGCAAGCCCTTGTAACTTTCAAAATAGAGAAAAATATACGTATTTGATTAATGACCTATGAAACTTCCGTTCCAATATGGAAATTATAATTTAGGCTTAAGGAAATGTCTCAAATCCCTCTCTTACCCCATTTCCTGGCCTCCCCCCTTATGCAACTGGCGGGGTAGAAATGGCAAGGATATTAACGTAATGAACAATATAAGGAATAAAAGACAAAGCAGTTCCCCACAGGGAAGAGCCTATTCACAACACAGTCTAACACATGCATAGGGTTAGGGAGAGGGGTGGTGGCTTCTGCAGCTGTAAGGGCTCACTGATGCGGGTCATTAACCACTATCTTCTGTGTATTCTCTGGTACGGTTAGAAAGGCTGGAGGTTTTTACTTAAACAAAATAATATGATCTTATAAAAGGGAGCTGTGTTTTGCTACCACTAGATTTGAATTTTGCCATTGGGACACAGAAATATAGTGTATAAGTCCCTATGGGCTAGTTGGAAATACACGAGTCATAAAAGCCTCTAGGATCTTGAATGCTAAAGGAAAGATTGGCTCAGAAGACACAGAAAAGAATCAGCCATCCAGGGAAACAGACACTAACAGTTAAAGGAATCAGTCCCAGAACAATGGAAAATCGGTAGCAAAAGATAGGATTCTGTATTAACTAATCATGCGCTAGCCAAGAGTAAACCTAACTCGCCATCTTTTTTAATCTGAAACTTAGAATTAATTGTGGCTTCCTTATTGCTTTCATCATCTCAGCGTTCCATGACTCCTTATTTGTGTGGATGTAGACTCCACTTTCAAGGTCCCCTCAACCCCAGCCCCACCTTGTTTATTCAACCCTATTTCCCATTACAAACCATCCCAGAGTTGCACGTATCTGGAAAACACAGACTCCTTTACCCAGAATTGCCATAGGAGTTACAGCTTTTTTTAAAAAAATCACAATTTATAGTTTCTATGGATTCAAGAGAATCCAGACGGAAGTGTTACACAGAAACAATTTTGGGGAGGGAGGTCAAGGGGAAAGGGAAATTAGCAGAGGTTTCCCTTGTCCCCAAATACCTTTTCCTACAGTACCAACTCTCCATCCAATAAACTTTCTCTCCAACCCTTGTGCCTTCCTCTCCTCTCTCTCTCTCTCTCTGTCTCTCTCTCTCTCTCATTGTTTGCTCTGTACTACTGCCAGAAATTCCGGCAATTACAGGTTCATTTTATCATTTTAGCTAAATAGAAGTTTGCTGAAATTGTACCAAGTACAATTGCAGGGATGAGGTCGCTATCAGTTTTTCACACCTTGGTATGAATGAGTTCAGTCAAGTTTCTTCAAATAGCAGAGAGCTGCTGTCCTCAGGGAATGGGGAAGGCTGGTAGTGAGAGGGAGCCTTCTGGAACCCTGGCAACCTGGGGGGGGGTGTTATTTGAAGGAAGTTGGCAGGGGGACTTGCTGGATAGAGAAACTTGACTAGAGATAGAGAAAGAGAAGCTGAGACAGAGAAGGGTGCAGAAAGGGTCATAGGAGAACAACCAAGCTCAACTTCCAGTACCACTGTGTCTTCCAGCCCAGAATCCATCATGTCGTTCCAGACCCCCTGCTCCCAGGCCCTGGAAACCAAGCTAGTACTGCCCGTGGGATAGATCAGTTCCTTAAGCAGGTTAAATACAATACGTGGGGCAGGGCCAGAAACCTCACCGTCATATATATGATGTATCATGTCTAAACAAATAATCTGTAAGTAAACCTTTAGAATTCATGGCATTGATAGGTTGGGAACTCCTTGTACTTTTCAACATATAACTCCCCCCCCCCCCAGTACACACCTCCTTTTAGTTTTAAAACATATACCCCCCCCCCCCCCCAGTACACACACCCTCAGGAGATGGTCTCTTCTATTTTGGAGATGCTGTTTTTTTCTGTCACTATCCATTCAATTCATAAAACATTTCCTTTGCCTGGACTGTGGCTGCTCCTCTGTTCTTAAGTTCCAAATCAAGCTCTACCTTTTTAAAAAAAACAAAAAACTGTTAGTCTTTTATTTATTTATTTATTTATTTTCATGTGCGCTGCATGTGGGATCTTAGTTCCCCAACCAGGGATCGAACCTGTGCCCCCTACAGTGGAAGTGTGGAGCCCTAACCACTGGACCGCCAGGGAAGTCGCAGGCTCTACCTTTCTGAAGCCTAATTGGATTCTCCAACCAAATGCCCCCTTTTCTAAACTCTTACAGGACTCACCTCAGCCTCCGAAATAAAGACTGAAAGCTAAATTTCTACAGGCAGAGAACGTTCATTCATCCCCCCCAAACAATTAATAAGCACCTACTTTTGTTGTGTTTAGGCTGGAAGTTCAAACCTGAGTAAGCCCAGCTCCCCACAACCCTAAAGGTGGCCACAGCCCAGGGAGGTATCAAATACAGTCACAATACGATGTGAGACGCATGACAGTGGAGGTGACAAGAATGCACATGGAGCACCCTAACTGGGCAGGGAATGGGGCAAGTTCCACAGAGGTGACACCTGAGCTGAGTTTTTAAGAATAAGCAGGGGTGGGTCAGGCAGTCAAGTGACACAGAGGGAATGGTGAGGAGAGAGGAAGGCAAACTAGTTAAGGGATAATTGCAATCATGACAACATAAAGTCTTAAACTAAAGTAGTAGGGAGGGACATTCAAAAAAAATTTTAGGAGACAGAATAGATAGGACTCACTGACCAGAGATGATGACAATGGCTAATATTTGTTGATCAATTGCCATGGGCTAAGTAGTGTTATAAATGCTTTACTCAGTAAACCATTTAACTTAACTTTACTATGACCTTATAATGTAGGTCCTATTAATATCCCCATTTTACAGAAGAGGAAAGTAATGAATAGAAAAATCAAGTGCCATGAGGTATACAATGAGTAAACACTGGGACTAGAATTCGACTCCAGGCAGCCCAGCTCCAAAGACCACCACTAAGCCCTCTACACACTATCTTTAAAATGTAGGGTCATTGGGGAGAAGGGGAGCCCAGGACTGAGAGAGAAAACGGTCAGGAAAGGGCTTGAATACATTGTCTGTTGCCTTTATTAATTATTTCTGCTCCTTGTTCCTAAAGTCAAAAGGAAATTTCTCTGTTCATTTTCTCCCTATATATTCTAGTGTTTTCTTCAATGTACTGGTAATCCAACAGGTACCTAGTCTTGACCTCAGCCTGTTCTCAGTTTTTGCACTTGGCACATTCAGCCTCTTCCTAAAATGATTTACCTTCATGGCTTATCTCCCCTATTAGGCTGACAGCATCCAAGGCCAAAAACACATCTTATTCACCTTTGATGAACGGCATCCAGTACCTAATATGTACTCAAAAAATAATTGGCTTGAACACAGAATAGCAATGATTCTTAAAGTTTCCTATTCCTCAGTCATCTGTAAATTGCCTTCATTTGTCATCTCACTCCTACATTTATTATTTGATTTTTCTTTAAATCAACCCTTTAAAAGTTTGCATTTATCTTAAAAGGAAAACGTTTTACTTATTACTGCAAATGGAAAACTGTTATAACATACTGCAATGAAAAGGCAACTATGAAAACAGACACAACTCCTAAAACAAGAAATGTTTACTTGTACACAGACTAACACCATCCTGTTCCTCATGTAGTACCTCACACGCACTGTGGGGTAGGGTGGGGTTTTTTTCTATTGAAGTGAAATTCACATACCATAAAATTAACAATTTTATACTGAACAATTCAGTGGCAATTAGCGCATTCCGAACGGTGGGCAACCACAACTTCTGTCTTGTCCCCAAATATTTTCATCACCCCAAAATAAAAACCCATATCCATTAAGCAGCTGCTTGGTGTCCTCCCCCCTGCCTGCAGCCACTGGCAGCAACCAATGTGCATTCTGTCTCAATGCGTTTATCTATTTTGATATTTCACATAAATGGAATCATACATTATGTGATCCTTTGTGCCAAAATTCTTTCACGAAGCATAATGTTTTGGAGGTTCATCCATAATGTATACAGTATCAGTACTTTATTTCTATTTATGGCTAAATATTGCATTGTACGCATATACCACAGTTTGTGTATCCATTCATCCATCGATGGACATTTGAGCTGTTTCCATCTTTTGGCTCTTGTGAATAGCTGTGAACACGCATGTACATATATTTGTTTGACTACTTGTTTTCCTTTCTCTTGGGTATATACCTGGGAGTGGAATTTCTGGGTCATATGGTAATTCTACGTTTAACTTTTTGAGGAACCTCTGGCGTAGGTTTTGCACAGCACACTCTTTTTGTGTTTCAAAATACCATGTGGGATTAAAAGAGTTCACACCAGAATGTGTGTCTCCAAACATATGACAGGTAAGGAAAGAGGTGCATTCTTATTGTGCTTAAGAAAATACAAATTTCAAATAATTTTCATCATATTTGTGTGCTAGTTGTTTTCTTTGCAGTTGGTCCTTTTACATCAGTAGCAGATGGTTCAGGCAATTACTAAATTAGGTCTTCATATCTGAAGATACATGACTGATTTCATCAAAATCATGCCCAGGTATGAGCATTTCCTTCACAGTCTAGCACCTTTACATTTTAGAAATTCCATTTCATCTCCTGATCCATGTTAGTTCAGAACAACATAGAAAAAAAAAAACACAAAAAAACAAAAAAACCCAACAAAATATAGAGCACAGGCTTGATTCCAATTCACAATTAAATATCCTACAAATACTCTGTAGATTTAAAACTTACCATTCTCTGGATGTAAAGTTTTGCTCTCTCCTTGAAAAGACTGCAGCCATGCATTGTCGAGTACGCCTGAGCACTGCACTACTAATGCCGTTGGTCTGGATGAGATGTTGTCACCTGCCCTAGCCTGGACTTCAGCAACAATATTCATGAAATCGCAAGTGTAATACACCAGGCTTTTTAAATTTTCCCCAATAAACGTTAAAACAAACAACAAACCTATTCAAATTGAAAGTGTAAGTCTGTGTACTGCCTGGAGTCTTTACGCTGCCGGTAGCACGCACACCATACTTCAGAAAACACTGCTCTGACAGGAGCTATTTTTTAAAACTGCACATGCTATACTCACATATTTTGTTTGCCAAACAAACAGGAAGTTACCATCTTGTCTGCAAACTGACAAAGAACAAATGTACAACTCAACACAAAGAAATTCAAAACTAAAGGAGTTTTTAATAAATCTGAACACAGACCTGTTGTCTTCCTAAGAGAAAGGTGAAATATCTTTGGGCAGGCATCTCCTAGAATCCAAGCTGTGAGGACAAGTGCTTCCGGAAGGACTCACAGCCACTTGCACTTTGCAACATCTTCCACTGGGAGATGCACTCACCCTGTGATTTGACAGAATACTTTGTATTCAAAGAGCACCCACCCCTAATTTAAAGAGAATGCTACATTTCTTCCTGTAGTCAACCGTGTCATCCCCTAGAATATACTACACCCGCTGACACACTATCTACTGGCCAGTAAGAGAGAATAATTTTTAAACAAATCATTTCCTTTTTTCAATATAGAGATTATCACAGAGAATCTTTATTCTTATGCTAAGGTGAAAGCATTTAACCATTTTTTTCAAATGCAGGTATCCGTGGATATATACAAAAACAGAATATACCTTAAAAGCTGCATAAAAAGTAGAATTTTCCATCTTGAATACATTCACTGCCACTGACTACTCACATAAAACTGGAGGGGGGGTTTCCATTAAAAACAAAAGGAACAAAAATCTGTCTTCCAGCCAAATATTTTGAAAATAAGTCTAAGACACAATAAAATAATTTCACAATATAGGAATAAATGTAAAGATTACATATGATCATGTATGTAAAGTGCCTAGCACAAGGCTCATTTGTGTCACAGCAATTTAACAAATGGCAGTTTAGGACCTTCAAGATCAGGTGGCTCTCTTTGCTCCTTGGA
Source organism: Lipotes vexillifer (assembly GCF_000442215.2). Taxonomy (NCBI): domain Eukaryota; kingdom Metazoa; phylum Chordata; class Mammalia; order Artiodactyla; family Lipotidae; genus Lipotes; species Lipotes vexillifer. The sequence goes on along the minus strand of NW_006792210.1, from coordinate 1,522,516 downwards.
ACTAAACTGCAAATCCTCAGGCCACAATTAAATTGTAACTGTCAGGGTGCCCATAATCCTGTTGTTCCCCTATTTTAGCACGCAGCACATTCTACCTCATCTAATAATTACATGGATTTATATCTATTTTATCAGATTGTAAGTACCCCTGAAGGCTCCTTAAAGCTCTTAAAAGAAAATGCAACTAAAAATTAAAAACATGGAAGAGAAAACCATTTAATAAATGCCAATAATATCACTTTACTTTTGTATGATGCCCTACTAATTACAGAGCACTTTCATGTCCTTGATTTCATTAATTTATGATCTTTTATTATCTTTGCCTCACCAAGAAGGAAATTGAGACCCAGGGAGGTCAAGTGATAGCTTGTTAAAGGCAAAGCTGGGATTAGAAATGGAGTTTATAAAGGTGAATAGGAAGAGAAAGGCACAAGAGTAACTAACAGCAAAGGTGGGGGATGTGCCAAGAGAGGAGAGACAAATACACAGATACACAGAGGCTCAGCTTTCCCCAAAGGATATGTGAAATGTGTGGTCTTAACTTTTTCAACTACAGAGACAATAGTATCATCTCTTAAAAATCACCTTGCAAGTGATACATGGTAGCTCATAGGGACCTTTAACTGGTTGCATCTGTCTTGGCCTAATCAGGAGAGAAAGCAAACACTAATTTGAACTAGGAGTTTCACAAAAAGAATTATTAGCTTTGACAGGGGATTTGAATAACAGGGAACTAGAGTGATGAGCAACTGGCTAATGCTAAGCAAAGAGAATTCTAAAAAATACAGGAATGTCAGATATCAGGAAAAACTACTACCTCTAGGGCTGAAATAAAGCACCCACGTAAGAGATCCCTCCCCCAAGGCTAAAGGTCCAAGGGAGTGCCCCCAACCCAGGGCCAAGATCCAGACCTTATCTGGAGAGGGCATAGCTCACAGAAGGGCAGAGAAGTTGCTGTGGTCCTCATCTTTGGAATTTCTGGAAAACTGAGCCAGCTTTGAAATTTTCCAGAAATTTCAAAGATGAGCCTGTCATTTGGAACATACCTCTGGGAAGTGTCTTACCAGAAGCAATTTTCCACAACACTGTCTAAGGCGGCGCCAGGAAAAGCTACTGACAATTGGGTGAAGAAACCGAGCACTAGAGAAGATGCCTGAGTTGCCTGAACAGTCTGCTGAGCAAGCCCACAGGAAGCTTGAAGCAAATCCCTCTCCTCGTGGTATGCCTTTCCAGAAACTTCTACTAACAAAACTTCAGTGCCAAGTGGTAAAGGAAACAAATATTTAAAAGCCTCAGATCCATGTCCACAGAGCAGGCGAAAAGGGCGAATTTGAACCTGAGGGTCAACAAATCAATAACTAGCACATTGGTTAACTGAGAAATACTGTTTGTAAGTAAGAGACAAATTTACAGCACAGCTGGGTACAATAATTGTTTTCCCAAGTCCACATTCTGGACAAATTTGCTAGAATAAGAATTATGTAGTTGTGTTGCTTTGATTCTATTACTTCATACTATATATAAGACATGTGGATGTATACCAACTCATATCCACTTATGAGGTTATAATTAGGTAAATGTGCCTTTACAAAATTTTGAGGCAAAGAGTATTAGATTTTACCTATGTAATCTATCCTGCCAGGGTACTGGAGAAAAGAATCTTAAAAGACCATGTAGTGGTATGAAAGGCAATATACTGTAGCTATGGAATTATTCCTAAAATAACAATTTTACATGTTAAAGTGGTCTTTATTGTCAAAGTGCTTTCATAGCTGCTAACTCATTTTAGACTTGTAAGTTCACATAGCTAATTGCCGTTGCCCTTCCCCAGCAGAGACCTAGCTACAGGGTCTAAAGTTCACTTAGCTATTTGGCCAAACAAATGCATCGAAGAGGTTCTTTCAGGCTAGAACCAATCCCTATCAGAGAATCCCAACCTATCACTGGGAGTTATGGGTGGTGTTCTGCTGCAACCTTCTCTCTTCTTCTAATCTCCTAAAAATGCTACAAAATAAACTTAATTTCAATTTACTTTGATTAAATGTATATTTGAGGAATCTTGCAACCTGCAGAGATTCCATTATCATTGGCCAGAGATGAGTAGAAAAGTAAAGCTATATTCACTTCAATAGTGTTCAGGGGAGCGTTTTCTCATGCTTTTTGGGTTTCATGGACCAGTGAAATATCAAAAGCATCCTGGGGTCCTAAAAAGGGTAGCCAAATTTATTTTGCAAAGTAGGAATATTTTCAAAGGCAACTATTAATCCATGACCTCTTATCCGCAGTTTCAAAATCCAAACAATTGGAAACCAAATGTTTCTTTTTTTTCTGCCTGTAACTCAACTCATTTGGCAGCAAAATCTGAACTGACCTGAACAAACGTGAGCCTATACACACGCCTTTTCTATCTCAGTATAAATACGCTAATATGTATAAATACATTTCACTGCAGAAATATTACTCTGATTACAGGGTGTCAGTTCAGCTCCTACTGGGGCTATTATGTAATATAGGAGACATGCACTCTATTACCTGTCTGAAAAACAAAAAGAACCTAAATTCTGAAACACATCTTGCCTTAAGGCTTTCGGATAACGGGGGTACACGACCTCTCATCACTATCATTTCATTAAAGAAAGGGCAAATGGGCATTTTAACAACGAAAAAGTAACAGACAATCTCAGAATAGAGGATGGTTCTTTATAATCAATAAATTCAACTTTCTGGGAGAAAAACATCACAAAATTGTTGTTTTTCTTATTTCACTTCAGACCTGTGACAATACCCACAACAAACCAGCTTCCATGTGCTAACTAGCATCTGGGACCCACCACCGGCAAAGACATTCCACTCAGGTGGCTCCATGCTCAAAAGATGGTCTTTGGAATCTTTTTGTAGTCTGGGGCAGGACTGTCATTCTGGGACAGGACCAAGTTAAGCCATTCCGTGACTGCTGTAGGCCATAGATAAATGATATTTATGCAGCAAAAGAACCAGTGGTCATGTAGAATCCATCCAACAGAATTTTTAAATGTTTTTTTCATAGGGGCAGGAATAAAGACGCAGATGTAGAGAATGGACTTGAGGACACGGGGAGGGGGAAGGGTAAGCTGGGACGAAGTGAGAGAGTGGCATTGACACATATACACTACCAAATGTAAAACAGATAGCTAGTGGGAAACAGCCACATAGCACAGGGACATCAGCTCGGTGCTTTGTGACCACCTAGAGGGGTGGGATACGGAGGGTGGGAGGGAGACGCAAGAGGGAGGGAATATGGGGATATATGTATACATATAGCTGATTCACTTTGTTATACAGCTGAAACTAACACACCATTGTAAAGCAATTATACTCCAATAAAATGTTAAAAAAGAAAAAAAAAATGTTTTTTTCCCCTTAAACCGCCTCTAGTGAACAGATCAGAAGGTGCCTGCATCTCTGGTCCAAATCTAACTGAAAAGGTTCTTTGATTTTTAAATAACTAAGGTAACTGAGTGAACATGTATATACAAAACTAAATCTAGAAAAATCTAAATATATATCCTGATTGTGAGAACACTATACAAGCTGGGAGGAAAACCCACGAGTAAATCGTCTTGCTGCATAAGAATCTTATGGCTTTTGTAGATTGCTTCTTTCTGAGCACCACCTATTCCCTGAACAGTATGATGTACTAAAAATACTAGACTACTCAAACATGTCAAGTTTAATCGCAGTAGATGCTACTGAATCAAGTGTCCTACAGTTTAAGAGAGATTGTTTAATCTCTCCTACAAGGGCCACCATCTGCCTCTACAGACAGGACAATAAGTTGTTCAGTTCGACAACATTTAATGAATCTCTACTTTGCATAAGTCACTGGGTTAGATGCAGGAAATGGAAGGCTAGATAGGAAAATGCCATTTTCATCATGGACTTCATAGTCTAGTCGGGAGAGATGACTATTTAAAAAGTAATTATTACACAATGTGCTAAGTGATCTGATAGATGTGCAATCAAACACAGTAGGATGGAATATCATATAATTCAGCTGGAGGCGGGGAGTACAGTTAAGAGATCCAGCAAAAACAAAGGCACAGAGGGTCTGAATAAACTTAGAGAGGCCTTAATCACAGAAAAGACTATTGCATTTCCTCTTGCGTATTGTATTGCCTCTTTACATTCATCCTCGTATGTATTTCAAAACATACATAACTCTATACTGTAAATCAGGGGAAAGGAAATCAAAGATAAAGATGAGAATAAATCTTTGATGAGAATAAAATTGATGGTCATGAAATATCAAGTACTCTTTTTGCCCCCCATCGTTTGGTGCCTATGCCTGGTTGGTGCTCTGAGCACATGCTTAATTACCTATTGGGTAATCCAACACCATCACAGCAATACAAAAGAATGTGGCATATTTAGCAAAGGAAAAATAAAGCAGTACAGCAACAGCACAGGTTATAAAAATGAGAAGTGGCAAAAAATGGGGTTAGAAAGATAGTTTGGGTGCCCAATATGAAGGGCTTTCTATGCCATGCTAAGGAAATGAGACTTTCGGAACTCATGTCTTTAACCTTAAATAACCAGGAAGAGATTACTACATAATAGGTTTTAAAATTATCTCCATTCAAAAATGGCTATTATGAGAAAGAAGTCGTGATTCTATAAGTTATCTGAAAAATCATCTAATTCCCAACTTCCTCATTTTCTGACATCATATTTCTATAATATCATTAAGTAATAATCAAATCAGAAATAATCATTAATTAGTAAGCTAATTAATATTAATCTGAAGAACTCAAGTTGACAAGCAAAAATACCATAAAATATAATGAAGAAAATGTGGATGCTGACTGCATGAAAACACTATTTATTTTTAAGAATAACAAAAACAAAAACTATGTGAGATAATTAAACAACCAACAGAAGGGTAGTAATCATTAAAAATTTTGTTTGTGGAGACTTCCGGGAAGATGGCGGAAGACTAAGACGCGGAGATCACCCTCCTCCCCACAGATACACCAGAAATACACCTACACGTGGAACAACGCCTACAGAACACCTACTGAACGCTGGCAGAAGACCTCACACCTCCCAAAGGGCAAGAAACCCCCCATGTACCTGGGTAGGGCAAGAGAAAAAAGAATAAACAGAGACAAAAGGATAGGGACGGGACCTGCACCAGTGGGAGGGAGCCGTGAAGGAGGAAAGGTCTCCACACACTAGGAGCCCCTTCGCGGGCAGAGATTGCAGGAGGCGGAGCGGGGAGCTTCGGAGCCGCGGAGGACAGCACAGCAACAGGGGCGCGGAAGGCAAAGCGGAGAGATTCCCGCACAGAGGATCGGCGCCGACCGGCACTCACCAGCCCGAGAGGCTTGTCTGCTCCCCCGCCGGGGCGGGCGGGGCTGCGAGCTGAGGCTCGGGCTTCGGTCGGAGCTCAGGGAGAGGACTGGGGTTGGCGGCGTGAACACAGCCTGCAGGGGGTTAGTGTGCCACGGCTGGACGGGAGGGAGTCCGGGGAAAAGTCTGGACTTGCTGAAGAGGCAAGAGACCTTTTTCTTCCCTCTTTGTTTCCTGGTGCGCGAGGAGAGGGGATTAAGGGCGCTGCTTAAAGGAGCTCCAGAGACGGGCGCGAGCCGCAGCTAAAAGCGCGGAAACCAGAGACGGGCATGAGACGCTAAGGCTGCTGCTGCCGCCACCAAGAAGCCTGTGTGCGAACACAGGTCACTATCCACACCCCCCTTCTGGGGAGCCTGTGCAGCCCGTCACTGCCAGGGTCCCGGGATCCAGGGACAACTTCCCCGGGAGAACGCACGGTGCGCCTCAGGCTGGTGCAACGTTATGCCGGCCTCTGCTGCCGCAGGCCCGCCCTGCACTCCATGACCCTCCCTACCCCCGGCCTGAGTGAGCCAGAGCCCACGAATCAGCGACTCCTTTAACCCCGTCCAGTCTGAGCGAAGAACAGACGCCCTCCAGAGACCAACACGCAGAGGCGGGGGCCAAATCCAAAGCTAAGCCCCGGGAGCTGTGCGAACAAAGAAGAGAAAGGGAAATCTCTCCCAGCAGCGCCTCAGAAGCAGCGGATTAAAGCTCTACAATCAACTTGATGTACCCTGCACCTGTGGAATACATGAATAGAGAACGAATCATCCCAAATTAAGGAGGTGGACTTTGAGAGCAAGATTTATGATTTTTTCCTCTTTTCCTCATTTTGTGAGTGTGTTTGTGTATGCTTCTGTGTGAGACTTTGTCTGTATAGCTTTGCTTCCACCATTTGTTCCAGGGTTCTATCCATCCGTTTTTTTGTTTTTGGGTTTTTTTTTCCTCTTAATAATTATTTTTTTATTTTAATAACTTTATTATATTTTATCTTACTTTATTTTATTTTACTTTATCTTCTTTCTTTCTTTTTTTCCTTCCTTCCCTCCTTCCTTCCTTCAAGTCCAGGAAGCACAGAGAGTCCCATACAGGATAAATTCAAGGAGAAATACGCCAAGACACATATTAATCAAACTGTCAAAAACTAAATACAAAGAAAGCATATTAAAAGCAGCAAGGGAAAAACAACAAATAACACACAAGGGAATCCCCATAAGGTTAACAGCTGATCTCTCAGCAGAAACTCTACAAGCCAGAAGGGAGTGGCAGGACATACTGAAAGTGATGAAGGAGAAAAACCTGCAACCAAGATTACTCTACCCAGCAAGGATCTCATTCAGATTTGATGGAGAAATTAAAACCTTTACAGACAAGCAAAAGCTGAGAGAGTTCAGCACCACCAAACCAGCTTTACAACAAATGCTAAAGGAACTTCTCTAGACAAAAACACAAGAGAAGGAAAAGTCCTATAATAACGAACCCAAAACAATTTAGAAAATGGGAATAGGAACATACATATCGATAATTACCTTAAATGTAAATGGACTAAATGCTCCCACCAAAAGACACAGATTGGCTGAATGGATACAAAAACAAGACCCATATATATGCTGTCTACAAGAGACCCACTTCAGACCTAGAGACACATACAGACTGAAAGTAAGGGGATGGAAAAAGATATTCCATGCAAATGGAAACCAAAAGAAAGCTGGAGTAGCAATTCTCATATCAGACAAAATAGACTTTAAAATAAGGACTATCAGAAGAGACAAAGAAGGACACTACATAATGATTAAGGGATCGATCCAAGAAGAAGATATAACAATTGTAAATATTTATGCACCCAACATAGGAGCACCTCAATACATAAGGCAAAAACTAGCAGCCATAAAAGGGGAAATCGACAGTAACACATTCATAGTAGGGGACTTCAACACCCCACTTTCACCAATGGACAGATCATCCAAAATGAAAATAAATAAGGAAACACAAGCTTTAAATGATACATTAAACAGGATGGACTTAATTGATATTTATAGGACACTCCATCCAAAAACAACAGAATACACATTTTTCTCAAGTGCTCATGGAACATTCTCCAGGATAGATCATATCTTGGGTCACAAATCAAGCCTTGGTAAATTTAAGAAAATTGAAATTGTATCAAGTATCTTTTCCGACCACAACGCCATGAGACTAGATATCAATTATAGGAAAAGATCTGTAAAAAATACAAACACATGGAGGCTAAACAATACACTACTTAATAACGAAGTGATCACTGAAGAAATCAAAGAGGAAATTAAAAAATACCTAGAAACAAATGACAATGGAGATACAACGACCCAAAACCTATGGGATGCAGCAAAAGCAGTTCTAAGAGGGAAGTTTATAGCAATACAAGCCCACCTTAAGAAGCAGGAAACATCTCGAATAAACAACCTAACCTTGCACCTCAAGCAATTAGAGAAAGAAGAACAAAAAAACCCCAGAGTTAGCAGAAGGAAAGAAATCATAAAAATCAGATCAGAAATAAATGAAAAAGAAATGAAGGAAACAATAGCAAAGATCAATAAAACTAAAAGCTGGTTCTTTGAGAAGATAAACAAAATTGATAAACCATTAGCCAGACTCATCAAGAAAAAAAGGGAGAAGACTCAAATCAGTAGAATCAGAAATGAAAACGGAGAAGTAACAACTGACACGGCAGAAATACAAAAGGTCATGAGGGATTACTACAAGCAACTCTATGCCAATAAAATGGACAACCTGGAAGAAATGGACAAATTCTTAGAAAGGCACAACCTGCCAAGACTGAATCAGGAAGAAATAGAAAATATGAACAGACCAATCACAAGCACTGAAATTGAAACTGTGATTAAAAACCTTCCAACAAACAAAAGCACAGGACCAGATGGCTTCACAGGCGAATTCTATCAAACATTTAGAGAAGAGCTAACACCTCTCCTTCTCAAACTCTTCCGAAATATAGCAGAGGGAGGAACACTCCCAAACTCATTCTACGAGGCCACCATCACCCTGATTCCAAAACCAGACAAGGATGTCACAAAGAGAGAAAACTACAGGCCAATATCACTGATGAACATAGATGCAAAAATCGTCAACAAAATACTAGCAAACAGAATGCAACAGCACATTAAATGGATCATACACCATGATCAAGTGGGGTTTATTCCAGGAATGCAAGGATTTTTCAATATACACAAATCAATCAATGTGATACACCATATTAACAAATTGAAGGAGAAAAACCATATGATCATCTCAATAGATGCAGAGAAAGCTTTTGACAAAATTCAACACCCATTTATGATAAAAACCCTGCAGAAAGTAGGCATAGAGGGAACTTTCCTCAACATAAAAAAGGCCATATATGACAAGCCCACAGCCAATATCTACCTCAATGGTGAAAAGCATTTCCAGTAAGATCAGGAAGAATACAAGGTTGCCCACTCTTACCACTATTATTCAACATAGTTTTGGAAGTTTTAGCCACAGCAATCAGAGAAGAAAAGGAAATAAAAGGAATCCAAATCAGAAAAGAAGAAGTAAAGCTGTCACTGTTTGCAGATGACATGGTACTATACATAGAGAATCCTAAAGATGCTACCAGAAAACTACTGGAGCTAATCAATGAATTTGGTAAAGTAGCAGGATACAAAATTAATGCACAGAAATCTCTGGCATTCCTATACACTAAGGATGAAAAATCTGAAAGCGAAATCAAGAAAACACTCCCATTTACCATTGCAACAAAAAGAATAAAATATCTAGGAATAAACCTACCTAAGGAGACAAAAGACCTGTATGCAGAAAATTATAAGACACTGATGAAAGAAATTAAAGATGATACAAATAGATGGAGAGATATACCATGTTCTTGGATTGGAAGAATCAACATTGTGAAAATGACTCTACTACCCAAAGCAATCTACAGATTCAATGCAATCCCTTTCAAACTACCACTGGCATTTTTCACAGAACTACAACCAAAAATTTCACCATTTGTATGGAAACACAAAAGACCCCGAATAGCCAAAGCAATCTTGAGAATGAAAAACGGAGCTGGAGGAATCAGGCTTCCTGACTTCAGACTATACTACAAAGCTACAGTCATCAAGACACTATGGTTCTGGCACAAAAACAGAAAGATAGATCAATGGAATAGGATAGAAAGCCCAGAGATAAACCCATGCACATATGGTCACCTTATCTTTGATAAAGGTGGCAGGAATATACAGTGGAGAAAGGACAGCCTCTTCAATAAGTGGTGCTGGGAAAATTGGACAGGTACATGTAAAAGTATGAGATTAGATCACTCCCTAACACCATACACAAAAATAAGCTCAAAATGGATTAAAGACCTAAATGTAAGGCCAGAAACTATCAAACTCTTAGAGGAAAACATAGGCAGAACACTCTATGACATAAATCACAGCAAGATCCTTCTTGACCCATCTCCTAGAGTAATGGAGATAAAAACAAAAATAAACAAATGGGACCTAATGAAACTTCAAAGCTTTTGCACAGCAAAGGAAACCATAAACAAGACCAAAAGACAGCCCTCAGAATGGGAGAAAATATTTGCAAATGAATCAACTGACAAAGGATTAATCTCTAAAATTTACAGGCAGCTCATGCAGCTCAATAACAAAAAAATAAACAACCCAATCCAAAAATGGGCAGAAGACCTAAATAGACATTTCTCCAAAGAAGATATACAGACTGCCAACAAACACATGAAAGAATGCTCAACATCATTAATCATTAGAGAAATGCAAATCAAAACTACAATGAGATATCATCTCACACCAGTCAGAATGGCCATCATCAAAAAATCTAGAAACAATAAATGCTGGAGAGGGTGTGGAGAAAAGGGAACACTCTTGCACTGCTGGTGGGAATGTGAATTGGTTCAGCCACTATGGAGAACAGTATGGAGGTTCCTTAAAAAACTACAAATAGAACTACCATATGACCCAGCAATCCCACTACTAGGTATATACCCTGAGGAAACCAGAATTCAGAAAGAGTCATGTACCAAAATGTTCATTGCAGCTCTATTTACAATAGCCCGGAGATGGAAACAACCTAAGTGCCCGTCGTCGGATGAATGGATAAAGAAGATGTGGCACATATATACAATGGAATGGCAGGACACTCTATGACATAAATCACAGCAAGGTCCTTTTTGACCCACCTCCTAGAGAAATGGCAATAAAAACAAAATTAAACAAATGGGACCTAATGAAACTTCAAAGCTTTTGCACAGCAAAGGAAACCATAAACAAGACCAAAAGACAGCCCTCAGAATGGGAGAAAATATTTGCAAATGAATCAACTGACAAAGGATTAATCTCTAAAATTTACAGGCAGCTCATGCAGCTCAATAACAAAAAAATAAACAACCCAATCCAAAAATGGGCAGAAGACCTAAATAGACATTTCTCCAAAGAAGATATACAGACTGCCAACAAACACATGAAAGAATGCTCAACATCATTAATCATTAGAGAAATGCAAATCAAAACTACAATGAGATATCATCTCACACCAGTCAGAATGGCCATCATCAAAAAATCTAGAAACAATAAATGCTGGAGAGGGTGTGGAGAAAAGGGAACACTCTTGCACTGCTGGTGGGAATGTGAATTGGTTCAGCCACTATGGAGAACAGTATGGAGGTTCCTTAAAAAACTACAAATAGAACTACCATATGACCCAGCAATCCCACTACTAGGTATATACCCTGAGGAAACCAGAATTCAGAAAGAGTCATGTACCAAAATGTTCATTGCAGCTCTATTTACAATAGCCCGGAGATGGAAACAACCTAAGTGCCCGTCGTCGGATGAATGGATAAAGAAGATGTGGCACATATATACAATGGAATATTACTCAGCCATAAAAAGAAACGAAATTGAGCTATTTGTAATGAGGTGGATAGATCTAGAGTCTGTCATACAGAGTGAAGTAAGTCAGAAAGAGAAGGACAAATACCGTATGCTAACACATATATATGGAATTTAAGAAAAAAAAATGTTATGAAGAACCTAGGGGTAAAACAGGAATAAAGACAGAGACCTACTGGAGAACAGACTTGAGGATATGGGGAGGGGGAAGGGTGAGGTGTGTTAGGGCGAGAGAGAGACATGGACATATATATACTAACAAACGTAAGGTAGATAGCCAGTGGGAAGCAGCCGCATGGCACAGGGAAACCGGCTCGGTTCTTTGTGGCTGTCTGGAGGGGTGGGATAGGGAGGGTGGGAGGGAGGGAGACAAAGAGGGAAGAGATATGGGAACATATATATATGTATAACTGACTCACTCTGTTATAAAGCAGAGCACAGGGAGATCAGCTCGGTGCTTTGTGACCACCTAGAGGGATGGGAAAGGGAGGGTGGGAGGGAGGGAGACGCAAGCGGGAAGAGATATGGGAACATATGTATATATATAACTGATTCATTTTGTTGAGAAGCTGAAACTAACATACCATTGTAAAGCAATTATACTCCAATAAAGATGTTAAAAAAAAAAATTTTGTTTGTGGGCTTCCCTGGTGGCGCAGTGGTTGGGAGTCCGCCTGCCAATGCAGGGGACACGGGTTCGTGCCCCGGTCCGGGAAGATCCCACATGCCGCAGAGCAGCTGGGCCCGTGAGCCATGGCCGCTGAGCCTGCGCGTCCGGAGCCTGTGCTCTGCAACAGGAGAGGCCACAACAGTGAGAGGCCCACGTACCGCAAAAAAAAAAAAAAAAATTTGTTTGTGAGAAAAAAAGTGACAACAACTGAACAGTCAAAATAAAGAGAAAGTTCATGCCCTTCCCCTTCCTGAACAGTTTCATCAGAAAGCCTTAAGTGGCATCAAGCAAAGTAGGCATCCTCTGGTGAGGGCAGGGGAGGGAGGGCATGGTGAAGGCCCTTTATGGGGCTGCAGAGCATGAGGAAGCAACATCAAGGATGGCCTGGCATGGCGAGTTGAACCCCAAACAAACTGACGGCGGTATTCATGCTGGGGGACAGCAGCCACAGCCAGACTGGGACCGTTGGAGGCCAACATCCAGGGAGGGAGAGGGCAGCGTGCATCAACAGGATACGGGCTGCGTATGGCACCGGCCAAATAATGGGAGAGACACATTTCTTTTCTTTTCATTTTATTTTTTTGGCCAAGCCGTGTAGCTTGTGGGGTCTTAGTTCCCCGACTAGGGATTGAACCCGGGCCCTCGGCAGTGAAAGCACCGAGCCTAATCACTGGACCACCAGGGAATTCCCCAGGAGACACGTTTCTTAATATTAGAGATTGAGGGGTGAAAACATGGAAAGGCAGAAAGCTAGAATGTGCTCTATGGTGTTGTATTAGAATTTGAGGGTAAATCAACTACACTCCAATAAAAATTTTTTAAAAAGAAAGGAATTTTAGGTATTGAGGGGAATTCATAGTTTTCAACATATTGAAATATAGATGTAAATGTATATGTGTGTATGTGTGAAGAGGGTGTGGAGAAAAGGGAACCCTTGTACACTGTTGGTGGGAATGTAAATTGGTGCAGCCACTATGGAGAGTAGTATGGAGGTTCCTTAAAAAACTAAAAATAGAACTACCATACAACCCAGCAATCCCACTCCAGGGCATATAACCAGAAAGGATGAAAACTCTAATTCGAAAAGATACATGCACCCCAACGTTCATAGCAGCACTATCTATAATAGCCAAGACATGGAAACAAAGTGTCCATCAACAGGAGATTGGATTAAGAAGACATGGCATATTTATACAATGGAATATTACTCAGCCATAAAAAAGAATGAAATATTACCATTTGCAGCAATGTGAATTGACCTAGAGATGATCATACTAAGTGAAGTCAGACAAAGACAAATATTATATAACATATATGTGGAATCTAAAAAATAATACAGAATCAGACTCACAGACATAGAAAACAAACTTATGCTTACCAAAGGGGAAAGGAAGGGGGAAGGGATAAATCAGGAGTATGGAATTAACAGATACAAACTAGTATACATAAAATAGATAAGCAACAAGGATTTACTGTATAGCACAGGAACTATAGTCAATGTCTTATAATAACCTATAATGGAAAATAATCTGAAAAATATATATATTTATAACTGAATAACTTTGCTGTATACCTGAAACTAACACAATACTCTAAATCAACTATACTTCAAGTGAAAAAAAAAAGTTTGATGAGGAACAAGATATTTATAGAGTCTCAAGGTACTCCCACTACCTGCCCAGAAACACCATTAATTAGAAGGGAGAGAAAAAGTAATTTTACAGTGGAGAAGCCTGACAGACAGCAGCTTAATCAAGTTAACATCACCAATACAGGACAAATTAAAATCACATGTCACCTGATAGGCTGCAATGAGAATACAGTATCATTTCTGTGCAATTCCTGCTAAAGAAGGAAAACCTGAATAGAATCATGACAAACCATTAGGACTAAGCCAAACTGAAGGACATTTTACAAAATAATTGGCCTTTAGTCCTCAAAAGTGCCAAGGTCATGAAGGTCAAGGAAAGACTGAGGAAGTGTTCCATATGAAGAAAACTGAAGCGATATTACAATTAAATGCAATGCATGATTCTGAACTGGAACTTTTTGCTATCAAGAACATTTTGGGAATAATTGGAAATATCTGAATGGGCCTTGATTAGAATGTGGCAATGGATTAATGTTAATTTCCTGATTTTGATGGTTGAATTGAGGTTATATAGGAGAATGTTCTCATTTATAGAAGTTATACACTAGAGAATTTGGGGCTAATGGGCATTGTGTCAGCAAGTTACTCTAAAATGGTTCAAGAAAAAGAAGAGCTCTGTGTACTGATATTACAGTTTTTCTGTAAATTTGAGATTGTTTCAAAATAAAAAGTATTACAAATTGGAAAATGCTAATATAAATTTTGGTACATGCATACACTAAAATAATATTTATAATGAGGTTAATGATAACAACTTTAAGAGGAAATATTTTAGTGCTTATTATGTTCCAGACAGCATTTTGTAAGCATATCACGTTGAGTGATGATGAAAAGGAATGAGGACACAGAACGATACTCTTGATATATTATGTGAAAAATACAAATTAATATCTATAATATGAGCCTATTTTTATAAAAATAATACATATACACACATTTCATATAAATAGAGACCAATATATTAACCGAGTAGTTAAATAACTGAATGATATAAATTTTCTTTTCATAAAAGTACTTTCTAAGTTCTAAAAATAATGAGATGTATTAATTTTGCAATACTATTTATTTTAAATTGTACCATTTAGAACAATATATAGTAGTAATATGGGGAAATGTTAAAACTGCATTATTAGAGAAAAACATGATATAAAGATATGTATAAGGTATGAGTCTAATTTTACTTTATTTTAAAAAAGGGAGGCAAAAATAAGAGTAGTTAAATCTGAATAATGACACTAGAAATTATTTTTTATTTATACATTTCTGTATTTTCTAAATTTTTGACTATACGTAGATTAATTTTATTTTTAAAATGTTATTTTCTTCATTAGGTGATTATTAATAGATTATTAACAATATGGAAAGTGTTAATGGCATCACTTTGTAAAATACAAAATTGTACATACATGATGACCATGTAAAATGTATGCATGGAAAAACAGTTGAAAGGATGTATGACAACACAATAACTGGTTTACCTTAGATAAGGTGAAATAATGTGTGATTTATTTTGTTTTCTGCATTTTCCAAAACTTCTGTAATTTTCATATATGTATACATATTATTTCATCTGTAATGTGTAAAAATTCTCTTAATAAGGGAAGGAAGGGAATTCCCTGGCGGTCCAGTGGTTAGGATGTGGTGCTTTCACTGCTGAGGGCCCAGGTTCAATCCCTTGTCAGGGAGCTAAATCCTGCAAGCTGCATGGCATGGCCAAATAAATAAATAAATAAAATATATATTTTTAAAGAAAAGGGAAGGAAAGCACATGAGGGGCACTGGAATAAGAATTTGTGATAAATGTTTTAGAAAATAATTCTTAAAACTGAAAAAGAGCCATTATCTTAACACTCTCAGAAGGCAAACACACAGCATAGTAGTGTAGACGTGGATACTGAGTGTGGTGATCAAGGCGATGGCCTAATCCCCAGAACACTGCCTAATCCCCAAGACCTGTGAATATGTTACTTGACATGGCAAAAAAGACTTTGCAGATGTGATTAAACTGAGGGCTATGAAATGGGGGGATTATACTGGATTATTCAAGTAGGTTCAATATAATCATAAGCATTCTTTTTTTTTTTTTTGCAGTACGCGGGCCTCTCACTGTTGTGGCCTCTCCT